>NC_139158.1:24652275-25234834 GCF_964270905.1 Leucopleurus acutus
CTAAACCGTCCCCGTCCCCTAACCCTAACCCTAGCCCAAACCCTAACACTAACCCTTCCCCGAAGCCTTACCCTCACCCGTCCCCTAATCCTAACCCGTACGCTAACACTAACCCGTGCCCTCACACGTACGCTCACCCTAAACTGTTGCCGTACCCTCACCTGTACCATAAACCGTCCCCATCCCCTAACCCTAACCCTAGCCCGAACCCTAACCCTAACGCTTCCCCGAAGCCTTACCCTCACCCGTCCCCTATTCCTAACCCGTACGCTAACACTAACCCGTGCCCTCACACGTACGCTCACCCTAAACCGTTGCCTTTCCCTCACCTGGACCCTAAACGGTACCCGTCCCCTAACCTTAACCCTAGCCCGAACGCTAACCCTAACCCTTCCCCGAAGCCTTACCCTCACCCGTCCCCTAATCCTAAACTGTACGCTAACACTAACCCGTGCCCTCACACGTACGCTCAACCTAAACCGTTGCTGTACCCTCACCTGGACCCTAAACCGTCCCCGTCCCCTAACCCTTACCCTAGCCCGAACCCTAATCCTAACCCTTCCCCGAAGCCTTACCCTCACCCGTCCCCTAATCCTAACCCGTACGCTAACACTAACCCGTGCCCTCACACGTACGCTCACCCTAAACCGTTGCCGTACCCTCACCTAGACCCTAAACCGTCCACGTCCCCTAACCCTAACCCTAGCCCGAACCCTAACCCTAACCCTTCCCAGAAGCCTTACCCTCACCCGTCCCCTAATCCTAACCCGTACGCTAACACTAACCTGTGCCCTCACACGTACGCTCACCCAAAACCGTTGTTGTACCCTCACCTGGACCCTAAACTGTCCCCGTCCCCTAACCCTAACCCTAGCCTGAACTCTAACCCTAACCCCACCCCGAAGCCTTACCCTCACCCATCCCATAATCCTAATCTGTACGCTAACACTAACCCGTGCACTCACACTTACGCTCACCCTAAACCGTTGCCGTACCCTCACCTAGACCCTAAACCGTCTCCGTCCCCTAACCCCAACCCCAGCCCGAACCCTAACAATAACCCTTAACCAGAGCCTTACCCTCACCCGTCCCCTAATCCTAAACCGTACGCTAACACTAACCCGTGCACTCACACGTACGCTCACCCTAAACCGTTGTCGTACCCTCACTTGTACCGTAAACCATCCCCGTTACCTAAACCTAACCCTAGCCCGAGCCCTGACCCTAACACTTACCCGAAGCCTTACCCTCACCTGTCCCCTAATCCTAACCCGTATGCTAACACTAACCCGTGCCCTCACATGTACGCTCAACGTAAACCGTTGCCGTACCCTCACCTGGACCCTAAACCGTCCCCGTCCCCTAACCCTAACCCTAACCCTAGCCCGAACCCTAACCCTAACCCTTCCCCGAAGCCTTACCCTCAACCGTCTCCTAATCCTAACCCGTAGGCTAACACTAACCCGTGCCCTCACACGTACGCTCACCCTAAACTGTTGACGTACCGTCACCTGGACCCTAAACCGTCCCCGTCCCCTAAACCTAACCCTAGCCCGTACCCTAACCCTAACCCTTCTCCGAAGCCTTACCCTCAACCGTCTCCTAATCCTAACCCGTAGGCTAACACTAACCCGTGCCCTCACACGTACGCTCACCCTAAACTGTTGACGTACCGTCACCTGTACCATAAACCGTCCCCATCCCCTAACCCTAACCCTAGCTCGAACCCTAACCCTAACCCTTCCCCGAAGGCTTACCCTCACCCGTCCCTTATTCCTAACCTGTACGCTAACACTAACCCGTGCCCTCACACGTACGCTCACCCTAAACTGTTGACGTACCGTCACCTGTACCATAAACCGTCCCCATCCCCTAACCCTAACCCTAGCCAGAACCCTAACCCTAACACTTCCCCGAAGCCTTACCCTCACCCGTCCGCTATTCCTAAACCGTACGCTAACACTAACCCGTGCCCTCACACGTACGCTCACCCTAAACCGTTGCCTTTCCCTCACCTGGACCCTAAACCGTCCCTGTCCCCTAAGCCTAACCCTAGCGCGAACGCTAACCCTAACCCTTCCCTGAAGCCTTACCCTCATCCGTCCCCTAATCCTAAACTGTACGCTAACACTAACCCGTGCCCTCACACGTACGCTCACCCTAAACCGTTGTCGTACCCTCACCTGGACCCTAAACCGTCCCCGTCCCCTAACCCTAACCCTAGCCCGAGCCCTAACCCTAACCCTTCCCCGAAGGCTTACCCTCACCCGTACCCTAATCCTAACCCGTACGCTAACACTAACCCGTGCCCTCACACGTACGCTCACCCTAAACCGTTGCCGTACCCTCACCTGGACCCTAAACCGTCCACGTCCCCTAACCCTAACCCTAGCCCGAACGCTAACCCTAACCCTTCCCCGAAGCCTTATCCTCACCCGTCCCCTAATCCTAACCCGTACGCTAACACTAACCTGTGCCCTCACACTTACGCTCACCCTAAACCGTTGCCGTACCCTCACCTGGACCCTAAACCGTCCACGTCCCCTAACCCTAACCCTAGCCCGAACGCTAACCCTGAACCTTCCCCGAAGCCTTACCCTCACCCGTCCCCTAATCCTAACCCGTACGCTAACACTAACCCGTGCCCTCACATGTACGCTCACCCTAAACCGTTCTCATACCCTCATCTGGACCCTAAACCGTCCCAGTCCCCTAACCCTAAGCCTAGCCCGAACCCTTACACTAACCCTTCCCCGAAGCCTTACCCTCACCCGTCCCCTAATCCTAACCCGTACGCTAACACTAACCCGTGCCCTCACACGTACGCTCACCCTAAACTGTTGCCGTACCCTCACCTGGACCCTAAACCGTCCCCGTCCCCTAACCCTAACCCTAGCCCAAACCCTAACCCTAACCCTTCCCCGAAGCCTTACCCTCACCCGTCCCCTAATCCTAACCCGAACGCTAACACTAACCCGTGCCCTCACACGTACGCTCACCCTAAACTGTTGCCGTACCCTCACCTGTACCATAAACCGTCCCCATCCCCTAACCCTAACCCTAGCCCGAACCCTAACCCTAACGCTTCCCCGAAGCCTTACCCTCACCCGTCCCCTATTCCTAAACCGTACGCTAACACTAACCCGTGCCCTCACACGTACGCTCACCCTAAACCGTTGCCTTTCCCTCACCTGGACCCTAAACGGTCCCCGTCCCCTAACCTTAACCCTAGCCCGAACGCTAACCCTAACCCTTCCCCGAAGCCTTACCCTCACCCGTCCCCTAATCCTAAACTGTACGCTAACACTAACCCGTGCCCTCACACGTACGCTCACCCTAAACCGTTGCTGTACCCTCACCTGGACCCTAAACCGTCCCCGTCCCCTAACCCTAACCCTAGCCCGAACCCTAACCCTAACCCTTCCCCGAAGCCTTACCCTCACCCGTCCCCTAATCCTAACCCGTACGCTAACACTAACCCTTGCCCTCACACGTACGCTCACCCTAAACCGTTGCCGTACCCTCACCTAGACCCTAAACCGTCCACGTCCCCTAACCCTAACCCTAGCCCGAACCCTAACCCTAACCCTTCCCAGAAGCCTTACCCTCACCCGTCCCCTAATCCTAACCCGTACGCTAACACTAACCTGTGCCCTCACACGTACGCTCACCCAAAACCGTTGTTGTACCCTCACCTGGACCCTAAACTGTCCCCGTCCCCTAACCCTAACCCTAGCCCGAACTCTAACCCTAACCCCTCCCCGAAGCCTTACCCTCACCCATCCCATAATCCTAATCTGTACGCTAACACTAACCCGTGCACTCACACTTACGCTCACCCTAAACCGTTTCCGTACCCTCACCTAGACCCTAAACCATCCCCGTCCCCTAACCCCAACCCCAGCCCGAACCCTAACAATAACCCTTCACCAGAGCCTTACCCTCACCCGTCCCCTAATCCTAAACCGTACGCTAACACTAACCCGTGCACTCACACGTACGCTCACCCTAAACCGTTGTCGTACCCTCACTTGTACCGTAAACCATCCCCGTTACCCAACCCTAACCCTAGCCCGAGCCCTGACCCTAACACTTACCCGAAGCCTTACCCTCACCTGTCCCCTAATCCTAACCTGTATGCTAACACTAACCCGTGCCCTCACATGTACGCTCACCCTAAACCGTTGCCGTACCCTCACCTGGACCCTAAACCGTCCCCGTCCCCTAACCCTAACCCTAGCCCCAACCCTAACCCTAACCCTTCCCCGAAGCCTTACCCTCAACCGTCTCCTAATACTAACCCGTAGGCTAACACTAACCCGTGCCCTCACACGTACGCTCACCCTAAACTGTTGACGTACCGTCACCTGTATCATAAACCGTCCCCATCCCCTAACCCTAACCCTACCTCGAACCCTAACCCTAACCCTTCCCCGAAGCCTTACCCTCACCCGTCCCTTATTCCTAACCCGTACGCTAACACTAACCCGTGCCCTCACACGTACGCTCACCCTAAACTGTTGACGTACCGTCACCTGTACCATAAACCGTCCCCATCCCCTAACCCTAACCCTAGCCCGAACCCTAACCCTAACCCTTCCCCGAAGCCTTACCCTTACCCGTCCCCTATTCCTAAACCGTACGCTAACACTAACCCGTGCCCTCACACGTACGCTCACCCTAAACCGTTGCCTTTCCCTCACCTGGACCCTAAACCGTCCCCGTCCCCTAACCCTAACCCTAGCCCGAACGCTAACCCTAACCCTTCCCTGAAGCCTTACCCTCATCCGTTCTCTAATCCTAAACTGTACGCTAACACTAACCCGTGCCCTCACACGTACGCTCACCCTACACCGTTGTCGTACACTCACCTGGACCCTAAACCGTCCCCGTCCCCTAACCCTAACCCTAGCCCGAGCCCTAACCCTAACCCTTCCCCGAAGGCTTACCCTCACCCGTACCCTAATCCTAACCCGTACGCTAACACTAACCAGTGCCCTCACACGTACGCACCCTAAACCGTTGCCGTACCCTCACCTGGACCCTAAACCGTCCACGTCCCCTAACCCTAACCCTAGCCCGAACCCTAACCCTAACCCTTCCCAGAAGCCTTACCCTCACCCGTCCCCTAATCCTAACCCGTACGCTTACACTAACATGTGCCCTCACACGTACGCTCACCCAAAACCGTTGTTGTACCCTCACCTGGACCCTAAACTGTCCCCGTCCCCTAACCCTAACCCTAGCCCGAACTCTAACCCTAACCCCTCCCCGAAGCCTTACCCTCACCCATCCCATAATCCTAATCTGTACGCTAACACTAACCCGTGCACTCACACTTACGCTCACCCTAAACCGTTGCCGTACCCTCACCTAGACCCTACACCGTCCCCGTCCCCTAACCACCACCCCAGCCCGAACCCTATCAATAACCCTTCACCAGAGCCTTACCCTCACCCGTCCCCTAATCCTAAACCGTACGCTAACACTAACCCGTGCACTCACACGTACGCTCACCCTAAACCGTTGTCGTACCCTCACTTGTACCGTAAACCATCCCCGTTACCTAACCCTAACCCTAGCCCGAGCCGTGACCCTAACACTTACCCGAAGCCTTAACCTCACCTGTCCCCTAATCCTAACCCGTATGCTAACACTAACCCGTGCCCTCACATGTACGCTCAACCTAAACCGTTGCCGTACCCTCACCTGGACCCTAAACCGTCCCCGTCCCCTAACCCTAACCCTGACCCTAGCCCGAACCCTAACCCTAACCCTTCCCCGAAGCCTTACCCGCAACCGTCTCCTAATCCTAACCCGTAGGCTAACACTAACCCGTGCCCTCACACGTACGCTCACCCTAAACTGTTGACGTACCGTCACCTGTACCATAAACCGTCCCCATCCCCTAAACCTAACCCTAGCCCGAACCCTAACCCTAACCCTTCCCCGAAGCCTTACCCTCACACGTCCCCTATTCCTAACCCGTACGCTAACACTAACCCGTGCCCTCACACGTACGCTCACCCTAAACTGTTGACGTACCGTCACCTGTACCATAAACCGTCCCCATCCCCTAACCCTAACCCTAGCCCGAACCCTAACCCTAACCCTTCCCCGAAGCCTTACCCTCACCCGTCCCCTATTCCTAACCCGTACGCTAACACTAACCCGTGCCCTCACACGTACGCTCACCCTAAACCGTTGCCTTTCCCTCACCTGGGCCCTAAACCGTCCCCGTCCCCTAACCCTAAACCTAGCCCGAATGCTAACCCTAACCCTTCCCTGAAGCCTTACCCTCATCCGTCCCCTAATCCTAAACTGTACGCTAACACTAACCCGTGCCCTCACACGTACGCTCACCCTAAACCGTTGTCGTACCCTCACCTGGACCCTAAACCGTCCCCGTCCCCTAACCCTAACCCTAGCCCGAGCCCTAACCCTAACCCTTCCCCGAAGGCTTACCCTCACCCGTACCCTAATCCTAACCCGTACGCTAACACTAACCCGTGCCCTCATACGTACGCTCACCCTAAACCGTTGCCGTACCCTCACCTGGACCCTAAACGGTCCCCGTCCCCTAACCCTAACCCTAGCCCGAACCCTAACCCTAACCCTTCCCCGAAGCCTTACCCTCACCCGTCCCCTAATCCTAACCCGTACGCTAACACTAACCCGTGCCCTCACACGTACGCTCTCCCTAAACCGTTGCCGTACCCTCACCTGGACCCTAAACCGTCCACGACCCCTAACCCTAACCCTAGCCCGAACCCTAACCCTAACCCTTCCCAGAAGCCTTACCCTCACGCATCCCATAATCCTAATCTGTACGCTAACACTAACCCGTGCACTCACACTTACGCTCACCCTAAACCGTTGCCATACCCTCACCTAGACCCTAAACCGTCCCCGTCCCCTAACCCCAACCCCAGCCCGAACCCTAACAATAACCCTTCCCCAGAGCCTTACCCTCACCCGTCCCCTAATTCTAAACCGTACGCTAACACTACCACGTGCACTCACACGTACGCTCACCCTAAACCGTTGTCGTACCCTCACTTGTACCGTAAACCATCCCCGTTACCTAACCCTAACCCTAGCCCGAGCCCTGACCCTAACCCTTCCCCGAAGCCTTACCCTCACCTGTCCCCTAATCCTAACCCGTATGCTAACACTAACCCGTGCCCTCACATGTACGCTCACCCTAAACCGTTGCCGTACCCTCACCTGGACCCTAAACCGTCCCCGTCCCCTAACCCTAACCCTAGCCCGAACCCTAACCCTAACCCTTCCCCTAAACCTTACCCTCAACCGTCTCCTAATCCTAACCCGTAGGCTAACACTAACCCGTGCCCTCACACGTACGCTCACCCTAAACTGTTGACGTACCGTCACCTGTACCATAAACCGTCCCCATCCCCTAACCCTAACCCTAACCCTAACCCTTCCCCGAAGCCTTACCCTCACCCGTCCCCTATTCCTAACCCGTACGCTAACACTAACCCGTGCCCTCACACGTACGCTCACCCTAAACTGTTGACGTACCGTCACCTGTACCATAAACCGTCCCCATCCCCTAACCCTAACCCTAGCCCGAACCCTAACCCTAACCCTTCCCCGAAGCCTTACCCTCACCCGTCCCCTATTCCTAACCCGTACGCTAACACTAACCCGTGCCCTCACACGTACACTCACCCTAAACCGTTGCCTTTCCCTCACCTGGACCCTAAACCGTCCCCGTCCCCTAACCCTAACCCTAGCCCGAACGCTAACCCTAACCCTTCCCCGAAGCCTTACCCTCATCCGTCCCCTAATCCTAAACTGTACGCGAACACTAACCCGTGCCCTCACACGTACGCTCACCCTAAACCGTTGTCGTACCCTCACCTGGATCCTAAACCGTCCCCGTCCCCTAACCCTAACCCTAGCCCGAGCCCTAACCCTAACCCTTCCCCGAAGGCTTACCCTCACCCGTACCCTAATCCTAACCCGTACGCTAACACTAATCCGTGCCCTCACACGTACGCTCACCCTAAACCGTTGCCGTACCCTCACCTGGACCCTGAACGGTCCCAGTCCCCTAACCCTAACCCTAGCCCAAACCCTAACCCTAACCCTTCCCCGAAGCCTTACCCTCACCCGTCTCCTAATCCTAACCCGTACGCTAACATTAACCCGTGCCCTCACACGTACACTCACCCTAAACCGTTGCCGTACCCTCAACCCTCAACCCTAAACCGTCCCCGTCCCCTTACCCTAACCGTAGCCCGAACCCTAACACTAACCCTTCCCCGAAGCCTTACCCTCACCCGTCCCCTAATCCTAACCCGTACGCTAACACTAACGCATGCTCTCACACGTACGCTCACCCTAAACCGTTGAGGTACCCTCACCTGGACCCTAAACCGTCCCCGTCCCCTAACCCTAACCCTAGCCCAAACCCTAATCCTAACCCTTCCCCGAAGCCTTACCCTCACCCGTCCCCTAATCCTAACCCGTACGCTAACACTAACCCGTGCCCTCCCACGTACACGCACCATAAACCGTTCTTGTACCCTCACCTGGACCCTAAACCGTCCCCATCCCCTAACCCTAACCCTAGCCCGAACCGTAACCCTAACCCTTCACCGAAGCCTTACCCTCACCCGTCTCATAATCCTAACCCGTAGGCTAACACTAACCCGTGCCCTCACACGTACGCTCACCCTAAACCGTTGTCGTACCCTCACCTGGACCCTAAACCGTCCCCGTCCCCTAAACCTATCCCTAGCGCGAACGCTAACACTAACCCTTTCCCGAAGCCTTACTCTTACCCGTCCTCTAATACTAACCCGTACGCTAACATTAATCCGTGCCCTCACACGTACGCTCACCCTAAACCGTTGTTGTACCCTCACCTGGACCCTAAACCGCCCCCGTCCCCTAACCCTAAACCTAGCCCGAACCCTAACCCTAACCCTTCCACGAACCCTTACCCTCACCCGTCCCCTAATCCTAATCCGTACGCTAACACTAACCCGTGCACTCACACTTACGCTCACCCTAAACCGTTGCCATACCCTCACCTAGACCATAAACCGTCCCCGTCCCCTAACCCCAACCCCAGCCCGAACCCTAACAATAACCCTTCACCAGAGCCTTACCCTCACCCGTCCCCTAATCCTAAACCGTACGCTAACACTAACCCGTGCACTCACACGTACGCTCACCCTAAACTGTTGTCGTACCCTCACTTGTACCGTAAACCATCCCCGTTACCTAACCCTAACCCTAGCCCGAGCCCTGACCCTAACACTTACCCGAAGCCTTACCCTCACCTGTGCCCTAATCCTAACCCGTATGCTAACACTAACCCGTGCCCTCACATGTACGCTCACCCTAAACCGTTGCCGTACCCTCATCTGGACCCTAAACCGTCCCAGTCCCCTAACCCTAAGCCTAGCCCGAACCCTAACACTAACCCTTCCCCGAAGCCTTACCCTCACCCGTCCCCTAATCCTAACCCGTACGCTAACACTAACCCGTGCCCTCACACGTACGCTCACCCTAAACTGTTGCCGTACCCTCACCTGGACCCTAAACCGTCCCCGTCCCCTAACCCTAACCCTAGCCCAAACCCTAACACTAACCCTTCCCCGAAGCCTTACCCTCACCCGTCCCCTAATCCTAACCCGTACGCTAACACTAACCCGTGCCCTCACACGTACGCTCACCCTAAACTGTTGCCGTACCCTCACCTGTACCATAAACTGTCCCCATCCCCTAACCCTAACCCTAGCCCGAACCCTAACCCTAACGCTTCCCCGAAGCCTTACCCTCACCCGTCCCCTATTCCTAACCCATACGCTAACACTAACCCGTGCCCTCACACGTACGCTCACCCTAAGCGGTTGCCTTTCCCTCACCTGGACCCTAAACGGTCCCCGTCCCCTAACCTTAACCCTAGCCCGAACGCTAACCCTAACCCTTCCCCGAAGCCTTACCCTCACCCGTCCCCTAATCCTAAACTGTACGCTAACACTAACCTGTGCCCTCACACGTACGCTCACCCTAAACCGTTGCTGTACCCTCACCTGGACCCTAAACCGTCCCCGTCCCCTAACCCTAACCCTAGCCCGAACCCTAATCCTAACCCTTCCCCGAAGCCTTACCCTCACCCGTCCCCTAATCCTAACCCGTATGCTAACACTAACCCGTGCCCTCACACGTACGCTCACCCTAAACCGTTGCCGTACCCTCACCTAGACCCTAAACCGTCCACGTCCCCTAACCCTAACCCTAGCCCGAAACCTAACCCTAACCCTTCCCAGAAGCCTTACCCTCACCCGTCCCCTAATCCTAACCCGTACGCTAACACTAACCTGTGCCCTCACACGTACGCTCACCCAAAACCGTTGTTGTACCCTCACCTGGACCCTAAACTGTCCCCATCCCCTAACCCTAACCCTAGCCCGAACTCTAACCCTAACCCCTCCCCGAAGCCTTACCCTCACCCATCCCATAATCCTAATCTGTACGCTAACACTAACCCGTGCACTCACACTTACGCTCACCCTGAACCGTTGCCGTACCCTCACCTAGACCCTAAACCGTCCCCGTCCCCTAACCCCAACCCCAGCCCGAACCCTAACAATAACCCTTCACCAGAGCCTTACCCTCACCCGTCCCCTAATCCTAAACCGTACGCTAACACTAACCCGTGCACTCACACGTACGCTCACCCTAAACCGTTGTCGTACCCTCACTTGTACCGTAAACCATCCCCGTTACCTAACCCTAACCCTAGCCCGAGCCCTGACCCTAACACTTACCCGAAGCCTTACCCTCACCTGTCCCCTAATCCTAACCCGTATGCTAACACTAACCCGTGCCCTCACATGTACGCTCACCCTAAACCGTTGCCGTACCCTCACCTGGACCCTAAACCGTCCCCGTCTCCTAACCCTAACCCTAACCCTAGCCCGAACCCTAACCCTAACCCTTCCCCGAAGCCTTACCCTCAACCGTCTCCTAATCCTAACCCGTAGGCTAACACTAACCCGTGCCCTCACACGTACGCTCACCCTAAACTGTTGACGTACCGTCACCTGTACCATAAACCGTCCCCATCCCCTAAACCTAACCCTAGCCCGAACCCTAACCCTAACCCTTCCCTGAAGCCTTACCCTCACACGTCCCCTATTCCTAACCCGTACGCTAACACTAACCCGTGCCCTCACACGTACGCTCACCCTAAACTGTTGACGTACCGTCACCTGTACCATAAACCGTCCCCATCCCCTAACCCTAACCCTAGCCCGAACCCTAACCCTAACCCTTCCCCGAAGCCTTACCCTCACCCGTCCCCTATTCCTAACCCGTACGCTAACACTAACCCGTGCCCTCACACGTACGCTCAACCTAAACCGTTGCCTTTCCCTCACCTGGGCCCTAAACCGTCCCCGTCCCCTAACCCTAACCCTAGCCCGAACGCTAACCCTAACCCTTCCCTGAAGCCTTACCCTCATCCGTCCCCTAATCCTAAACTGTACGCTAACACTAACCCGTGCCCTCACACGTACGCTCACCCTAAACCGTTGTCGTACCCTCACCTGGACCCTAAACCGTCCCCGTCCCCTAACCCTAACCCTAGACCGAGCCCTAACCCTAACCCTTCCCCGAAGGCTTACCCTCACCCGTACCCTAATCCTAACCCGTACGCTAACACTAACCCGTGCCCTCACACGTACGCTCACCCTAAACCGTTGCCGTACCCTCACCTGGACCCTAAACGGTCCCCGTCCCCTAACCCTAACCCTAGCCCGAACCCTAACCCTAACCCTTCCCCGAAGCCTTACCCTCACCCGTCCCCTAATCCTAACCCGTACGCTAACACTAACCCGTGCCCTCACACGTACGCTCACCCTAAACCGTTGCCGTACCCTCACCTGGACCCTAAACCGTCCACGTCCCCTAACCCTAACCCTAGCCCGAACCCTAACCCTAACCCTTCCCAGAAGCCTTACCCTCACCCGTCCCCTAATCCTAACCCGTACGGTAACACTAACCTGTGCCCTCACAGGTACGCTCACCCAAAACCGTTGTTGTACCCTCACCTGGACCCTAAACCGTCCCCGTCCCCTAACCCTAACCCTAGCCCGAACTCTAACCCTAACCCCTCCCCGAAGCCTTACCCTCACGCATCCCATAATCCTAATCTGTACGCTAACACTAACCCGTGCACTCACACTTACGCTCACCCTAAACCGTTGCCATACCCTCACCTAGACCCTAAACCGTCCCCGTCCCCTAACCCCAACCCCAGCCCGAACCCTAACAATAACCCTTCCCCAGAGCCTTACCGTCACCCGTCCCTTATTCCTAACCCGTACGCTAACACTAACCCGTGCACTCACACGTACGCTCACCCTAAACCGTTGTCGTACCCTCACTTGTACCGTAAACCATCCCCGTTACCTAACCCTAACCCTAGCCCGAGCCCTGACCCTAACCCTTCCCCGAAGCCTTACCCTCACCTGTCCCCTAATCCTAACCCGTATGCTAACACTAACCCGTGCCCTCACATGTACGCTCACCCTAAACCGTTGCCGTACCCTCAACCCTCAACCCTAAACCGTCCCCGTCCCCTAACCCTAACCCTAGCCCAAACCCTAACACTAACCCTTCCCCGAAGCCTTACCCTCACCCGTCCCCTAATCCTAACCCGTACGCTAACACTAACCCATGCTCTCACACGTACGCTCACCCTAAACCGTTGCCGTACCCTCACCTGGACCCTAAACCGTCCCCGTCCCCTAACCCTAACCCTAGCCCAAACCCTAATCCTAACCCTTCCCCGAAGCCTTACCCTCACCCGTCCCCTAATGCTAACCCGTACGCTAACACTAACCCGTGCCCTCCCACGTACGCTCACCATAAAACGTTCTTGTACCCTCACCTGGACCCTAAACCGTCCCCGTCCCCTAACCCTAACCCTAGCCCGAACCGTAACCCTAACCCTTCACCGAAGCCTTACCCTCACCCGTCTCATAATCCTAACCCGTAGGCTAACACTAACCGGTGCCCTCACACGTACGCTCACACTAAACCGTTGTCGTACCCTCACCTGGACCCTAAACCGTCCCCGTCCCCTAAACCTAACCCTAGCGCGAACGCTAACACTAACCCTTTCCCGAAGCCTTACTCTTACCCGTCCTCTAATACTAACCCGTACGCTAACACTAATCCGTGCCCTCACACGTACGCTCACCCTAAACCGTTGTTGTACCCTCACCTGGACCCTAAACCGCCCCCGTCCCCTAACCCTAAACCTAGCCCGAACCCTAACCCTAAACCTTCCACGAACCCTTACACTCACCCGTCCCCTAATCCTAATGCTTACGCTAACACTAACCCGTGCACTCACACTTACGCTCACCCTAAACCGTTGCCGTACCCTCACCTAGACCCTAAACCGTCCCCGTCCCCTAACCCCACCCCCAGCCCGAACCCTAACAATAACCCTTCACCAGAGCCTTACCCTCACCCGTCCCCTAATCCTAAACCGTACGCTAACACTAACCCGTGCACTCACACGTACGCTCACCCTAAACCGTTGTCGTACCCTCACTTGTACCGTAAACCAACCCCGATACCTAACCCTAACCCTAGCCCGAGCCCTGACCCTAACACTTACCCGAAGCCTTACCCTCACCTGTCCCCTAATCCTAACCCGTATGCTAACACTAACCCGTGCCCTCACATGTACGCTCACCCTAAACCGTTGCCGTACCCTCACCTGGACCCTAAACCGTCCCCGTCCCCTAACCCTAACCCTAGCCCGAACCCTAACCCTAACCCTTCCCCGAAGCCTTACCCTCAACCGTCTCCTAATACTAACCCGTAGGCTAACACTAACCCGTGCCCTCACACGTACGCTCACCCTAAACTCTTGACGTACCGTCACCTGTACCATGAACCGTCCCCATCCCCTAACCCTAACCCTAGCTCGAACCCTAACCCTAACCCTTCCCCGAAGCCTTACCCTCACCCGTCCCTTATTCCTAACCCGTACGCTAACACTAACCCGTGCCCTCACACGTACGCTCACCCTAAACCGTTGTCGTACCCTCACCTGGACCCTAAACCGTCCCCGTCCCCTAACCCTAACCCTAGCCCGAGCCCTAACCCTAACCCTTCCCCGAAGGCTTACCCTCACCCGTACCCTAATCCTAACCCGTACGCTAACACTAATCCGTGCCCTCACACGTACGCTCACCCTAAACCGTTGCCGTACACTCACCTAGACCCTAAACCGTCCACGTCCCCTAACCCTAACCCTAGCCCGAACCCTAACCCTAACCCTTCCCAGAAGCCTTACCCTCACCCGTCCCCTAATCCTAACCCGTACGCTTACACTAACCTGTGCCCTCACACGTACGCTCACCCAAAACCGTTGTTGTACCCTCACCTGGACCCTAAACTGTCCCCGTCCCCTAACCCTAACCCTAGCCCGAACTCTAACCCTAACCCCTCCCCGAAGCCTTACCCTCACCCATCCCATAATCCTAATCTGTACGCTAACACTAACCCGTGCACTCACACTTACGCTCACCCCAAACCGTTGCCGAACCCTCACCTAGACCCTACACCGTCCCCGTCCCCTAACCCCAACCCCAGCCCGAACCCTAACAATAACCCTTCCCCAGAGCCTTACCCTCACCCGTCCCCTAATCCTAAACCGTACGCTAACACTAACCCGTGCACTCACACGTACGCTAACCCTAAACCGTTGTCGTACCCTCACTTGTACCGTAAACCATCCCCGTTACCTAACCCTAACCCTAGCCCGAGCCCTGACCCTAACACTTACCCGAAGCCTTACCCTCACCTGTCCCCTAATCCTAACCCGTATGCTAACACTAACCCGTGCCCTCACATGTACGCTCAACCTAAACCGTTGCCGTAACCTCACCTGGACCCTAAACCGTCCCCGTCCCCTAACCCTAACCCTAATCCTAGCCCGAACCCTAACCCTAACCCTTCCCCGAAGCCTTACCCTCAACCGTCTCCTAATCCTAACCCGTAGGCTAACACTAACCCGTGCCCTCACACGTACGCTCACCCTAAACTGTTGACGTACCGTCACCTGGACCCTAAACCGTCCCCGTCCCCTAACCCTAACCCTAGCCCGTACCCTAACCCTAACCCTTCCCCGAAGCCTTACCCTCAACCGTCTCCTAATCCTAACCCGTAGGCTAACACTAACCCGTGCCCTCACACGTACGCTCACCCTAAACCGTTGCCTTTCCCTCACCTGGACCCTAAACCGTCCCCGTCCCCTAACCCTAACCCTAGCGCGAACGCTAACCCTAACCCTTCCCTGAAGCCTTACCCTCATCCGTCCCCTAATCCTAAACTGTACGCTAACACTAACCCGTGCCCTCACACGTACGCTCACCCTAAACCGTTGTCGTACCCTCACCTGGACCCTAAACCGTCCCCGTCCCCTAACCCTAACCCTAGCCCGAGCCCTAACCCTAACCCTTCCCCGAAGGCTTACCCTCACCCGTACCCTAATCCTAACCCGTACGCTAACACTAACCCGTGCCCTCACACGTACGCTCACCCTAAACCGTTGCCGTACCCTCACCTGGACCCTAAACCGTCCACGTCCCCTAACCCTAACCCTAGCCCGAACCCTAACCCTAACCCTTCCCAGAAGCCTTATCCTCACCCGTCCCCTAATCCTAACCCGTACGCTAACACTAACCTGTGTCCTCACACTTACGCTCACCCTAAACCGTTGCCGTACCCTCACCTGGACCCTAAACCGTCCACGTCCCCTAACCCTAACCCTAGCCCGAACGCTAACCCTAACCCTTCCCCGAAGCCTTACCCTCACCCGTCCCCTAATCCTAACCCGTACGCTAACACTAACCCGTGCCCTCACATGTACGCTCACCCTAAACCGTTCTCATACCCTCATCTGGACCCTAAACCGTCCCAGTCCCCTAACCCTAAGCCTAGCCCGAACCCTAACACTAACCCTTCCCCGAAGCCTTACCCTCACCCGTCCCCTAATCCTAACCCGTACGCTAACACTAACCCGTGCCCTCACACGTACGCTCACCCAAAACTGTTGCCGTACCCTCACCTGGACCCTAAACCGTCCCCGTCCCCTCACCCTAACCCTAGCGCAAACCCTAACACTAACCCTTCCCCGAAGCCTTACCCTCACCCGTCCCCTAATCCTAACCGGTACGCTAACACTAACCCGTGCCCTCACACGTACGCTCACCCTAAACTGTTGCCGTACCCTCACCTGTACCATAAACCGTCCCCATCCCCTAACCCTAACCCTAGCCCGAACCCTAACCCTAACGCTTCCCCGAAGCCTTACCCTCACCCGTCCCCTATTCCTAAACCGTACGCTAACACTAACCCGTGCCCTCACACGTACGCTCACCCTAAACCGTTGCCTTTCCCTCACCTGGACCCTAAACGGTCCCCGTCCCCTAACCTTAACCCTAGTCCGAACGCTAACCCTAACCCTTCCCCGAAGCCTTACCCTCACCCGTCCCCTAATCCTAAACTGTACGCTAACACTAACCCGTGCCCTCACACGTACGCTCACCCTAAACCGTTGCCGTACCCTCACCTAGACCCTAAACCGTCCACGTCCCCTAACCCTAACCCTAGCCCGAACCCTAACCCTAACCCTTCCCAGAAGCCTTACCCTCACCCGTCCCCTAATCCTAACCCGTACGCTAACACTAACCTGTGCCCTCACACGTACGCTCACACAAAACCGTTGTTGTACCCTCACCTGGACCCTAAACTGTCCCCGTCCCCTAACCCTAACCCTAGCCCGAACTCTAACCCTAACCCCTCCCCGAAGCCTTACCCTCACCCATCCCATAATCCTAATCTGTACGCTAACACTAACCCGTGCACTCACACTTACACTCACCCTAAACCGTTGCCGTACCCTCACCTAGACCCTAAACCGTCCCCGTCCCCTAACCCCAACCCCAGCCCGAACCCTAACAATAACCCTTCACCAGAGCCTTACCCTCACCCGTCCCCTAATCCTAAACCGTACGCTAACACTAACCCGTGCACTCACACGTACGCTCACCCTAAACCGTTGTCGTACCCTCACTTGTACCGTAAACCATCCCCGTTACCTAAACCTAACCCTAGCCCGAGCCCTGACCCTAACACTTACCCGAAGCCTTACCCTCACCTGTCCCCTAATCCTAACCCGTATGCTAACACTAACCCGTGCCCTCACATGTACGCTCACCCTAAACCGTTGCCGTACCCTCACCTGGACCCTAAACCGTCCCCGTCCCCTAACCCTAACCCTAGCCCGAACCCTAACCCTAACCCTTCCCCGAAGCCTTACCCTCAACCGTCTCCTAATACTAACCCGTAGGCTAACACTAACCCGAGCCCTCACACGTACGCTCACCCTAAACTGTTGACGTACCGTCACCTGTACCATAAACCGTCCCCATCCCCTAACCCTAACCCTAGCTCGAACCCTAACCCTAACCCTTCCTCGAAGCCTTACCCTCACACGTCCCTTATTCCTAACCCGTACGCTAACACTACCCCGTGCCCTCACACGTACGCTCACCCTAAACTGTTGACGTACCGTCACCTGTACCATAAACCGTCCCCATCCCCTAACCCTAACCCTAGCCCGAACCCTAACACTAACCCTTCTCCGAAGCCTTACCCTCACCCGTCCCCTATTCCTAAACCGTACGCTAACACTAACCCGTGCCCTCACACGTACGCTCACCCTAAACCGTTGCCTTTCCTCACCTGGACCCTAAACCGTCCCCGTCCCCTAACCCTAACCCTAGCCCGAACGCTAACCCTAACCCTTCCCTGAAGCCTTACCCTCATCCGTCCTCTAATCCTAAACTGTACGCTAACACTAACCCGTGCCCTCACACGTACGCTCACCCTAAACCGTTGTCATACCCTCACCTGGACCCTAAACCGTCCCCGTCCCCTATCCCTAACCCTAGCCCGAGCCGTAACCCTAACCCTTCCCCGAAGGCTTACCCTCACCCGTACCCTAATCCTAACCCGTACGCTAACACTAACCCGTGCCCTCACACGTACGCACCCTAAACCGTTGCCGTACCCTCACCTGGACCCTAAACCGTCCACGTCCCCTAACCCTAACCCTAGCCCGAACCCTAACCCTAACCCTTCCCAGAAGCCTTACCCTCACCCGTCCCCTAATCCTAACCCGTACGCTTACACTAACCTGTGCCCTCACACGTACGCTCACCCAAAACCGTTGTTGTACCCTCACCTGGACCCTAAACTGTCCCCGTCCCCTAACCCTAACCCTAGCCCGAACTCTAACCCTAACCCCTCCCCGAAGCCTTACCCTCACCCATCCCATAATTCTAATCTGTACGCTAACACTAACCCGTGCACTCACACTTACGCTCACCCTAAACCGTTGCCGTACCCTCACCTACACCCTACACCGTCCCCGTCCCCTAACCCCAACCCCAGCCCGAACCCTAACAATAACCCTTCCCCAGAGCCTTACCCTCACCCGTCCCCTAATCCTAAACCGTACACTAACACTAACCCGTGCCCTCACACGTACGCTCACCCTAAACCGTTGTCGTACCCTCACTTGTACCGTAAACCATCCCCGTTACCTAACCCTAACCCTAGCCCGAGCCCTGACCCTAACACTTACCCGAAGCCTTACCCTCACCTGTCCCCTAATCCTAACCCGTATGCTAACACTAACCCGTGCCCTCACATGTACGCTCAAACTAAACCGTTGCCGTACCCTCATCTAGACCCTAAACCGTCCCCGTCCCCTAACCCTAACCCTAACCCTAGCCCGAACCCTAACCCTAACCCTTCACCGAAGCCTTACACTCAACCGTCTCCTAATCCTAACCCGTAGGCTAACACTAACCCGTGCCCTCACACGTACGCTCACCCTAAACTGTTGACGTACGGTCACCTGTACCATAAACCGTCCCCATCCCCTAAACCTAACCCTAGCCCGAACCCTAACCCTAACCCTTCCCCGAAGCCTTACCCTCACACGTCCCCTATTCCTAACCCGTACGCTAACACTAACCCGTGCCCTCACACGTACGCTCACCCTAAACTGTTGACGTACCGTCACCTGTACCATAAACCGTCCCCATCCCCTAACCCTAACCCTAGCCCGAACCCTAACCCTAACCCTTCCCCGAAGCCTTACCCTCACCCGTCCCCTATTCCTAACCCGTACGCTAACACTAACCCGTGCCCTCACACGTACGCTCACCCTAAACCGTTGCCTTTCCCTCACCTGGGCCCTAAACCGTCCCCGTCCCCTAACCCTAACCCTAGCCCGAACGCTAACCCTAACCCTTCCCAGAAGCCTTACCCTCACCCGTCCCCTAATCCTAACCCGTACGCTAACACTAACCCATGCTCTCACACGTACGCTCACCCTAAACTGTTGCCGTACCCTCACCTGGACCCTAAACCGTCCCCGTCCCCTAACCCTAACCCTAGACCGAACTCTAACCCTAACCCCTCCCCAAAGTCTTACCCTCACCCATCCCATAATCCTAATCCGTACGCTAACACTAACCCGTGCACTCACACTTACGCTCACCCTAAACCGTTGCCGTACCCTCACCTAGACCCTAAACCGTCCCCGTCCCCTAACCCCAACCCCAGCCCGAACCCTAACAATAACCCTTCCCCAGAGCCTTACCCTCACCCGTCCCCTAATTCTAAACCGTACGCTAACACTAACCCGTGCACTCACACGTACGCTCACCCTAAACCGTTGTCGTACCCTCACTTGTACCGTAAACCATCCCCGTTACCTAACCCTAACCCTAGCCCGAGCCCTGACCCTAACCCTTCCCCGAAGCCTTACCCTCACCTGTCCCCTAATCCTAACCCTTATGCTAACACTAACCCGTGCCCTCACATGTACGCTCACCCTAAACCGTTGCCGTACCCTCACCTGGACCCTAAACCGTCCCCGTCCCCTAACCCTAACCCTAGCCCAAACCCTAACCCTAACCCTTCCCCGAAGCCTTACCCTGAACCGTCTCCTAATCCTAACCCGTAGGCTAACACTAACCCGTGCCCTCACACGTACACTCACCCTAAACTGTTGACGTACCGTCACCTGTACCATAAACCGTCCCCATCCCCTAACCCTAACCCTAACCCTAACCCTTCCCCGAAGCCTTACCCTCACCCGTCCCCTATTCCTAACCCGTACGCTAACACTAACCCGTGCCCTCACACGTACGCTCACCCTAAACTGTTGATGTACCGTCACCTGTACCATAAACCGTCCCCATCCCCTAACCCTAACCCTAGCCCGAACCCTAACCCTAACCCTTCCCCGAAGCCTTACCCTCACCCGTCCCCTATTCCTAACCCGTACGCTAACACTAACCCGTGCCCTCACACGTACGCTCACCCTAAACCGTTGCCTTTCCCTCACCTGGACCCTAAACCGTCCCCGTCCCCTAACCCTAACCCTAGCCCGAACGCTAACACTAACCCTTCCCCGAAGCCTTACCCTCATCCGTCCCCTAATCCTAAACTGTACGCTAACACTAACCCGTGCCCTCACACGTACGCTCACCCTAAACCGTTGTCGTACCCTCACCTGGATCCTAAACCGTCCCCGTCCCCTAACCCTAACCCTAGCCCAAGCCCTAAACCTAACCCTTCCCCGAAGGCTTACCCTCACCCGTACCCTAATCCTAACCCGTACGCTAACACTAACCCGTGCCCTCACACGTACGCTCACCCTAAACCGTTGCCGTACCCTCACCTGGACCCTAAACGGTCCCCGTCCCCTAACCCTAACCCTAGCCCGAATCCTAACCCTAACCCTTCCCCAAGCCTTACCCTCACCCGTCTCCTAATCCTAACCCGTACGCTAACACTAACCCGTGCCCTCACACGTACACTCACCCTAAACCGTTGTCATACCCTCACCTGGAACCTAAACCGTCCCCGTCTCCTAACCCTAACCCTAGCCCGAGCTCTAACCCTAACCCTTCCCCGAAGCCTTACCCTCACCTGTTCCCTAATCCTAACCCGTACGCTAACACTAACCCGTGCCCTCACACGTACGCTCACCCTAAACTGTTGCCGTACCCTCAACTGGACCCTAAACCGTCCCCGTCCCCTAACCCTAACCCTAGCTCGAACCCTAACACTAACCCTTCCCCGAAGCCTTACCCTCACCCGTCCCCTAATCCTAACCCGTACGCTAACACTAACCCATGCTCTCACACGTACGCTCACCCTAAACCGTTGCCGTACCCTCACCTGGACCTTAAACCGTCCCCGTCCCCTAACCCTAACCCTAGCCCAAACCCTAATCCTAACCCTTCCCCGAAGCCTTACCCTCACCCGTCTCCTAATCCTAACCCGTACGCTAACACTAACCCGTGCCCTCCCACGTACGCTCACCCTAAACCGTTGTTGTACCCTCACCTGGATCCTAAACCGTCCCCGTCCCCTAACCCTAACCCTAGCCCGAGCCCTAAACCTAACCCTTCCCCGAAGGCTTACCCTCACCCGTACCCTAATCCTAACCCGTACGCTAACACTAACCCGTGCCCTCACACGTACGCTCACCCTAAACCGTTGCCGTACCCTCACCTGGACCCTAAACGGTCCCCGTCCCCTAACCCTAACCCTAGCCCGAATCCTAACCCTAACCCTTCCCCAAGCCTTACCCTCACCCGTCTCCTAATCCTAACCCGTACGCTAACACTAACCCGTGCCCTCACACGTACACTCACCCTAAACCGTTGTCATACCCTCACCTGGACCCTAAACCGTCCCCGTCTCCTAACCCTAACCCTAGCCCGAGCTCTAACCCTAACCCTTCCCCGAAGCCTTACCCTCACCTGTTCCCTAATCCTAACCCGTACGCTAACACTAACCCGTGCCCTCACACGTACGCTCACCCTAAACTGTTGCCGTACCCTCAACTGGACCCTAAACCGTCCCCGTCCCCTAACCCTAACCCTAGCTCGAACCCTAACACTAACCCTTCCCCGAAGCCTTACCCTCACCCGTCCCCTAATCCTAACCCGTACGCTAACACTAACCCATGCTCTCACACGTACGCTCACCCTAAACCGTTGCCGTACCCTCACCTGGACCTTAAACCGTCCCCGTCCCCTAACCCTAACCCTAGCCCAAACCCTAATCCTAACCCTTCACCGAAGCCTTACCCTCACCCGTCTCCTAATCCTAACCCGTACGCTAACACTAACCCGTGCCCTCCCACGTACGCTCACCCTAAACCGTTGTTGTACCCTCACCTGGACCCTAAACCGTCCCCGTCCCCTAACCCTAACCCTAGCCCGAACCCTAATCCTAACCCTTCCCCGAAGCCTTACCCTCACCCGTCCCCTAATCCTAAACTGTACGCTAACACTAACCCGTGCCCTCACACGTACGCTCACCCTAAACCGTTGCCGTACCGTCACCTGGACCCTAAACCGTCCACGTCCCCTAACCCTAACCCTAACCCGAACCCTAACCCTAACCCTTCCCAGAAGCCTTACCCTCACCCGTCCCCTAATCCTAACCCGTACGCTAACACTAACCTGTGCCCTCACACGTACGCTCACCCAAAACCGTTGTTGTACCCTCACCTGGACCCTAAACCGTCCCCGTCCCCTAACCCTAACCCTAGCCCGAACTCTAACCCTAACCCCTCCCCGAAGCCTTACCCTCACCAATCCCATAATCCTAATCTGTACGCTAACACTAACCCGTGCACTCACACTTACGCTCACCCTAAACCGTTGCCGTACCATCACGTAGACCCTAAACCGTCCCCGTCCCCTAACCCCAACCCCAGCTCGAACCCTAACAATAACCATTCCCCAGAGCCTTACCCTCACCCGTCCCCTAATCCTAAACCGTACGCTAACACTAACCCGTGCACTCACACGTACGCTCACCCTAAACCGTTGTCGTACACTCACTTGTACCGTAAACCATCCCCGTTACCTAACCCTAACCCTAGCCCGAGCCCTGACCCTAACACTTACCCGAAGCCTTACCATCACCTGTCCCCTAATCCTAACCCGTATGCTAACACTAACTCGTGCCCTCACATATACGCTCACCCTAAACCGTTGCCGTACCCTCACCTGGACCCTAAACCGTCCCCGTCCCCTAACCCTAACCCTAGCCCGAACCCTAACCCTAACCCTTCCCCGAAGCCTTACCCTCAACCATCTCCTAATCCTAACCCGTAGGCTAACACTGACCTGTGCCCTCACACGTACGCTCACCCTAAACTGTTGACGTACCGTCACCTGTACCATAAACCGTCCCCATCCCCTAACCCTAACCCTAGCCCGAACCCTAACCCTAACCCTTCCCCGAAGCCTTACCCTCACCCGTCCCCTATTCCTAACCCGTACGCTAACACTAACCCGTGCCCGCACACGTACGCTCACCCTAAACTATTGACGTACCGTCACCTGTACCATAAACCGTCCCCATCCCCTAACCCTAACCCTAGCCCGAACCCTAACCCTAACCCTTCCCCGAAGCCTTACCCTCACCCGTCCCCTATTCCTAACCCGTACGCTAACACTAACCCGTGCCCTCACACGTACGCTCACCCTAAACCGTTGCCGTACCCTCACCTGGACCCTAAACCGTCCCCGTCCCCTAACCCTAACCCTAGCCCAAACCCTAATCCTAACCCTTCCCCGAAGCCTTACCCTCACCCGTCCCATAATCCTAACCCGAACGCTAACACTAACCCGTGCCCTCCCACGTACGCTCACACTAAACCGTTGTTGTACCCTCACCTGGACCCTAAACCGTCCCCGTCCCCTAACCCTAAACCTAGCCCGAACCCTAATCCTAACCCTTCCCCGAAGCCTTACCCTCACCCGTCCCCTAATCCTAACCCCTACGCTAACACTAACCCGTGCCCTCACACGTACGCTCACCCTGAACCGTTACCGTAGCCTCACTGGACCCTAAACCGTCCCCGTCCCCTAACCCTAACCCTAGCCCGAACCCTAAACCTAACCCTTCCCCGAAGCCTTACCCTGAACCGTCTCCTAATCCTAACCCGTAGGCTAACACTAACCCGTGCCCTCACACGTACACTCACCCTAAACTGTTGACGTACCGTCACCTGTACCATAAACCGTCCCCATCCCCTAACCCTAACCCTAACCCTAACCCTTCCCCGAAGCCTTACCCTCACCCGTCCCCTATTCCTAACCCGTACGCTAACACTAACCCGTGCCCTCACACGTACGCTCACCCTAAACTGTTGATGTACCGTCACCTGTACCATAAACCGTCCCCATCCCCTAACCCTAACCCTAGCCCGAACCCTAACCCTAACCCTTCCCCGAAGCCTTACCCTCACCCGTCCCCTATTCCTAACCCGTACGCTAACACTAACCCGTGCCCTCACACGTACGCTCACCCTAAACCGTTGCCTTTCCCTCACCTGGACCCTAAACCGTCCCCGTCCCCTAACCCTAACCCTAGCCCGAACGCTAACACTAACCCTTCCCCGAAGCCTTACCCTCATCCGTCCCCTAATCCTAAACTGTACGCTAACACTAACCCGTGCCCTCACACGTACGCTCACCCTAAACCGTTGTCGTACCCTCACCTGGATCCTAAACCGTCCCCGTCCCCTAACCCTAACCCTAGCCCGAGCCCTAAACCTAACCCTTCCCCGATGGCTTACCCTCACCCGTACCCTAATCCTAACCCGTACGCTAACACTAACCCGTGCCCTCACACGTACGCTCACCCTAAACCGTTGCCGTACCCTCACCTGGACCCTAAACGGTCCCCGTCCCCTAACCCTAACCCTAGCCCGAATCCTAACCCTAACCCTTCCCCAAGCCTTACCCTCACCCGTCTCCTAATCCTAACCCGTACGCTAACACTAACCCGTGCCCTCACAAGTACACTCACCCTAAACCGTTGTCATACCCTCACCTGGACCCTAAACCGTCCCCGTCTCCTAACCCTAACCCTAGCCCGAGCTCTAACCCTAACCCTTCCCCGAAGCCTTACCCTCACCTGTTCCCTAATCCTAACCCGTACGCTAACACTAACCCGTGCCCTCACACGTACGCTCACCCTAAACTGTTGCCGTACCCTCAACTGGACCCTAAACCGTCCCCGTCCCCTAACCCTAACCCTAGCTCGAACCCTAACACTAACCCTTCCCCGAAGCCTTACCCTCACCCGTCCCCTAATCCTAACCCGTACGCTAACACTAACCCATGCTCTCACACGTACGCTCACCCTAAACCGTTGCCATACCCTCACCTGGACCTTAAACCGTCCCCGTCCCCTAACCCTAACCCTAGCCCAAACCCTAATCCTAACCCTTCCCCGAAGCCTTACCCTCACCCGTCTCCTAATCCTAACCCGTACGCTAACACTAACCCGTGCCCTCCCACGTACGCTCACCCTAAACCGTTGTTGTACCCTCACCTGGACCCTAAACCGTCCCCGTCCCCTAACCCTAACCCTAGCCCGAACCCTAATCCTAACCCTTCCCCGAAGCCTTACCCTCACCCGTCCCCTAATCCTAAACTGTACGCTAACACTAACCCGTGCCCTCACACGTACGCTCACCCTAAACCGTTGCCGTACCCTCACCTGGACCCTAAACCGTCCACGTCCCCTAACCCTAACCCTAACCCGAACCCTAACCCTAACCCTTCCCAGAAGCCTTACCCTCACCCGTCCCCTAATCCTAACCCGTACGCTAACACTAACCTGTGCCCTCACACGTACGCTCACCCAAAACCGTTGTTGTACCCTCACCTGGACCCTAAACCGTCCCCGTCCCCTAACCCTAACCCTAGCCCGAACTCTAACCCTAACCCCTCCCCGAAGCCTTACCCTCACCAATCCCATAATCCTAATCTGTACGCTAACACTAACCCGTGCACTCACACTTACGCTCACCCTAAACCGTTGCCGTACCCTCACGTAGACCCTAAACCGTCCCCGTCCCCTAACCCCAACCCCAGCCCGAACCCTAACAATAACCATTCCCCAGAGCCTTACCCTCACCCGTCCCCTAATCCTAAACCGTACGCTAACACTAACCCGTGCACTCACACGTACGCTCACCCTAAACCGTTGTCGTACACTCACTTGTACCGTAAACCATCCCCGTTACCTAACCCTAACCCTAGCCCGAGCCCTGACACTAACACTTACCCGAAGCCTTACCATCACCTGTCCCCTAATCCTAACCCGTATGCTAACACTAACTCGTGCCCTCACATGTACGCTCACCCTAAACCGTTGCCGTACCCTCACCTGGACCCTAAACCGTCCCCGTCCCCTAACCCTAACCCTAGCCCGAACCCTAACCCTAACCCTTCCCCGAAGCCTTACCCTCAACCATCTCCTAATCCTAACCCGTAGGCTAACACTGACCTGTGCCCTCACACGTACGCTCACCCTAAACTGTTGACGTACCGTCACCTGTACCATAAACCGTCCCCATCCCCTAACCCTAACCCTAGCCCGAACCCTAACCCTAACACTTCCCCGAAGCCTTACCCTCACCCGTCCCCTATTCCTAACCCGTACGCTAACACTAACCCGTGCCCGCACACGTACGCTCACCCTAAACTATTGACGTACCGTCACCTGTACCATAAACCGTCCCCATCCCCTAACCCTAACCCTAGCCCGAACCCTAACCCTAACCCTTCCCCGAAGCCTTACCCTCACCCGTCCCCTATTCCTAACCCGTACGGTAACACTAACCCGTGCCCTCACACGTACGCTCACCCTAAACCGTTGCCGTACCCTCACCTGGACCCTAAACCGTCCCCGTCCCCTAACCCTAACCCTAGCCCAAACCCTAATCCTAACCCTTCCCCGAAGCCTTACCCTCACACGTCCCCTAATCCTAACCCGTACGCTAACACTAACCCGTGCCCTCACACGTACGCTCACCCTGAACCGTTACCGTAGCCTCACTGGACCCTAAACCGTCCACGTCCCCTAACCCTAACCCTAGCCCGAACGCTAACCCTAACCCTTCCCCGAAGCCTTACCCTCACCCGTCTCATAATCCTAACCCGTAGGCTAACACTAACCCGTGCCCTCACACGTACGCTCACCCTAAACCGTTGTCGCACCCTCACCTGGACCCTAAACCGTCCCCGTCCCCTAAACCTAACCCTAGCGCGAACGCTAACACTAACCGTTTCCCGAAGCCTTACTCTTACCCGTCCTCTAATACTAACCCGTACGCTAACACTAATCCGTGCCCTCACACGTACGCTCACCCTAAACCGTTGTTGTACCCTCACCTGGATCCTAAACCGCCCCCGTCCCCTAACCCTAAACCTAGCCCGAACCCTAACCCTAACCCTTCCACGAACCCTTACCCTCACCCATCCCCTAATCCTAACCCGTACGCTAACACTAACCCGTGCCCTCACATGTACGCTCACCCTAAACTGTTGCCGTACCCTCACCTGGACCCTAAACCGTCCCCGTACCCTAACCCTAACCATAGCCCGAACCCTAACACTAACCCTTCCCCGAAGCCTTACCCTCACCCGTCCCATAATCCTAACCCGTACGCTAACAATAACCCATGCTCTCACACGTACGCTCACACTAAACCGTTGCCGTACCCTCACCTGAACCCTAAACCGTCCCCGTCCCCTAACCCTAACCCTAGCCCGAACCCTAATCCTAACCCTTCCCCGAAGCCTTACCCTCACCCGTCCCCTAATCCTAACCCGTACGCTAACACTAACCCGTGCCCTCACACGTACGCTCACCCTAAATCGTTGCCGTACCCTTACCTGGACCCTAAACCATCCACGTCCCCTAACCCTAACCCTAGCCCGAACCCTAACCCTAACCCTTCCCAGAAGCCTTACCCTCACCCGTCCCCTAATCCTAACCCGTACGCTAACAGTAACCTGTGCCCTCACACGTACGCTCACCCAAAACCGTTGTTGTACCCTCACCTGGACCCTAAACCGTCCCCGTCTCCTAACCCTAACCCTAGCCCGAACTCTAACCCTAACCCCTCCCCGAAGCCTTACCCTCACCCATCCCATAATCCTAATCTGTACGCTAACACTAACCCGAGCACTCACACTTACGCTCACCCTAAACCGTTGCCGTACCCTCACCTAGACCCTAAACCGTCCCCGTCCCCTAACCCCAACCCCAGCCCGAACCCTAACAATAACCCTTCCCCAGAGCCTTACCCTCACCCGTCCCCTAATCCTAAACCGTACGCTAACACTAACCCGTGCACTCACACGTACGCTCACCCTAAACTGTGGTCGTACCCTCACTTGTACCGTAAACCATCCCCGTCACCTAACCCTAACCCTAGCCCGATCCCTGACCCTAACCCTTCCCCGAAGCCTTACCCTCACCTGTCCCCTAATCCTAACCCGTATGCTAACACTAACCCGTGCCCTCACATGTACGCTCACCCTAAACCGTTGCCGTACCCTCACCTGGACCCTAAACTGTCCCCGTCCCCAAACCCTAACCCTAGCCCGAACCCTAACCCTAACCCTTCCCCGAAGCCTTACCCTCACCCGTCTCCTAATCCTAACCCGTAGGCTAACACTAACCCGTGCCCTCACACGTACGCTCACCCTAAACTGTGGCCGTACCCTCAACTGGACCCTAAACCGTCCCCGTCCCCTAACCCTAACCCTAGCCCGAAACCTAACACTAACCCTTCCCCGAAGCCTTAACCTCACCCGTCCCCTAATCCTAACCCATACGCTAACACTAACCCATGCTCTCACACGTACCCTCACCCTAAACCGTTGCCGTACCCTCACCTGGACCCTAAACCGTCCACGTCCCCTAACCCTAACCCTAGACCGAACCCTAAACCTAACACTTCCCAGAAGCCTTACCCTCACCCGTCCCCTAATCCTAACCCGTACGCTAACACTAACCTGTGCCCTCACACGTACGCTCACCCAAAACCGTTGTTGTACCCTCATCTGAACCCTAAACCATCCCCGTCCCCTAACACTAACCCTAGCCCGAACTCTAACCCTAACCCCTCCCCGAAGCCTTACCCTCACCCATCCCATAATCCTAATCTGTACGCTAACACTAACCCGTGCACTCACACTTACGCTCACCCTAAACCGTTACCGTACCCTCACTGGACCCTAAACTGTCCACGTACCCTAACCCTAACCCTAGCCCGAACCCTAACCCTAACCCTTCCCCGAAGCCTTACCCTCACCCGTATCATAATCCTAACCCGTAGGCTAACACAAACCCGTGCCCTCACACGTACGCTCACCCTAAACCGTTGTCGTACCCTCACCTGGACCCTAAACCGCCCCCGTCCCCTAACCCTAAACCTAGCCCGAAGCCTAACCCTAACCCTTCCACGAAGCCTTACCCTCACACATCCCCTAATCCTAACCCGTACGCTAACACTAACCCGTGCCCTCACACGTAAGCTCACCCTAAACTGTTGCCGTACCCTCACCTGGACCCTAAACCGTCCCCGTCCCCTAAACCTAACCCTAGCGCGAACGCTAACACTAACCCTTTCCCGAAGCCTTACTCTTACCCGTCCTCTAATACTAACCCGTACGCTAACACTAACCCGTGCACTCACACGTACGCTCACCCTAAACCGTTGTCGTACCCTCACTTGTACCGTAAACCATCCCCGTCCCCTAACCCTAACTCTAGCCCGAGCTCTAACCCTAACCCTTCCCCGAAACCTTACCCTCACCCGTCCCCTATTCCTAACCCGTACGCTAACACTAACCCGTGCCCTCACACGTACGCTCACCCTAAACCGTTGCCTTTCCCTCACCTGGACCCTAAACGGTCCCCGTCCCCTAACCCTAACCCTAGCCCGAACACTAACCCTAACCCTTCCCCTTAGCCTTACCCTCACCCGTCCCCTAATCCTAAACTGTACGCTAACACTACCACGTGCCCTCACACGTATGCTCACCCTAAACCGTTGTCGTACCCTCACCTGGACCCTAAACCGTCCCCGTCCCCTAACCCTAACCCTAGCCCGAACACTAACCCTAACCCTTCCCCGAAGCCTTACCCTCACCCTTCTCCTAATCCTAACCCGTACGCTAACACTAACCCGTGCCCTCACACGTACACTCACCCTAAACCGTTGTCGTACCCTCACCTGGACCCTAAACCGTCCCCGACCCCTAACCCTAACCCTAGCCCGAGCTCTAACCCTAAGCCTTCCCCGAAGCCTTACCCTCACCCGTCCCCTAATCCTAACCCGTACGCGAACACTAACCCGTGCCCTCACACGTACGCTCACCCTAAACTGTTGCCGTACCCTCACCTGGACCCTAAACCGTCCCCGTCCCCTAACCCTAACCTTAACCCTAGCCCGAACCCTAACACTAACCCTTCTCTGAAGCCTTACCCTCACCCGTCCCCTAATCCTAACCCGTACGCTAACACTAACCCGTGCCCTCACACGTACGCTCACCCTGAACCTTTACCGTACCCTCACTGGACCCTAAACCGTCCACGTCCCCTAACACTAACCCTAGCCCGAACCCTAATGCTAACCCTTCCCCGAAGCCTTACCCTCACCCGTCCCCTAATCCTAACCCGTACGCTAACACTAACCCGTGCCCTCACACGTACGCTCACCCTAAACCGTTGCCGTACTCTCACCTGGACCCTAAACCGTCTACGTGCCCTAACCCTAACCCTAGCCCGAACCCTAACCCTAACCCTTCCCAGAAGCCTTACCCTCACCCGTCCCCTAATCTTAACCCGTACGCTAACACTAACCTGTGCCCTCACACGTACGCTCACCCAAAACTGTTGTTGTACCCTCACCTGGACCCTAAACCGTCCCCGTCCCCTAACCCTAACCCTAGCCCGAACTCTAACCCTAACCGCTCCCCGAAGCCTTACCCTCACCCATCCCATAATCCTAATCTGTACGCTAACACTAACCCGTGCACTCACACTTACGCTCACCCTAAAACGTTGCCGTACCCTCACCTAGACCCTAAACCGTCCCCGTCCCCTAACCCTAACCCTAGCCCAAACCCTAATCCTAACCTTTCCCCGAAGCCTTACCCTCACCCGTCCCCTAATCCTAACCCGTACGCTAACACTAACCCGTGCCCTCACACGTACTCTCACCCTGAACCGTTACCGTACCCTCACTGGACCCTAAACCGTCCACGTCCCCTAAACCTAACCCTAGCCCGAACCCTAACCCTAACCCTTCCCCGAAGCCTTACCCTCACCCGTCTCATAATCCTAACCCGTAGGCTAACACTAACCCGTGCCCTCACACGTACGCTCACCCTAAACCGTTGTCGTACCCTCACCTGGACCCTAAACCGTCCCCGTCCCCTAACACTAACCCTAGCCCGAGCTCTAACCCTAACCCTTCCCCGAAGCCTTACCCTCACCCTTCCCCTAATCCTAACCCGTACGCTAACACTAACCCGTGCCCTCACACGTACGCTCACCCTAAACTGTTGCCGTACCCTCACCTGGACCCTAAACCGTCCCCGTACCCTAACCCTAACCCTAGCCCGAACCCTAACACTAACCTTTCCCCGAAGCCTTACCCTCACCCGTCCACTAATACTAACCCGTACGCTAACACTAACCCGTGCCCTCACACGTACGCTCACCCTAAACCGTTGTTGAACCCTCACCTGCACCCTAAACCGCCCCCGTCTCCTAACCCTAACCCTAGCCCGAACCCTAACCCTAAACCTTCCCCGAAGCCTTACCCTCACCCATCCCATAATCCTAACCCGTACGCTAACACTAACACGTGCCCTCACACGTACGCTCACCCTAAACTGTTGCCGTACCCTCACCTGTACCATAAACCGTCACCATCCCCTAACCTTAAACCTAGCCCGAACCCTAACCCTAACGCTTCCCCGAAGCCTTACCCTCATACGTCCCCTATTCCTAACCCGTACGCTAACACTAACCCGTGCCCTCACACGTACGCTCACCCTAAACCGTTGCCGTACCCTCACCTGGACCCTAAACCGTCCCCGTTCCCTAACCCTAACCCTAGCCCGAACCCTAACACTAACCCTTCCCCGAAGCCTTACCCTCACCCGTCCCCTAATCCTAACCCGTACGCTAACACTAACCCATGCCCTCACACGTACGCTCACCCTAAACCGTTGCCGTACCCTCACCTGGACCCTAAACCGTCCCCGTCCCCTAACCCTAACCCTAGCCCGAACCCTAATCCTAACCCTTCCCCGAAGCCTTACCCTCACCCGTCCCCTAATCCTAACCCGTACGCTAACACTAACCCGTGCCCTCACACGTACGCTCACCCTGAACCGTTACCGTAGCCTCACTGGACCCTAAACTGTCCACGTCCCCTAACCCTAACCCTAGCCCGAACGCTAACCCTAACCCTTCCCCGAAGCCTTACCCTCACCCGTCTCATAATCCTAACCCGTAGGCTAACACTAACCCGTGCCCTCACACGTACGCTCACCCTAAACCGTTGTCGCACCCTCACCTGGACCCTAAACCGTCCCCGTCCCCTAAACCTAACCCTAGCGCGAACGCTAACACTAACCCTTTCCCGAAGCCTTACTCTTACCCGTCCTCTAATACTAACCCGTACGCTAACACTAATCCGTGCCCTCACACGTACGCTCACCCTAAACCGTTGTTGTACCCTCACCTGGACCCTAAACCGCCCCCGTCCCCTAACCCTAAACCTAGCCCGAACCCTAACCCTAACCCTTCCACGAAACCTTACCCTCACCCATCCCATAATCCTAACCCGTACGCTAACACTAACCCGTGCACTCACACTTACGCTCACCCTAAACCGTTGCCGTAACCTCACCAAACCCTAAACCGTCCCCGTCCCCTAACCCCAACCCCAGCCCGAACCCTAACAATAACCCTTCCCCAGAGCCTTACCCTCACCCGTCCCATAATCCTAAACCATACGCTAACACTAACCCGTGCACTCACACGTACGCTCACCCTAAACCGTTGTCGTACCCTCACTTGTACCGTAAACCATCCCCGTCCCCTAACCCTAACTCTAGCCCGAGCTCTAACCCTAACCCTTCCCCGAAACCTTACCCTCACCCGTCCCCTATTCCTAACCCGTACGCTAACACTAACCCGTGCCCTCACACGTACGCTCACCCTAAACCGTTGCCTTTCCCTCACCTGGACCCTAAACGGTCCCCGTCCCCTAACCCTAACCCTAGCCCGAACACTAACCCTAACCCTTCCCCTTAGCCTTACCCTCACCCGTCCCCTAATCCTAAACTGTACGCTAACACTACCACGTGCCCTCACACGTATGCTCACCCTAAACCGTTGTCGTACCCTCACCTGGACCCTAAACCGTCCCCGTCCCCTAACCCTAACCCTAGCCCGAACACTAACCCTAACCCTTCCCCGAAGCCTTACCCTCACCCTTCTCCTAATCCTAACCCGTACGCTAACACTAACCCGTGCCCTCACACGTACACTCACCCTAAACCGTTGTCGTACCCTCACCTGGACCCTAAACCGTCCCCGACCCCTAACCCTAACCCTAGCCCGAGCTCTAACCCTAAGCCTTCCCCGAAGCCTTACCCTCACCCGTCCCCTAATCCTAACCCGTACGCGAACACTAACCCGTGCCCTCACACGTACGCTCACCCTAAACTGTTGCCGTACCCTCACCTGGACCCTAAACCGTCCCCGTCCCCTAACCCTAACACTAGCCCGAACCCTAACACTAACCCTTCCCCGAAGCCATACCCTCACCCTTCCCCTAATCCTAACCCGAACGCTAACACTAACCCATGCTCTCACACGTACGCTCACCCTAAACCGTTACCGTACCCTCACTGGAACCTAAACCGTCCACGTCCCCTAACCCTAACCCTAGCCCAAACCCTAACCCTAACCCTTCCCCGAAGCCTTACCCTCACCCGTCCCATAATCCTAACCCGTAGGCTAACACTAACCCGTGCACTCACACGTACGCTCACCCTAAACCGTTGTCGTACCCTCACCTGGACCCTAAATCGTCCCCGTCCCCTAAACCTAACCCTAGCGTTAACGCTAACACTAACCCTTTCCCGAAGCCTTACCCTCACCCGTCCCCTAATCCTAACCCGTACGCTAACACTAACCCGTGCCCTCACACGTACGCTCACCCTGAACCGTTACCGTACCCTCACTGGACCCTAAACCGTCCACGTCCCCTAACCCTAACCCTAGACCGAACCCTAACCCTAACCCTTCCCCGAAGCCTTACCCTCACCCGTCTCATAATCCTAAACCGTAGGCTAACACTAACCCGTGCCCTCACTCGTACGCTCACCCTAAACCGTTGTCGTACCCTCACCTGGACCCTAAACCGTCCCCGTCCCCTAAACCTAACCCTAGCGCGAACGCTAACACTAACCCTTTCCCGAAGCCTTAATCTTACCCGTCCTCTAATACTAACCCGTACGCTAACACTAACCCATGCCCTCACACGTACGCTCACCCTAAACCGTTGTTGTACCCTCACCTGGACCCTAAACCGCCCCCTTCCCCTAACCCTAACCCTAGCCCGAACCCTAACACTAACGTTCCACGAAGCCTTACCCTCACCCATCCCCTAATCCTAACCCGTACGCTAACACTAACCCGTGCCCTCACACGTATGCTCACCCTAAACTGTTGCCGTACCCTCACCTGTACCATTAACCGTCCCCATCCCCTAACCCTAACCCTAGCCCGAACCCTAACCCTAACGCTTCCCCGAAGCCTTACCCTCACCCGTCCCCTATTCCTAACCCGTACGCTAACACTAACCCGTGCCCTCACACGTACGCTCACCCTAAACCGTTGCCTTTCCCTCACCTGGACCCTAAACGGTCCCCGTCCCCTAACCCTAACCCTAGCCCGAACGCTAACCCTAACCCTTCCCCTTAGCCTTACGCTGACCCGTCCCCTAATCCTAAACAGTACGCTAACACTAACCCGTGCCCTTACACCTACACTCACCCTAAACCGTTGTCGTACCCTCACCTGGACCCTAAACCGTCCCGGTCCCCTAACCGTAACCCTAGCCCGAACCCTAACCCTAACCCTTCCCCGAAGCCTTACCCTCACCCGTCCGCTAATCCTAACCCGTACGCTAACACTAACCCATGCTCTCACACGTACGCTCACCCTAAACCGTTGCCGTACCCTCAACTGCACCCTAAACCGTCCCCGTCCCCTAACCCTAACCCTAGCCCGAGCTCTAACCCTAACCCTTCCCCGAAGCCTTACCCTCACCCGTCCCCTAAACCTAACCCGTACGCTAACACTAACCCGTGCCCTCACACGTACGCTCACCCTAAACCGTTGCCGTACCCTCACCTGGACACTAAACCGTCCACGTCCCCTAACCCTAACCCTAGCCCGAACCCTAACCCTAACCCTTCCCACAAGCCTTACCCTCACCCGTCCCCTAATCCTAACCCGTACGCTAACACTAACCCGTGCACTCACACTTACGCTCACCCTAAACCGTTGCCGTACCCTCACCTAGACCCTAAACCGTCCCCGTCCCCTAACCCCAACCCCAGCCCGAACCCTAACAATAACCCTTCCCCAGAGCCTAACCCTCAACCGTCCCCTAATCCTAAACCGTACGCTAACACTACCACGTGCACTCACACGTACGCTCACCCTAAACCGTTGTCGTACCCTCACTTGTACCGTAAACCATCCCCGTTACCTAACCCTAACCCTAGCCCGAGCCCTGACCCTAACCCTTCCCCGAAGCCTTACCCTCACCCGTCCCCTAATCCTAACCCGTATGCTAACACTAACCCGTGCCCTCACATGTACGCTCACCCTAAACCGTTGCCGTACCCTCACCTGGACCCTAAACCGTCCCCGTCCCCTAACCCTAACCCTAGCCCGAACCCTAACCCTAACCCTTCCCCAAAGCCTTACCCTCAACCGTCTCCTAATCCTAACCCGTAGGCTAACACTAACCCGTGCCCTCACACGTACGCTCACCCTAAACTGTTGACGTACCGTCACGTGTACCATAAACCGTCCCCATCCCCTAACCCTAACCCTAGCTCGAACCCTAACCCTAACCCTTCCCCGAAGCCTTACCCTCACCCGTCCCCTATTCCTAACCCATACGCTAACACTAACCCATGCCCTCACACGTACGCTCACCCTAAACTGTTGACGTACCGTCACCTGTACCATAAACCGTCCCCATCCCCTAACCCTAACCCTAGCCCGAACCCTAACCCTAACACTTCCCCGAAGCCTTGCCCTCACCCGTCCCCTATTCCTAACCCGTACGCTAACACTAACCCATGCCCTCACACGTACGCTCACCCTAAACCGTTGCCTTTCCCTTACCTGGACCCTAAACCGTCCCCGTCCCCTAACCCTGACCCTAGCCCGAACGCTAACCCTAACACTTCCCCGAAGCCTTACCCTCATCAGTCCCCTAATCCTAAACTGTGCGCTAACACTAACCCGTGCCCTCACACGTACGCTCACCCTAAACCGTTGTCGTACCCTCACCTGGACCCTAAACCGTCCCCGTCCCCTAACCCTAACCCTAGCCCGAGCCCTAACCCTAACCCTTCCCCGAAGGCTTACCCTCACCCGTACCCTAATCCTAACCCGTACGCTAACACTAACCCGTGTCCTCACACGTACGCTCACCCTAAACCGTTGCCGTACCCTCACCTGGACCCTAAACCGTCCCCATCCCCTAAACCTAACCCTAGCCCGAACCCTAACCCTAACCCTTCCCCGAAGCCTTACCCTCACCGGTCTCCTAATCCTAACCCGTACGCTAACACTAACCCGTGCCCTAACACGTACACTCACACTAAACCGTTGTCGTACCCTCACCTGGACCCTAAACCGTCCCCGTCCCCTAACCCTAACCCTAGCCCGAGCTCTAAACCTAACCCTTCCCCGAAGCCTTACCCTCACCCGTCCCCTAATACTAACCCGTATGCTAACACTAACCCGTGCCCTCCCACGTACGCTCACCCTAAACTGTTGCCGTACCCTCACCTGGACCCTAAACCGTCCCCGTCCCCTAACCCTAACCCTAGCCCGAACCCTAACACTAACCCTTCCCCGAAGCCTTACCCTCACCCGTCCCCTAATACTAACCCGTACGCTAACACTAAACCGTGCCCTCACACGTACGCTCACCCTAAACCGTTGTACCCTCACCTGGACCCTAAACCGCCCGCGTCCCATAACCCTAACCCTAGCCCGAACCCTAACCCTAACACTTCCCCGAAGCCTTACCCTCACCCATCCCCTAATCCTAACCCGTACGCTAACACTAACCCGTGCCCTCACACGTACGCTCACCCTAAACTGTTGCCGTACCCTCACCTGTACCATAAACCGTCCCCATCCCCTAACCCTAACCCTAGCCCGAACCGTAACCCTAACCCTTCCCCGAAGCCTTACGCTCACCCGTCCCCTATTCCTAACCCGTACGCTAACACTAACCCGTGCCCTCACACGTACGCTCACCCTAAACCGTTGCCTTTCCCTCACCTGGACCCTAAATGGTCCACGTCCCCTAACCCTAACCCTAGCCCGAACACTAACCCTAACCCTTCCCCTTAGCCTTACCCTCACCCGTCCCCTAATCCTAAACTGTACGCTAACACTAACCCGTGCCCTCACACGTACGCTCACCCTAAACCGTTGTCGTACCCTCACCTGGACCCTAAACCGTCCCCGTCCCCTAACCCTAACCCTAGCCCGAATCCTAACCCTAACCCTTCTCTGAAGCCTTACCCTCACCCGTCTCCTAATCCTAACCCGTACGCTAACACTAACCCGTGCCCTCACACGTACGCTCACCCTAAACCGTTGCCGTACCCTCACCTGGACCCTAAACCGTCCCCGTCCCCTAACCCTAACCCTAGCCCGAGCTCTAACCCTAACCCTTCCCCGAAGCCTTACCCTCACCCGTCCCCTAATCCTAACCCGTACGCGAACACTAACCCGTGCCCTCACACGTACACTCACCCTAAACCGTTGTCGTACCCTCACCTGGACCCTAAACCGTCCCCGTCCCCTAAACCTAACCCTAGCGTGAACGCTAACACTAACCCTTTCCCGAAGCCTTACTCTTACCCGTCCTCTAATACTAACCGGTACGCTAACACTAACCCGTGCCCTCCCACGTACGCTCACCCTAAACCGTTGTTGTACACTCACCTGGACCCTAAACCGTCCCCGTCCCCTAACCCTAACCCTAGCCCGAACGCTAACACTAACCTTCCACGAAGCCTTACCCTCACCCATCCCCTAATCCTAACCCGTACGCTAACACTAACCCGTGCCCTCACACGTATGCTCACCCTAAACTGTTGCCGTACCCTCACCTGTACCATTAACCGTCCCCATCCCCTAACCCTAACCCTAGCCCGAACCCTAACCCTAACGCTTCCCCGAAGCCTTACCCTCACCCGTCCCCTATTCCTAACCCGTACGCTAACACTAACCCGTGCCCTCACACGTACGCTCACCCTAAACCGTTGCCTTTCCCTCACCTGGACCCTAAACGGTCCCCGTCCCCTAACCCTAACCCTAGCCCGAACGCTAACCCTAACCCTTCCCCTTAGACTTACGCTGACCCGTCCCCTAATCCTAAACAGTACGCTAACACTAACCCGTGCCCTCACACGTACGCTCACCCTAAACCGTTGCCTTTCCCTCACCTGGACACTAAACCGTCCACGTCCCCTAACCCTAACCCTAGCCCGAACCCTAACCCTAACCCTTCCCAGAAGCCTTACCCTCACCCGTCCCCTAATCCTAACCCGTACTCTAACACTAACCCGTGCACTCACACTTACGCTCACCCTAAACCGTTGCCGTACCCTCACCTAGACCCTAAACCGTCCCCGTCCCCTAACCCCAACCCCAGCCCGAACCCTAACAATAACCCTTCCCCAGAGCCTAACCCTCACCCGTCCCCTAATCCTAAACCGTACGCTAACACTACCACGTGCACTCACACGTACGCTCACCCTAAACCGTTGTCGTACCCTCACTTGTACCGTAAACCATCCCCGTTACCTAACCCTAACCCTAGCCCGAGCCCTGACCCTAAACCTTCCCCGAAGCCTTATCCTCAGCCGTCCCCTAATCCTAACCCGTATGCTAACACTAACCCGTGCCCTCACATGTACGCTCACCCTAAACCGTTGCCGTACCCTCACCTGGACCCTAAACCGTCCCCGTCCCCTAACCCTAACCCTAGCCCGAAACCTAACCCTAACCCTTCCCCAAAGCCTTACCCTCAACCGTCTCCTAATCCTAACCCGTAGGCTAACACTAACCCGTGCCCTCACACGTACGCTCACCCTAAACTGTTGACGTACCGTCACGTGTACCATAAACCGTCCCCATCCCCTAACCCTAACCCTAGCCCGAACCCTAACCCTAACCCTTCCCCGAAGCCTTACCCTCACCCGTCCCCTATTCCTAACCCATACGCTAACACTAACCCATGCCCTCACACGTAGGCTCACCCTAAACTGTTGACGTACCGTCACCTGTACCATAAACCGTCCCCATCCCCTAACCCTAACCCTAGCCCGAACCCTAACCCTAACACTTCCCCGAAGCCTTGCCCTCACCCGTCCCCTATTCCTAACCCGTACGCTAACACTAACCCATGCCCTCACACGTACGCTCACCCTAAACCGTTGCCTTTCCCTTACCTGGACCCTAAACCGTCCCCGTCCCCTAACCCTGACCCTAGCCCGAACGCTAACCCTAACACTTCCCCGAAGCCTTACCCTCACCCGTCCCCTAATCCTAAACTGTGCGCTAACACTAACCCGTGCCCTCACACGTACGCTCACCCTAAACCGTTGTCGTACCCTCACCTGGACCCTAAACCGTCCCCGTCCCCTAACCCTAACCCTAGCCCGAGCCCTAACCCTAACCCTTCCCCGAAGGCTTACCCTCACCCGTACCCTAATCCTAACCCGTACGCTAACACTAACCCGTGTCCTCACACGTACGCTCACCCTAAACCGTTGCCGTACCCTCACCTGGACCCTAAACCGTCCCCATCCCCTAACCCTAACCCTAGCCCGAACCCTAACCCTAACCCTTCCCCGAAGCCTTACCCTCACCGGTCTCCTAATCCTAACCCGTACGCTAACACTAACCCGTGCCCTAACACGTACACTCACCCTAAACCGTTGTCGTACCCTCACCTGGACCCTAAACCGTCCCCGTCCCCTAACCCTAACCCTAGCCCGAGCTCTAAACCTAACCCTTCCCCGAAGCCTTACCCTCACCCGTCCCCTAATACTAACACGTACGCTAACACTAACCCGTGCCCTCCCACGTACGCTCACCCTAAACTGTTGCCGTACCCTCACCTGGACCCTAAACCGTCCCCGTCCCCTAACCCTAACCCTAGCCCGAACCCTAACACTAACCCTTCCCCGAAGCCTTACCCTCACCCGTCCCCTAATACTAACCCGTACGCTAACACTAAACCGTGCCCTCACACGTACGCTCACCCTAAACCGTTGTACCCTCACCTGGACCCTAAACCGCCCGCGTCCCCTAACCCTAACCCTAGCCCGAACCCTAACCCTAACACTTCCCCGAAGCCTTACCCTCACCCATCCCCTAATCCTAACCCGTACGCTAACACTAACCCGTGCCCTCACACGTACGCTCACCCTAAACTGTTGCCGTACCCTCACCTGTACCATAAACCGTCCCCATCCCCTAACCCTAACCCTAGCCCGAACCCTAACCCTAACCCTTCCCCGAAGCCTTACGCTCACCCGTCCCCTATTCCTAACCCGTACGCTAACACTAACCTGTGCCCTCACACGTACGCTCACCCTAAACCGTTGCCTTTCCCTCACCTGGACCCTAAACGGTCCACGTCCCCTAACCCTAACCCTAGCCCGAACACTAACCCTAACCCTTCCCCTTAGCCTTACCCTCACCCGTCCCCTAATCCTAAACTGTACGCTAACACTAACCCGTGCCCTCACACGTACGCTCACCCTACACCGTTGTCGTACCCTCACCTGGACCCTAAACCGTCCCCGTCCCCTAACCCTAACCCTAGCCCGAATCCTAACCCTAACCCTTCCCCGAAGCCTTACCCTCACCCGTCTCCTAATCCTAACCCGTACGCTAACACTAACCCGTGCCCTCACACGTACGCTCACCATAAACCGTTGCTGTACCCTCACCTGGACCCTAAACCGTCCCCGTCCCCTAACCCTAACCCTAGCCCGAGCTCTAACCCTAACCCTTCCCCGAAGCCTTACCCTCACCCGTCCCCTAATCCTAACCCGTACGCGAACACTAACCCGTGCCCTCACACGTACGCTCACCCTAAACCGTTGTCGTACCCTCACCTGGACCCTAAACCGTCCCCGTCCCCTAAACCTAACCCTAGCGTGAACGCTAACACTAACCCTTTCCCGAAGCCTTACTCTTACCCGTCCTCTAATACTAACCGGTACGCTAACACTAACCCGTGCCCTCAAACGTACGCTCACCCTAAACCGTTGTTGTACCCTCACCTAGACCCTAAACCGTCCCCGTCCCCTAACCCTAACCCTAGCCCGAACCCTAATCGTAACCCTTCCCCGAAGCCTTACCCTCACCCGTCCCCTAATCCTAACCCGTACGCTAACACTAACCCATGCTCTCACACGTACGCTCACCCTAAACCGTTGCCGTACCCTCACCTGGACCCTAAACCGTCCCCGTCCCCTAACCCTAACCCTAGCCCGAACCCTAATCCTAACCCTTCCCCGAAGCCTTACCCTCAACCGTCCCCTAATCCTAACCCGTACGCTAACACTAACCCGTGCCCTCACACGTACGCTCACCCTAAACCGTTGCCGTACCCTCACCTGGACCCTAAACCGTCCACGTCCCCTAACCCTAACCCTAGCCCGAACCCTAACCCTAACCCTTCCCAGAAGCCTTACCCTCACCCGTCCCCTAATCCTAACCCGTACGCTAACACTAACCTGTGCCCTCACACGTACGCTCACCCAAAACCGTTGTCGTACCCTCACCTGGACCCTAAACCGCCCCGTCCCCTAACCCTAATTCTAGCCCGAGCTCTAACCCTAACCCTTCCCCGAAGCCTTACCCTCACCCGTCCCCTAATCCTAACCCGTACGCTAACACTAACCCGTGCCCTCACACGTACGCTCACCCTCAACCGTTGCCTTTCCCTCACCTGGACCCTAAACTGTGCCCGTCCCCTAACGCTAACCGTAGCCCGAACGCTAACCCTAACCCTTCCCCTTAGCCTTACGCTCACCCGTCCCCTAATCCTAAACTGTACGCTAACACTAACCCGTGCCCTCACACGTACGCTCACCCTAAACCGTTGTCGTACCCTCACCTTGACCCTAAACCGTCCCCGTCCCCTAACCCTAACCCTAGCCCGAACCCTAACCCTAACCCTTCCCCGAAGCCTTACCCTCACCCGTCTCCTAATCCTAACCCGTACGCTAACACTAACCCATGCCCTCACACATACACTCACCCTAAACCGTTGTCGTACCCTCACCTGGACCCTAAACCGTCCCCGTCCCCTATCCCTAACCCTAGCCCGAGCTCTAACCCTAACGCTTCCCCGAAGCCTTACCCTCACCCGTCCCCTATTCCTAACCCGTACGCTAACACTAACCCGTGCCCTCACACGTACGCTCACCCTAAACCGCTGCCTTTCCCTCACCTGGACCCTAAACGGTCCCCGTCCCCTAACCCTAACCCTAGCCCGAACACTAACCCTAACCCTTCCCCTTAGCCTTACACTCACCCGTCCCCTAATCCTAAACTGTACGCTAACACTACCCCGTGCCGTCACACGTATGCTCACCCTAAACCGTTGTCGTACCCTCACCTGGACCCTAAACCGTCCCCGTCCCCTAACCCTAACCCTAGCCCGAACCCTAACCCTAACCCTTCCCCGAAGCCTTACCCTCACCAGTCTCCTAATCCTAACCCGTACGCTAACACTAACCCGTGCACTCACACTTACGCTCACCCTAAACCGTTGCCGTACCCTCACCTAGACCCTAAACCGTCCCCGTCCCCTAACCCCAACCCCAGCCCGAACCCTAACAATAACCCTTCCCCAGAGCCTAACCCTCACCCGTCCCCTAATCCTAAACCGTACGCTAACACTACCACGTGCACTCACACGTACGCTCACCCTAAACCGTTGTCGTACCCTCACTTGTACCGTAAACCATCCCCGTTACCTAACCCTAACCCTAGCCCGAGCCCTGACCCTAACCCTTCCCCGAAGCCTTATCCTCAGCCGTCCCCTAATCCTAACCCGTATGCTAACACTAACCCGTGCCCTCACATGTACGCTCACCCTAAACCGTTGCCGTACCGTCACCTGGACCCTAAACCGTCCCCGTCCCCTAACCCTAACCCTAGCCCGAACCCTAACCCTAACCCTTCCCCAAAGCCTTACCCTCAACCGTCTCCTAATCCTAACCCGTAGGCTAACACTAACCCGTGCCCTCACACGTACGCTCACCCTAAACTGTTGACGTACCGTCACGTGTACCATAAACCGTCCCCATCCCCTAACCCTAACCCTAGCCCGAACCCTAACCCTAACCCTTCCCCGAAGCCTTACCCTCACCCGTCCCCTATTCCTAACCCGTACGCTAACACTAACCCATGCCCTCACACGTACGCTCACCCTAAACCGTTGCCTTTCCCTTACCTGGACCCTAAACCGTCCCCGTCCCCTAACCCTGACCCTAGCCCGAACGCTAACCCTAACACTTCCCCGAAGCCTTACCCTCACCCGTCCCCTAATCCTAAACTGTGCGCTAACACTAACCCGTGCCCTCACACGTACGCTCACCCTAAACCGTTGTCGTACCCTCACCTGGACCCTAAACCGTCCCCGTCCCCTAACCCTAACCCTAGCCCGAGCTCTAACCCTAACCCTTCCCCGAAGCCTTACCCTAACCCGTCCCCTAATCCTAACCCGTACGCTAACACTAACCCGTGCCCTCACACGTACGCTCACCCTAAACTGTTGCCGTACCCTCACCTGTACCATAAACCGTCCCCATCCCCTAACCCTAACCCTTGCCCGAACCCTAACCCTAACGCTTCCCCGAAGCCTTACCCTCACCCGTCCCCTATTCCTAACCCGTACGCTAACACTAACCCGTGCCCAAACACGTACGCTCACCCTAAACCGTTGCCTTTCCCTCACATGGACCCTAAACGGTCCCCGTCCCCTAGCCCGAACGCTAACCCTAACCCTTCCCCTTAGCCTTACCCTCACCCGTCCCCTAATCCTAAACTGTACGCTAACACTAACCCGTGCCCTCACACGTACGCTCACCCTAAATCGTTGTCGTACCCTCACCTGGACCCTAAACCGTCCCCGTCCCCTAACCCTAACCCTAGCCCGAACCCTAACCCTAACCCTTCCCCGAAGCCTTACCCTCACCCGTCTCCTAATCCTAACCCGTACGCTAACACTAACCCGTGCCCTCACACGTACGCTCACCCTAAACCGTTGTCGTGCCCTCACCTGGACCCTAAAACTTCCCCGTCCCCTAACCCTAACCCTAGACCGAGCTCTAACCCTAACCCTTCCACGAAGCCTTACCCTCACCCGTCCCCTAATCCTAACCCGTACGCTAACACCTACCCGTGCCCTCACACGTACGCTCACCCTAAATTGTTGCCGTACCCTCACCTGGACCCTAAACCGTCCCCGTCCCCTAACCCTAACCCTAGCCCAAACCCTAACACTAACCCTTCCCCGAAGCCTTACCCTCACCCGTCCCCTAATCCTAACCCGTACGCTAACACTAACCCGTGCCCTCACACGTACGCTCACCCTAAACTGTTGCCGTACCCTCACCTGTACCATAAACCGTCCCCATCCCCTAACCCTAACCCTAGCCCGAACCCTAACCCTAACGCTTCCCCGAAGCCTTACCCTCACCCGTCCCCTATTCCTAACCCGTACGCTAACACTAACCCGTGCTCTCACACGTACGCTCACCCTAAACCGTTGCCTTTCCCTCACCTGGACCCTAAACGGTCCCCGTCCCCTAACCTTAACCCTAGCCCGAACGCTAACCCTAACCCTTCCCTGAAGCCTTACCCTCACCCGTCCCCTAATCCTAATCTGTACGCTAACACTAACCCGTGCCCTCACACGTACGCTCACCCTAAACCGTTGTCGTACCCTCACCTGGACCCTAAACCGTCCCCGTCCCCTAACCCTAACCCTAGCCCAAACCCTAAACCTAACACTTCCCCGAAGCCTTACCCTCACCCGTCCCCTAATCCTAACCCGTACGCTAACACTAACCCGTGCCCTCACACGTACACTCACCTTAAACCGTTGTCGTACCCTCACCTGGACCCTAAACCGTCCCCATCCCCTAACCCTAACCCTAGCCCGAGCTCTAACCCTAACCCTTCCACGAAGCCTTACCCTCACCCGTCCCCTAATCCTAACCCGTACGCTAACACTAACCCGTGCCCTCACACGTACACTCACCCTAAACTGTTGCCGTACCCTCACCTGGACCCTAAACAGTCCCCGTCCCTTAACCCTAACCCTAGCCCGAACCCTAACACTAACCCTTCCCCGAAGCCTTACCCTCACCCGTCCCCTAATCCTAACCCTTACGGTAACACTAACCCATGCTCTCACACGTACGCTCACCCTAAACCGTTGCCGTACCCTCACCTGGACCCTAAACCGTCCCCGTCCCCTAACCCTAACCCTAGCCCGAGCCCTAATCCTAACCCTTCCCCGAAGCCTTACCCTCACACGTCCCCTAATCCTAATCCGTACGCTAACACTAACCAGTGCCCTCACACGTACGCTCACCCTAAACCGTTGTTGTACCCTCACCTGGACCCTAAACCGCCCCCGTCCCGTAACCCTAAACCTAGCCCGAAACCTAACCCTAACCCTTCCACGAAGCCTTACCCTCACCCATCCACTAATCCTAACCCGTACGCTAACACTAACCCGTGCCCTCACACGTACGCTCACCCTAAACCATTGTCGTACCCTCACCTGGACCCTAAACCGTCCCCGTCCCCTAACCCTAACCCTAGCCCGAATCCTAACCCTAACCCTTGCCCGAAGCCTTACCCTCACCCGTCTCCTAATCCTAACCCGTACGCTAACACTAACCCGTGCCCTCACACGTACGCTCACCCTAAACCGTTGCCGTACCCTCACCTGGACCCTAAACCGTCCCCGTCCCCTAACCCTAACCCTAGCCCGAGCTCTAACCCTAACCCTTCCCCGAAGCCATACCCTCACCCGTCCCCTAATCCTAAACCGTACGCGAACACTAACCCGTACCCTCACATGTACGCTCACCCTAAACCGTTGCCTTACCCTCACCTGGACCCTAAACCGTCCCCGTCCCCTAACCCTAACCCTAGCCCGAACCCTAACCCTAACCCTTCCCCAAAGCCTTACCCTCAACCGTCTCATAATCCTAACCCGTAGGCTAACACTAACCCGTGCCCTCACACGTACGCTCACCCTAAACTGTTGACGTACCGTCACCTGTACCATAAACCGTCCCCGTCCCCTAACCCTAACCCTAGCCCGAACCCTAACCCTAACACTTCCCCGAAGCCTTACCCTCACCCGTCCCCTATTCCTAACCCGTACGCTAACACTAACCCGTGCCCTCACACGTACGCTCACCCTAAACTGTTGACGTACCGTCACCTGTACCATAAACCGTCCCCATCCCCTAACGCTAACCCTAGCCCGAACCCTAACCCTAACCCTTCCCCGAAGCCTTACCCTCACCCGTCCCCTATTCCTAACCCGTACGCTAACACTAACCCGTGCCCTCACACGTACGATCACCCTAAACCGTTGCCTTTCCCTCACCTGACCCTTAACCGTCCCCGTCCCCTAACCCTAACCCTAGCCCGAACGCTAACCCTAACCCTTACCCGAAGCCTTACCCTCACCCGTCCCCTAATCCTAAACTGTACGCTAACACTAACTCGTGCCCTCACACGTACGCTCACCCTAAACCGTTGTCGTACCCTCACCTGGACCCTAAACCGTCCCCGTCCCCTAACCCTAACCCTAGCCCGAGCCCTAACCCTAACCCTTCCCCGAAGGCTTACCCTCACCCGTACCATAATCCTAACCCGTACGCTAACACTAACCCGTGCCCTCACACGTACGCTCACCCTAAACCGTTGCCGTACCCTCACCTGGACCCTAAACCGTCCCCGTCCCCTAACCCTAACCCTAGCCCGAACCCTAACCCTAACCCTTCCCCGAAGCCTTACCCTCACCCGTCTCCTAATCCTAACCCGTACGCTAACACTAACCCGTGCCCTCACACGTACGCTCACCCTAAACCGTTGTCGTACCCTCACCTGGACCCTAAACCGTCCCCGTCCCCTAACCCTAACCCTAGCCCGAGCTCTAATCCTAACCCTTCCCCGAAGCCTTACCCTCACCCGTCCCCTAATCCTAACCCGTACGCTAACACTAACCCGTGCCCTCCCACGTACGCTCACCCTAAATTGTTGCCGTACCCTCACCTGGACCCTAAACCGTCCCCATCCCCTAACCCTAACCCTAGCCCGAAACCTAACACTAACCCTTCCCCGAAGCCTTACCCTCACCCGTCCCCTAATACTAACCCGTACGCTAACACTAACCCATGCCCTCATACGTACGCTCACCCTAAACCGTTGTCGTACCCTCACTTGTACCGTAAACCATCCCCGTTACCTAACCCTAACCCTAGCCCGAGCCCTGACCCTAACCCTTCCCCGAAGCCTTACCCTCACCTGTCCCCTAATCCTAACCCGTAGGCTAACACTAACCCGTGCCCTCACACGTACGCTCACCCTAAACTGTTGACGTACCGTCACCTGTACCATAAACCGTCCCCATCCCCTAACACTAACCCTAGCCTGAACCCTAACCCTAACCCTTCCCCGAAGCCTTACCCTCACCGGTCCCCTAATCCTAACCCGTACGCTAACACTAACCCGTGCCCTCACACGTACGCTCACCCTGAACCGTTACCGTACCCTCACTGGACCCTAAACCGTCACGTCCCCTAACCCTAACCCTAGCCCGAACCCTAACCCTAACCCTTCCCCGAAGCCTTACCCTCACCCGTCTCATAATCCTAACACGTAGGCTAACCCTAACCCGTGCCCTCACACGTACGCTCACCCTAAACCGTTGTCGTACCCTCACCTGGACCCTAAACCGTACCCGTCCCCTAAACGTAACCCTTGCGCTAACGCTAACACTAACCCTTTCCCGAAGCCTTACTCTTACCCGTCCTCTAATACTAACCCGTACGCTAACACTAACCCGTGCCCTCACAGGTACGCTCACCCTAAACCGATGCCGTACCCTCTCCTGGACCCTAAACCGTCCCCGGCCCCTAACCGTAAACCTAGCACGAACGCGAACCCTAACCCTTCCCCGAAGCCTTACCCTCACCCGACTCCTAATCCTAATGTGTACGCTAACACTAACCCGTGCCCTCACTCGTACACTCACCCTAAACCGTTACCGTACCCTCACTGGACCCTAAACCGTCCACGTCCCGTAACCCTAACCCTAGCCCGAACCCTAACCCTAACCCTTCCCCGAAGCCGTACCCTCACCCGTCTCATAATCCTAACCCGTAGGGTAACACTAACCCGTGCCCTCACACGTACGCTCACCCTAAACCGTTGCCGTACCCTCACCTGGACCCTAAACCGTCCCCGTCCCCTAAACCTAACCCTAGCGTGAACGCTAGCACTAACCCTTTCCCGAAGCCTTACTCGTACCCGTCCTCTAATACTAACCCGTACGCTAACACTAACCCGTACCCTCACACGTACGCTCACCCTAAACCGTTGTCGTACCCTCACCTGGACCCTAAACCGTCCCCGTCCCCTAACCCTAACCCTAGGCCGAACCCTAAACCTATCCCTTCCCCGAAGCTTTACTCTCACCCGTCCCCTAATCCTAACCCATACGCTAACACTAACCCGAGTCCTCAAACGTACGCTCACTCTAAACCGTTGCCTTTCCCACACCTGGACACTAAACCGTCCCCGTCCCCTAACCCTAACCCTAGCCTGAACACTAATCCTAACCCTTCCCCGAAGCCTTACCCTCACCCGTCCCCTAATCCTAACCCGTACGCTAACACTAACCCGTGCCCTCACACGTACGCTCACCCTGAACCTTTACCGTACCCTCACTGGACCCTAAACCGTCCACGTCCCCTAACCCTAACCCTAGCCCGAACCCTAATCCTAACCCTTCCCCGAAGCCTTACCCTCACCCGTCCCCTAATCCTAACCCGTACGCTAACACTAACCCGTGCCCTCACACGTACGCTCACCCTAAACCGTTGCCGTACTCTCACCTGGACCCTAAACCGTCTACGTCCCCTAACCCTAACCCTAGCCCGAACCCTAACCCTAACCCTTCCCAGAAGCCTTACCCTCACCCGTCCCCTAATCCTAGCCCGTACACTAACACTAAACTGTGCCCTCACACGTACGCTCACCCAAAACCGTTGTTGTACCCTCACCTGGACCCTAAACCGTCCCCGTCCCCTAACCCTAACCCTAGCCCGAACTCTAACCCTAACCCCTCCCCGAAGCCTTACCCTCACCCATCCCATAATCCTAATCTGTACGCTAACACTAACCCGTGCACTCACACTTACGCTCAACCTAAACCGTTGCCGTACCCTCACCTAGACCCTAAACCGTCCCCGTCCCCTAACCCCAACCCCAGCCCGAACCCTAACAATAACCCTTGCCCAGAGCCTTACCCTCACCCGTCCCCTAATCCTAAACCGTACGCTAACACTAACCCGTGAACTCACACGTACGCTCACCCTAAACCGTTGTCGTACCCTCACTTGTACCGTAAAACATCCCCGTTACCTAACCCTAACCCTAGCCCGAGCCCTGACCCTAACCCTTCCCCGAAGCCTTACCCTCACCTGTCCACTAATCCTAACACGTATGCTAACACTAACCCGTGCCCTCACATGTACGCTCACCCTAAACCGTTGCCGTACCCTCACCTGGACCCTAAACCGTCCCCGTCCCCTAACACTAACCCTAGCCCGAACCCTAACCCTAACCCTTCCCCGAAGCCTTACCCTCACCCGTCTCATAATCCTATCCCATAGGCTAACACTAACCCGTGCCCTCACACGTACGCTCACCCTAAACCGTTTTCGTACCCTCACCTGGACCCTAAACCGTCCCCGTCCCCTAACCCTAACCCTAGCCCGAGCTCTAACCCTAACCCTTCCCCGAAGCCTTACCCTCACCCTTCCCCTAATCCTAACCCGTACGCTAACACTAACCCGTGCCCTCACACGTACGCTCACCCTAAACTGTTGCCGTACCCTCACCTGGACCCTAAACCGTCCCCGTACCCTAACCCTAACCCTAGCCCGAACCCTAACACTAACCCTTCCCCGAAGCCTTACCCTCACCCGTCCCCTAATACTAACCCGTACGCTAACACTAACCCATGCCCTCACACGTACGCTCACCCTAAACCGTTGTTGTACCCTCACCTGCACCCTAAACCGCCCCCGTCCCCTAACCCTAACCCTAGCCCGAACCCTAACCCTAACCGTTCCCCGAAGCCTTACCCTCACCCATCCCCTAATCCTAACCCGTACGCTCACACTATCCCGTGCCCTCACACGTAAGCTCACCCTAAACCGTTGCCTTTCCCTCACCTGGACCCTAAACGGTCCCCGTCCCCTAACCCTAACCCTAGCCCGAACGCTAACCCTAACCCTTCCCCTTAGCCTTACCCTCACCCGTCCCCTAAACCTAAACTGCACGCTAACACTAACCCGTGCCCTCACACGTACGCTCACCCTAAACCGTTGTCGTACCCTCACCTGGACCCTAAACCGGCCCCGTCCCCTAACCCTAACCCTAGCCCGAACCCTAACCCTAACACTTCCCCGAAGCCTTACCCTCACCCGTCTCCTAATCCTAACCCGTACGCTAACACTAACCCATGCCCTTACACGTACACTCACCCTAAACCGTTGTCGTACCCTCACCTGGACCCTAAACCGTCCACGTCCCCTAAACCTAACCCTAGCGTGAACGCTAACACTAACCCTTTCCCGAAGCCTTACTCTTACCCGTCCTCTAATACTAACCGGTACGCTAACACTAACCCGTGCCCTCCCACGTACGCTCACCCTAAACCGTTGTTGTACCCTCACCTGGACCCTAAACCGTCCCCGTCCCCTAACCCTAACCCTAGCCCGAAACCTAACCCTAACACTTCCCCAAAGCCTTACCCTCACCCGACTCCTAATCCTAACCCGTACGCTAACACTAACCCGTGCCCTACACGTACGCTCACCCTAAACCGTTGTCGTACCCTCACCTGGACCCTAAACCGTCCATGTCCCCTCACACTAAACCTAGCCCGAACCCTAACCCTAACCCTTCCCCGAAGCCTTACCCTCACCCATCCCCGAATCCTAACCGGTACGCTAACACTAACCCGTGCCCTCACACGTACGCTCACAGTAAACCGTTGTCGTACCCTCACCTGGACACTAAACCGTACCAGTCCCCTAACCATAACCCTAGCCCGAACCCTAACCCTAACCCCTCCCAGAAGCCTTACACTCACCCGTCCCCTAATCCTAACCCGTACGCTAACACTAACCCGTGCCCTCACTCGTACACTCACCGTAAACCGTTACCGTACCCTCACTGGACCCTAAACCGTCCACGTCCCCTAACCCTAACCTTAGCCCGAACCCTAAAGCTAACCCTTCCCCGAAGCCGTACCCTCACCCGTCTCATAATCCTAACCCGTAGGCTAACACTAACCCGTGCCCTCACACGTACGCTCACCCTAAACCGTTGCCGTACCCTCACCTGGACCCTAAACCGTCCCCGTCCCCTAAACCTAACCCTAGCGTGAACGCTAACACTAACCCTTTCCCGAAGCCTTACTCTTACCCGTCCTCTAATACTAACCCGTACGCTAACACTAACCCGTGCCCTCCCACGTACGCTCACCCTAAACCGTTGTTGTACCCTCACCTGGACCCTAAACCGTCCCCGTCCCCTAACCCTAACCCTAGACTGAACCCTAATCCTAACCCTTCCCCGAAGCCTTACCCTCACCCGTCTCCTAATCCTAACCCGTACGCTAACACTAACCCGTGCCCTCACACGTACGCTCACCCTGAACCTTTACCGTACCCTCACTGGACCCTAAACCGTCCACGTCCCCTAACCCTAACCCTAGCCCGAACCCTAATCCTAACCCTTCCCCGAAGCCTTACCCTCACACGTCCCCTAATCCTAACCCGTACGCTAACACTAACCCGTGCCCTCACACGTACGCTCACCCTAAACTGTTGCCGTACCCTCACCTGGACCCTAAACCGTCCCCGTACCCTAACCCTAACCCTAGCCCGAACCCTAACACTAACCCTTCCCCGAAGCCTTACCCTCACCCGTCCCCTAATACTAACCCGTACGCTAACACTAATCCATGCCCTCACACGTACCCTCACCCTAAACCATTGTTGTACCCTCACCTGCACCCTAAATCGCCCCCGTCCCCTAACCCTAACCCTAGCCCGAACCCTAACCCTAACCCTTCCCCGAAGCCTTACCCTCACCCATCCCCTAATCCTAACACGTACGCTAACACTAACCCGTGCCCTCACACGTACGCTCACCCTGAACCGTTACCGTACCCTCACAGGACCCTAAACCGTCCACGTCCCCTAACCCTAACCCTAGCCCGAACCCTAACCCTAACCCTTCCCCGAAGCCTTACCCTCACCCGTCTCATAATCCTAACCCGTAGGCTAACACTAACCCGTGCCCTCACACGTACGCTCACCCTAAACCGTTGTCGTACCCTCACCTGGACCCTAAACCGTCCCCGTCTCCTAAACCTAATCCTAGCGCGAACGCTAACACTAACCCTTTCCCGAAGCCTTACTCTTACCCGTCCTCTAATACTAACCCGTACGCTAACACTAACCCGTGCCCTCACACGTACGCTCACCCTAAACCGTTGTTGTACCCTCACCTGGACCCTAAACCGCCCCCGTCCCCTAACCCTAACCCTAGCCCGAACCCTAACCCTAACCCTTCCCCGAAGCCTTACCCTCACCCGTCTCCTAATCCTAACCCGTACGCTAACACTAACCCGTGCCCTCACACGTACACTCAACCTAAACCGTTGTCGTACCCTCACCTGGACCCTAAACCGTCCCCGTCCCCTAACCCTAACCCTAGCCCGAGCTCTAACCCTAACCCTTCCCCGAAGCCTTACCCTCACCCGTCCCCTAATCCTAACCCGTACGCTAACACTAACCCGTGCCCTCACAAGTACGCTCACCCTAAACCGTTGCCTTTCCCTCACCTGGACCCTAAACGGTCCCCGTCCCCTAACCCTAACCCTAGCCCGAACGCTAACCCTAACCCTTCCCCTTACCCTTACCCTCACCCGTCCCCTAATCCTAAACTGTACGCTAACACTAACCCGTGCCCTCACACGTACGCTCACCCTAAACCGTTGTCGTACCCTCACCTGGACCCTAAACCGTCCCCGTCCCCTAACCCTAACCCTAGCCCGAATCCTAACCCTAACCCTTCCCCGAAGCCTTACCCTCACCCGTCTCCTAATCCTAACCCGTACGCTAACACTAACCCGTGCCCTCATACGTACGCTCACACTAAACCGTTGCCGTACCCTCACCTGGACCCTAAACCGTCCCCATCCCCTAACCCTAACCCTAGCCCGAGCTCTAACCCTAGCCCTTCCCCGAAGCCTTACCCTCAGCCGTCCCCTAATCCTAACCCGTACGCGAACACTAACCCGTGCCCTCACACGTACGCTCACCCTAAACCGTTGTCGTACCCTCACCTGGACCCTAAACCGTCCCCGTCCCCTAAACCTAACCCTAGCGCGAACGCTAACACTAACCCTTTCCCGAAGCCTTACTCTTACCCGTCCTCTAATACTAACCCGTACGCTAACACTAACCCGTGCCCTCACACGTACGCTCACCCTAAACTGTTGACGTACCGTCACCTGTACCATAAACCGTACCCGTCCCCTAAACGTAACCCTTGCGCGAACGCTAACACTAACCCTTTCCCGAAGCCTTACTCTTACCCGTTCTCTAATACTAACCCGTACGCTAACACTAACCCGTGCCCTCACACGTACGCTCACCCTAAACCGTTGTCGTACCCTCACCTGGACCCTAAACCGTCCCCGTCCCCTAACCCTAACACTAGCCCGAACCCTAACCCTAATCCTTCCCCAAAGCCTTACCCTCACCCCTCCCCTAATCCTAACCCGTACGCTAACACTAACCCATGCCCTCAAACGTACGCTCACCCTAAACCGTTGTCGTAGCCTCACCTGGACCCTAAACCGCCCCCGTCCCCTAACCCTAACCGTAGACCGAACCATAACACTAACACTTCCCAAATGCCTTACCCTCACACGTCCCCTAATCCTAACCCGTACGCTAACACTAACCCGTGCCCTCACAGGTACACTCACCCTAAACCGTTGTCCTACCCTCACCTGGACCCTAAACCGTCCCCGTCCCCTAACCCTAACCCTAGCCCGAAACCTAATCCTAACCCGTCCCCGAAGCCTTACCCTCACCCGTCCCCTAATCCTAACCCGTACGCTAACACTAACCCGTGCCCTCACACGTACGCTCACCCTAAACCGATGCCGTACCCTCTCCTGGACCCAAAACCGTCCCCGGCCCCTAACCGTAAACCTAGCATGAACGCGAACCCTAACCCTTCCCCGAAGCCTTACCCTCACCCGACTCCTAATCCTAATGTGTACGCTAACACTAACCCATGCCCTCACTCGTACACTCACTCTAAACCGTTACCGTACCCTCACTGGACCCTAAACCGTCCACGTCCCCTAACCCTAACCCTAGCCCGAACTCTAACCCTAACCGCTCCCCGAAGCCTTACCCTCACCCATCCCATAATCCTAATCTGTACGCTAACACTAACCCGTGCACTCACACTTACGCTCAACCTAAACCGTTGCCGTACCCTCACCTAGACCCTAAACCGTCCCCGTCCCCTAACCCCAACCCCAGCCCGAACCCTAACAATAACCCTTGCCCAGAGCCTTACCCTCACCCGTCCCCTAATCCTAAACCGTACGCTAACACTAACCCGTGAACTCACACGTACGCTCACCCTAAACCGTTGTCATACCCTCACTTGTACCTTAAAACATCCCCGTTACCTAAGCCTAAACCTAACCCGAGCCCTGACCCTAACCCTTCCCCGAAGCCTTACCCTCACCTGTCCACTAATCCTAACACGTATGCTAACACTAACCCGTGCCCTCACATGTACGCACACCCTAAACCGTTGCCGTACCCTCACCTGGACCCTAAACCGTCCCCGTCCCCTAACCCTAACCCTAGCCCGAACCCTAACCCTAACCCTTCCCCTTAGCCTTACCCTCACCCGAACCCTAAATCTAAACTGTACGCTAACACTAACCCGTGCCCTCCTACGTACGCTCACCCTAAACCGTTGTTGTACCCTCACCTGGACCCTAAACCGTCCCCGTCCCCTAACCCTAACCCTAGCCCGAACCCTAATCCTAACCCTTCCCCGAAGCCTTACCCTCACCCGTCCCCTAATACTAACCCGTACGCTAACACTAACCCGTGCCCTCACACGTACGCTCACCCTGAACCGTTACCGTACCCTCACTGGACCCTAAACCGTCCACGTCCCCTAACCCTAACCCTAGCCCGAACCCTAACCCTAACCCTTCCCCGAAGCCTTACCCTCACCCGTCTCATAATCCTAACCCGTAGGCTAACACTAACCCGTGCCCTCACACGTACGCTCACCCTAAACCGTTGTCGTACCCTCACCTGGACCCTAAACCGTCCCCGTCCCCTAAACCTAACCCTAGCGCGAACGCTAACACTAACCCTTTCCCGAAGCCTTACTCTTACCCGTCCTCTAATACTAACCCGTACGCTAACACTAACCCGTGCCCTCACACGTACGCTCACCCTAAACCGTTGTTGTACCCTCACCTGGACCCTAAACCGCCCCCGTCCCCTAACCCTAACCCTAGCCCGAACCCTAACCCTAACCCTTCCACGAAGCCTTACCCTCACCCATCCCCTAATCCTAACCCGTACGCTAACACTAACCCGTGCCCTCACACGTACGCTCACCCTAAACTGTTGCCGTACCCTCACCTGTACCATAAACCGTCCCCATCCCCTAAACCTAAAGCTAGCCCGAACCCTAACCCTAACCCTTCCCCGAAGCCTTACCCTCACCCGTCCCCTAATCCTAACCCGTACGCTAACACTAACCCGTGCCCTCACACGTACGCTCACCCTAAACCGTTGCCTTTCCCTCACCTGGACCCTAAACGGCACCCGTCCCCTAACCCTAACCCTAGCCAGAACGCTAACCCTAACCCTTCACCTTAGCCTTTCTCTCACCCGTCCTCTAATCCTAAACTGTACGCTAACACTAACCCGTGCCCTCACACGTACGCTCACCCTAAACCGTTGTCATACCCTCACCTGGACCCTAAACCGTCCCCGTCCCCTAACCCTAACCCTAGCCCGAACCCTAACCCTAACCCTTCCCCGAAGCCTTATCCTCACCCGTCTCCTAATCCTAACCCGTACGCTAACACTAACCCGTGCCCTCACACGTACACTCACCCTAAACCGTTGTCGTACCCTCACCTGGACCCTAAACCGTCCCCGTCCCCTAACCCTAACCCTAGCCCGAGCTCTAACCCTAACCCTTCCCCGAAGCCTTACCCTCACCCGTCCCCTAATCCTAACCCGTACGCTAACACTAACACGTGCCCTCACACGTACGCTCACCCGAAACTGTTGCCGTACCCTCACCTGGACCCTAAACCGTCCCCGTCCCCTAACCCTAACCCTAGCCCGAACCCTAACACTAACCCTTCCCCGAAGCCTTACCCTCACCCGTCCCCTAATCCTAACCCGTACGCTAACACTAACCCATGCTCTCACACGTACGCTCACCCTAAACCGTTGCCGTACCCTCACCTGGACCCTAAACCGTCCTCGTCCCCTAACCCTAACCCTAGCCCGAACCCTAATCCTAACACTTCCCCGAAGCCTTACCCTCACCCGTCCCCTAATCCTAACCCGTACGCTAACACTAACCCGTGCCCTCACCGTACGCTCACCCTAAACCGTTGCCGTACCCTCACCTGGACCCTAAACCGTCCACGTGCCCTAACCCTAACCCTAGCCCGAACCCTAACCCTAACCCTTCCCAGAAGCCTTACCCTCACCCGTCCCCTAATCCTAACCCGTACGCTAACACTAACCTGTGGCCTCACACGTAGGCTCACCCAAAACAGATGTTGTACCCTCACCTGGACCCTAAACGGTCCCCATCCCCTAACCCTAACCCTAGCCCGAAACCTAACACTAACCCTTCCCCGAAGCCTTACCCTCACCCGTCCCAATACTAACCCGTACGCTAACACTAACCCGTGCCCTCACACGTACGCTCACCCTAAACCGTTGTTGTACCCTCACCTGAACCCTAAACCGCCCCCGTCCCCTAACCCTAACCCTAGCCCGAACCCTAACCCTAACCCTTCCCCGAAGCCTTACCCTCACCCGTCCCCTATTCCTAACCCGTACGCTAACACTAACCCTTGCCCTCACACGTACGCTCACCCTAAACCGTTGCCTTCCCCTCACCTGGACCCTAAACGGTCCACGTTCCCTAACCCTAACCCTAGCCCGAACGCTAACCCTAACCCTTCCCCTTAGCCTTACCCTCACCCGTCCCCTAATCCTAAACTGTACGCTAACACTAACCCGTGCCCTCACACGTACGCTCACACTAAACTGTTGCCGTACCCTCACCTGGACCCTAAACCGTCCCCGTCCCCTAACCCTAACCCTAGCCCGAACCCTAACACTAACACTTCCCCGAAGCCTTACCCTCACCCGTCCCCAAATCCTAACCCGTACGCTAACACTAACCCATTTTCTCACACGTACGCTCACCCTAAACCGTTGCCGTACACTCACCTGGACCCTAAACCGTCCCCGTCCCCTAACCCTAACCCTAGCCCGAACCCTAATCCTAACCCTTCCCCGAAGCCTTACCCTCACCCTTCTCATAATCCTAACACGTACGTTAACACTAACCCGTGCCCTCACACGTACGCTCACCTAAACTGTTGACGTACCCTCACCTGGACCCTAAACCGTCCCCGTCCCCTAACCCTAACCCTAGCCCGAACCCTAACCCTAACCCTTCCCCGAAGCCTTACCCTCACCCGTCCCCTATTCCTAACCCGTACGCTAACACTAACCCTTGCCCTCACACGTACGCTCACCCTAAACCGTTGCCTTCCCCTCACCTGGACCCTAAACGGTCCACGTTCCCTAACCCTAACCCTAGCCCGAACGCTAACCCTAACCCTTCCCCTTAGCCTTACCCTCACCCGTCCCCTAATCCTAAACTGTACGCTAACACTAACCCGTGCCCTCACACGTACGCTCACACTAAACTGTTGCCGTACCCTCACCTGGACCCTAAACCGTCCCCGTCCCCTAACCCTAACCCTAGCCCGAACCCTAACACTAACACTTCCCCGAAGCCTTACCCTCACCCGTCCCCAAATCCTAACCCGTACGCTAACACTAACCCATTTTCTCACACGTACGCTCACCCTAAACCGTTGCCGTACACTCACCTGGACCCTAAACCGTCCCCGTCCCCTAACCCTAACCCTAGCCCGAACCCTAATCCTAACCCTTCCCCGAAGCCTTACCCTCACCCTTCTCATAATCCTAACACGTACGTTAACACTAACCCGTGCCCTCACACGTACGCTCACCTAAACTGTTGACGTACCCTCACCTGGACCCTAAACCGTCCCCGTCCCCTAACCCTAACCCTAGCCCGAACCCTAACACTAACCCTTCCCCGAAGCCTTACCCTCACCCGTCCCCTAATCCTAACCCGTACGCTAACACTAACCCATGCTCTCACACGTACGCTCACCCTAAACCGTTGCCGTACCCTCACCTGGACCCTAAACCGTCCCCGTCCCTTAACCCTAACCCTAGCCCGAACCCTAATCCTAACCCTTCCCCGAAGCCTTACCCTCACCCGTCCCCTAATCCTAACCCGTACGCTAACACTAACCCGTGCCCTCACACGTACGCTCACTCTAAACCGTTGCCGTACCCTCACCTGGACCCTAAACCGTCCACGTGCCCTAACCCTAACCCTAGCCCGAACCCTAACCCTAACCCTTCCCAGAAGCCTTACCATCACCCGTCCCCTAATCCTAACCCGTACGCTAACACTAACCTGTGGCCTCACACGTAGGCTCACCCAAAACAGATGTTGTACACTCACCTGGACCCTAAACCGTCCCCGTCCCCTAACCCTAACCCCAGCCCGAACTCTAAACCTAACCCCTCCCCGAAGCCTTACCCTCACCCATCCCATAATCCTAATCTGTACGCTAACACTAACCCGTGCACTCACACATACGCTCACCCTAAACCGTTGCCATACCCTCACCTAGACCCTAAACCGTCCCCGTCCCCTAACCCCAACCGCAGCCCGAACCCTAACAATAACCCTTCCCCAGAGCCTTACCCTCACCCGTCCCCTAATCTTAAACCGTACGCTAACATTACCACGTGCACTCAAACGTACGCTCACCCTAAACCGTTGTCGTACCCTCACTTGTACCGTAAACCATCCCCGTTACCTAACCCTAACCCTAGCCCGAGCCCTGACCCTAACCCTTCCCCGAAGCCTTACCCTCACCCGTCCCCTAATCCTAACCCGTATGCTAACACTAACACGTGCCCTCACATGTACGCTCACCCTAAACCATTGCCGTACCCTCACCTGGACCCTAAACCGTCCCCGTCCCCTAACCCTAAACCTAGCCCGAACCCTAACCCTAACCCTTCCCCGAAGCCTTACCCTCACCCGTACCCTATTCCTAACCCGTACGCTAACACTAACCCGTGCCCTCACACGTACGCTCACCCTAAACCGTTGCCTTTCCCTCACCTGGACCCTAAACCGTCCCCATCCCCTAACCCTAACCCTAGCCCGAACGCTAACCCTAACCCTTCCCCGAAGCCTTACCCTCACCCGTCCCCTAATCCTAAACTGTACGCTAACACTAACCCGTGCCCTCACACGTACGCTCACGCTAAACCATTGCCGTACCCTCACCTGGACCCTAAACCGTCCACGTCCCCTAACCCTAACCCAAGCCCGAACCCTAACCCTAACCCTTCCCAGAAGCCTTACCCTCACCCGTCCCCTAATCCTAACCCGTACGCTAACACTAACCTGTGCCCTCACACGTACGCTCACCCAAAACAGTTGTCGTACCCTCACCTGGACCCTAAACCGTCCCCGTGCCCTAACCCTAACCCTAGCCCGAACGCTAACCCTAACCCTTCCCCCTAGCCTTACCCTCACCCGTCCCCTAATCCTAAACTGTACGCTAACACTAACCCGTGCCCTCACACGTACGCTCACCCTAAACCATTGTCGTACCCTCACCTGGACCCTAAACCGTCCCCGTCCCCTAACCCTAACCCTAGCCCGAATCCTAACCCTAACCCTTCCCCGAAGCCTTACCCTCACCCGTCTCCTAATCCTAACCCGTACGCTAACACTAACCCGTGCCCTCATACGTACGCTCACCCTCAACCGTTGCCGTACCCTCACCTGGACCCTAAACCGTCCCCATCCCCTAACCCTAACCCTAGCCCGAGCTCTAACACTAACCCTTCCCCGAAGCCTTACCCTCAGCCGTCCCCTAATCCTAACCCGTACGCGAACACTAACCCGTGCCCTCACACGTACGCTCACCCTAAACCGTTGTCGTACCCTCACCTGGACCCTAAACCATCCCCGTCCCCTAAACCTAACCCTAGCGTGAACGCTAACACTAACCCTTTCCCGAAGCCTTACTGTTAACCGTCCTCTAATACTAACCCGTACGCTAACACTAACCCGTGCCCTCACACGTACGCTCACCCTAAACCGTTGTTGTACCCTCACCTGGACCCTAAACCGCCCCCTTCCCCTAACCCTAACCCTAGCCCGAACCCTAACACTAACCCTTCCACGAAGCCTTACCCTCACCCATCCCCTAATCCTAACCCGTACGCTAACACTAACCCGTGCCCTCACACGTACACTCACCCTAAACTGTTGCCGTACCCTCACCTGTACCATAAACCGTCCCCATCCCCTAACCCTAACCCTAGCCCGAACCCTAACCCTAACGCTTCCCAGAAGCCTTACCCTCACCCGTCCCCTATTCCTAAACCGTACGCTAACACTAACCCGTGCCCTCACACGTACGCTCACCCTAAACCGTTGCCTTTCCCTCACCTGGACCCTAAAAGGTCCCCGTCCCCTAACCCTAACCCTAGCCCGAACGCTAACCCTAACCCTTCCCCTTAGCCTTACGCTGAACCGTCCCCTAATCCTAAACAGTACGCTAACACTAACCCGTGCCCTTACACCTACGCTCACCCTAAACCGTTGTCGTACCCTCACTTGGACCCTAAACCGTCCCCGTCCCCTAACCCTAACCCTAGCCCGAGCTCTAACCCTAACCCTTCCCCGAAGCCTTACCCTAACCCGTCCCCTAATCCTAACCCGTACGCTAACATTAACCCGTGCCCTCACACGTACGCTCACCCTAAACTGTTGCCGTACCCTCACCTGAACCCTAAACCGTCCCCATCCCCTAACCCTAACCCTAGCCCGAACCCTAACACTAACCCTTCCCCGAAGCCTTACCCTCACCCGTCCCCTAATCCTAACCCGTACGCTAACACTAACCCATGCTCTCACACGTACGCTCACCCTAAACCGTTGCCGTACCCTCACCTAGACCCTAAACCATCCCCGTCCCCTAACCCTAACCCTAGCCCGAGCTCTAACCCTAACCCTTCCCCGAAGCCTTACCCTCACCCGTCCCCTAATCCTAACCGGTACGATAACACTAACCAGTGCCCTCACACGTACGCTCACCCTAAACCGTTGCCGTACCCTCACCTGGACCCTAAACCGTCCACGTCCCCTAGCCCTAACCCTAGCCCAAACCCTAACCCTAACCCTTCCCAGAAACCTTACCCTCACCCGTCCCCTAATCCTAACCCGTACGCTAACACTAACCTGTGGCCTCACACGTAGGCTCACCCAAAACAGATGTTGTACCCTCACCTGGACCCTAAACCGTCCCCGTCCCCTAACCCTAACCGTAGGCCGAACTCTAACCCTAACCCCTCCCCGAAGGCTTACCCTCACCCAGCCCATAATCCTAATCTGTACGCTAACACTAACCCGTGCACTCACACTTACGCTCACCCTAAACCGTTGCCGTACCCTCACCTAGACCCTAAACCGTCCCCGTCCCCTAACCCCAACCCCAGCCCGAACCCTAACAATAACCCTTCCGCAGAGCCTTACCCTCACCCGTCCCCTAATTCTAAACCGTACGCTAACACTACCACGTGCACTCACACGTACGCTCACCCTAAACCGTTGTCGTACCCTCACTTGTACCGTAAACCATCCCCGTTACCTAACCCTAACCCTAGCCCGAGCCCTGACCCTAACCCTTCCCCGAAGCCTTACCCTCACCCGTCCCCTAATCCTAACCCGTATGCTATCACTAACCCGAGCCCTCACATGTACGCTCACCCGAAACCGGTGCCTTACCCTCACCTGGACCCTAAACCGTCCCCGTCCCCTAACCCTAACCCTAGCCCGAACCCTAACCCTAACCCTTCCCCAAAGCCTTACCCTCAACCGTCTCCTAATCCTAACCCGTAGGCTAACACTAACCCATGCCCTCACACGTACGATCAACCTAAACTGTTGACGTACCGTCACCTGTACCATAAACCATCCCCATCCCCTAACCCTAACCCTAGCCCGAACCCTAACCCTAACCCTTCCCCGAAGCCTTACCCTCACCCGTCCCCTAATCCTAAACCGTACGCTGACACTACCAAGTGCACTCACACGTACGCTCACCCTAAACCGTTGTCGTACCCTCACTTGTACCGTAAACCATCCCCGTTACCTAACCATAACCCTAGCCCGATCCCTGACCCTAACCCTTCCCCGAAGCCTTACCCTCACCCGTCCCCTAATCCTAACCCGTACGCTAACACTAACCCGTGCCCTCACACGTACGCTCACCCTAAACTGTTGCCGTACTGTCACCTGTACCATAAACCGTCCCCATCCCCTAACCCTAACCCTAGCCCGAACCCTAACCCTAACCCTTCCCCGAAGCCTTACCCTCACCCGTCCCCTATTCCTAACCCGTACGCTAACACTAACCCGTGCCCTCACACGTACGCTCACCCTAAACCGTTGCCTTTCCCTCACCTGGACCCTAAACGGTCCACGTCCCCTAACCCTAACCCTAGCCCGAACACTAACCCTAACCCTTCCCCTTAGCCTTACCCTCACCCGTCACCTAATCCTAAACTGTACGCTAACACTAACCCGTGCCCTCACACGTACGCTCACCCTAAACCATTGTCGTACCCTCACCTGGACCCTAAACCGTCCCCGTCCCCTAACCCTAACCCTAGCCCGAATCCTAACCCTAACCCTTGCCCGAAGCCTTACCCTCACCCGTCTCCTAATCCTAACCCGTACGCTAACACTAACCCGTGCCCTCACACGTACGCTCACCCTAAACCGTTGCCGTACCCTCACCTGGACCCTAAACCGTCCCCGTCCCCTAACCCTAACCCTAGCCCGAGCTCTAACCCTAACCCTTCCCCGAAGCCATACCCTCACCCGTCCCCTAATCCTAACACGTACGCGAACACTAACCCGTGCCCTCACACGTACGCTCACCCTAAACCGTTGTCGTACCCTCACCTGGACCCTAAACCGTCCCCGTCCCTTAAACCTAACCCTAGCGTGAACGCTAACACTAACCCTTTCCCGAAGCCTTACTCTTACCCGTCCTCTAATACTAACCGTTACGCTAACACTAACCCGTGCCCTCCCACGTACGCTCACCCTAAACCGTTGTTGTACCCTCACCTGGACCCTAAACCGTCCCCGTCCCCTAACCCTAACCCTAGCCCGAACCCTAATCCTAACCCTTCCCCGAAGCCTTACCCTCACCCGTCCCCTAATCCTAACCCGTACGCTAACACTAACCCGTGCCCTCACACGTACGCTCACCCTGAACCGTTACCGTACCCTCATTGGACCCTAAACCGTCCACGTCCCCTAACCCTAACCCTAGCCCGAACCCTAACCCTAACCCTTCCCCGAAGCCTTACCCTCACCCGTCTCATAATCCTAACCCGTAGGCTAACACTATCCCGTGCCCTCACACTTACGCTCACCCTAAACCGTTGCCGTACCCTCACCTAGACCCTAAACCGTCCCCGTCCCCTAACCCCAACCGCAGCCCGAACCCTAACAATAACCCTTCCCCAGAGCCTTACCCTCACCCGTCCCCTAATCCTAAACCGTACGCTAACACTACCACGTGCACTCACACGTACGCTCACCCTAAACTGTTGTCGTACCCTCACTTGTACCGTAAACCATCCCCGTTACCTAACCCTAACCCTAGCAAGAGCCCTGACCCTAACCCTTCCCCGAAGCCTTACCCTCACCCGTCCCCTAATCCTAAACCGTGGGCTAACACTAACCCGTGCCCTCACATGTACGCTCACCCTAAACCGTTGCCTTACCCTCACCTGGACCCTAAACCGTCCCCGTCCCCTAACCCTAACCCTAGCCCGAACCCTAACCCTAACCCTTCCCCAAAGCCTTACACTCAACCGTCTCATAATCCTAACCCGTAGGCTAACACTAACCCGTGCCCTCACACGTACGCTCACCCTAAACTGTTGACGTACCGTCACCTGTACCATAAACCGTCCCCGTCCCCTAACCCTAACCCTAGCCCGAACCCTAACCCTAACCCTTTCCCGAAGCCTTACCCTCACCCGTCCCCTATTCCTAAAGCGTACGCTAACACTAACCCATGCCCTCACACGAACGCTCACCCTAAACTGTTGACGTACCGTCACCTGTACCATAAACCGTCCCCATCCCCTAACCCTAACCCTAGCCCGAACCCTAACCCTAACCCTTCCCCGAAGCCTTACCCTCACCCGTCCCCTATTCCTAACCCGTACGCTAACACTAACCCGTGCCCTCACACGTACGCTCACCCTAAACCGTTCCCTTTCCCTCACCTGACCCTTAACCGTCCCCGTCCCCTAACCCTAACCCTAGCCCGAACGCTAACCCTAACCCTTCCCCGAAGCCTTACCCTCACCCGTCCCCTAATCCTAAACTGTACGCTAACACTAACCCGTGCCCTCACACGTACGCTCACCCAAAACCGTTGTCGTACCCTCACCTGGACCCTAAACCGTCCCCGTCCCCTAACCCTAACCCTAGCCCGAGCCCTAACCCTAACCCTTCCCCGAAGGCTTACCCTCACCCGTCCCCTAATCCTAACCCGTACGCTAACACTAACCCGTGCCCTCACACGTACGCTCACCCTAAACCGTTGCCGTACCCTCACCTGGACCCTAAACCGTCCCCGTCCCCTAACCCTAACCCTAGCCCGAACCCTAACCCTAACCCTTCCCCGAAGCCTTACCCTCACCCGTCTCCTAATCCTAACCCGTACGCTAACACTAACCCGTGCCCTCACACGTACACTCACCCTAAACCGTTGTCGTACCCTCACCTGGACCCTAAACCGTCCCCGTCCCCTAACCCTAACCCTAGCCCGAACCCTAATCCTAACCCTTCCCCGAAGCCTTACCCTCACCCGTCCCCTAATCCTAAACCGTACGCTAACACTAAACCGTGCCCTCACACGTACGCTCACCCTAAACCGTTGCCGTACCCTCACCTGGACCCTAAACCGTCCACGTCCCCTAACCCTAACCCTAGCCCGAACCCTAACCCTAACCCTTCCCAGAAGCCTTACCCTCAACCGTCCCCTAATACTAACCCGTACGCTAACACTAACCCGTGCCCTCACACGTACGCTCACCCTAAACCGTTGTTGTAACCTCACCTGGACCCTAAACCGCCCCCGTTCCCTAACCCTAACCCTAGCCCGAACCCTAACCCTAACCCTTCCACGAAGCCTTACCCTCACCCGTCCCCTAATCCTGACCGGTACGATAACACTAACCAGTGCCCTCACACGTACGCTCACCCTAAACCGTTGCCGTACCCTCACCTGGACCCTAAACCGTCCACGTCCCCTAGCCCTAACCCTAGCCCAAACCCTAACCCTAACCCTTCCCAGAAGCCTTACCCTCACCCGTCCCCTAATCCTAACCCGTACGCTAACACTAACCTGTGGCCTCACACGTAGGCTCACCCAAAACAGATGTTGTACCCTCACCTGGACCCTAAACCGTCCCCGTCCCCTAACCCTAACCGTAGGCCGAACTCTAACCCTAACCCCTCCCCGAAGGCTTACCCTCACCCAGCCCATAATCCTAATCTGTACGCTAACACTAACCCGTGCACTCACACTTACGCTCACCCTAAACCGTTGCCGTACCCTCACCTAGACCCTAAACCGTCCCCGTCCCCTAACCCCAACCCCAGCCCGAACCCTAACAATAACCCTTCCGCAGAGCCTTACCCTCACCCGTCCCCTAATTCTAAACCATACGCTAACACTACCACGTGCACTCACACGTACGCTCACCCTAAACCGTTGTCGTACCCTCACTTGTACCGTAAACCATCCCCGTTACCTAACCCTAACCCTAGCCCGAGCCCTGACCCTAACCCTTCCCCGAAGCCTTACCCTCACCCGTCCCCTAATCCTAACCCGTATGCTATCACTAACCCGAGCCCTCACATGTACGCTCACCCGAAACCGGTGCCTTACCCTCACCTGGACCCTAAACCGTCCCCGTCCCCTAACCCTAACCCTAGCCCGAACCCTAACCCTAACCCTTCCCCAAAGCCTTACCCTCAACCATCTCCTAATCCTAACCCGTAGGCTAACACTAACCCATGCCCTCACACGTACGATCAACCTAAACTGTTGACGTACCGTCACCTGTACCATAAACCATCCCCATCCCCTAACCCTAACCCTAGCCCGAACCCTAACCCTAACCCTTCCCCGAAGCCTTACCCTCACCCGTCCCCTAATCCTAAACCGTACGCTGACACTACCAAGTGCACTCACACGTACGCTCACCCTAAACCGTTGTCGTACCCTCACTTGTACCGTAAACCATCCCCGTTACCTAACCATAACCCTAGCCCGATCCCTGACCCTAACCCTTCCCCGAAGCCTTACCCTCACCCGTCCCCTAATCCTAACCCGTACGCTAACACTAACCCGTGCCCTCACACGTACGCTCACCCTAAACTGTTGCCGTACTGTCACCTGTACCATAAACCGTCCCCATCCCCTAACCCTAACCCTAGCCCGAACCCTAACCCTAACCCTTCCCCGAAGCCTTACCCTCACCCGTCCCCTATTCCTAACCCGTACGCTAACACTAACCCGTGCCCTCACACGTACGCTCACCCTAAACCGTTGCCTTTCCCTCACCTGGACCCTAAACGGTCCACGTCCCCTAACCCTAACCCTAGCCCGAACACTAACCCTAACCCTTCCCCTTAGCCTTACCCTCACCCGTCACCTAATCCTAAACTGTACGCTAACACTAACCCGTGCCCTCACACGTACGCTCACCCTAACCCATTGTCGTACCCTCACCTGGACCCTAAACCGTCCCCGTCCCCTAACCCTAACCCTAGCCCGAATCCTAACCCTAACACTTGCCCGAAGCCTTACCCTCACCCGTCTCCTAATCCTAACCCGTACGCTAACACTAACCCGTGCCCTCACACGTACGCTCACCCTAAACCGTTGCCGTACCCTCACCTGGACCCTAAACCGTCCCCGTCCCCTAACCCTAACCCTAGCCCGAGCTCTAACCCTAACCCTTCCCCGAAGCCATACCCTCACCCGTCCCCTAATCCTAACACGTACGCGAACACTAACCCGTGCCCTCACACGTACGCTCACCCTAAACCGTTGTCGTACCCTCACCTGGACCCTAAACCGTCCCCGTCCCTTAAACCTAACCCTAGCGTGAACGCTAACACTAACCCTTTCCCGAAGCCTTACTCTTACCCGTCCTCTAATACTAACCGTTACGCTAACACTAACCCGTGCCCTCCCACGTACGCTCACCCTAAACCGTTGTTGTACCCTCACCTGGACCCTAAACCGTCCCCGTCCCCTAACCCTAACCCTAGCCCGAACCCTAATCCTAACCCTTCCCCGAAGCCTTACCCTCACCCGTCCCCTAATCCTAACCCGTACGCTAACACTAACCCGTGCCCTCACACGTACGCTCACCCTGAACCGTTACCGTACCCTCATTGGACCCTAAACCGTCCACGTCCCCTAACCCTAACCCTAGCCCGAACCCTAACCCTAACCCTTCCCCGAAGCCTTACCCTCACCCGTCTCATAATCCTAACCCGTAGGCTAACACTATCCCGTGCCCTCACACTTACGCTCACCCTAAACCGTTGCCGTACCCTCACCTAGACCCTAAACCGTCCCCGTCCCCTAACCCCAACCGCAGCCCGAACCCTAACAATAACCCTTCCCCAGAGCCTTACCCTCACCCGTCCCCTAATCCTAAACCGTACGCTAACACTACCACGTGCACTCACACGTACGCTCACCCTAAACTGTTGTCGTACCCTCACTTGTACCGTAAACCATCCCCGTTACCTAACCCTAACCCTAGCAAGAGCCCTGACCCTAACCCTTCCCCGAAGCCTTACCCTCACCCGTCCCCTAATCCTAAACCGTGGGCTAACACTAACCCGTGCCCTCACATGTACGCTCACCCTAAACCGTTGCCTTACCCTCACCTGGACCCTAAACCGTCCCCGTCCCCTAACCCTAACCCTAGCCCGAACCCTAACCCTAACCCTTCCCCAAAGCCTTACACTCAACCGTCTCATAATCCTAACCCGTAGGCTAACACTAACCCGTGCCCTCACACGTACGCTCACCCTAAACTGTTGACGTACCGTCACCTGTACCATAAACCGTCCCCGTCCCCTAACCCTAACCCTAGCCCGAACCCTAACCCTAACCCTTTCCCGAAGCCTTACCCTCACCCGTCCCCTATTCCTAAAGCGTACGCTAACACTAACCCGTGCCCTCACACGAACGCTCACCCTAAACTGTTGACGTACCGTCACCTGTACCATAAACCGTCCCCATCCCCTAACCCTAACCCTAGCCCGAACCCTAACCCTAACCCTTCCCCGAAGCCTTACCCTCACCCGTCCCCTATTCCTAACCCGTACGCTAACACTAACCCGTGCCCTCACACGTACGCTCACCCTAAACCGTTCCCTTTCCCTCACCTGACCCTTAACCGTCCCCGTCCCCTAACCCTAACCCTAGCCCGAACGCTAACCCTAACCCTTCCCCGAAGCCTTACCCTCACCCGTCCCCTAATCCTAAACTGTACGCTAACACTAACCCGTGCCCTCACACGTACGCTCACCCAAAACCGTTGTCGTACCCTCACCTGGACCCTAAACCGTCCCCGTCCCCTAACCCTAACCCTAGCCCGAGCCCTAACCCTAACCCTTCCCCGAAGGCTTACCCTCACCCGTCCCCTAATCCTAACCCGTACGCTAACACTAACCCGTGCCCTCACACGTACGCTCACCCTAAACCGTTGCCGTACCCTCACCTGGACCCTAAACCGTCCCCGTCCCCTAACCCTAACCCTAGCCCGAACCCTAACCCTAACCCTTCCCCGAAGCCTTACCCTCACCCGTCTCCTAATCCTAACCCGTACGCTAACACTAACCCGTGCCCTCACACGTACACTCACCCTAAACCGTTGTCGTACCCTCACCTGGACCCTAAACCGTCCCCGTCCCCTAACCCTAACCCTAGCCCGAACCCTAATCCTAACCCTTCCCCGAAGCCTTACCCTCACCCGTCCCCTAATCCTAACCCGTACGCTAACACTAAACCGTGCCCTCACACGTACGCTCACCCTAAACCGTTGCCGTACCCTCACCTGGACCCTAAACCGTCCACGTCCCCTAACCCTAACCCTAGCCCGAACCCTAACCCTAACCCTTCCCAGAAGCCTTACCCTCAACCGTCCCCTAATACTAACCCGTACGCTAACACTAACCCGTGCCCTCACACGTACGCTCACCCTAAACCGTTGTTGTAACCTCACCTGGACCCTAAACCGCCCCCGTTCCCTAACCCTAACCCTAGCCCGAACCCTAACCCTAACCCTTCCACGAAGCCTTACCCTCACCCGTCCCCTATTCCTAACCCGTACGCTAACACTAACCCGTGCCCTCACACGTACGCTCACCCTAAACCGTTGCCTTTCCCTCACCTGGATCCTAAACGGTCCCCGTCCCCTAACCCTAACCCTAGCCCGAACGCTAACCCTAACCCTTCCCCTTAGCCTTACACTCACCCGTCCCCTAATCCTAAACTGTACGCTAACACCAACCTGTGCCCTCACACGTACGCTCACCCTAAACCGTTGTCGTACCCTCACCTGGACCCTAAACCGTCCCCGTCCCCTAACCCTAACCCTAGCCCGAACCCTAACCCTAACCCTTCCCAGAAGCCTTACCCTCACCCGTCTCCTAATCCTAACCCGTACGCTAACACAAACCCGTGCCCTCACACGTACACTCACCCTAAACCGTTGTCGTACCCTCACCTGGACCCTAAACCGTCCCCGTCCCCTAACCCTAACCCTAGCCCGAGCTCTAACCCTAACCCCTCCCCGAAGCCTTACCCTCACCCATCACATAATCCTAATCTGTACGCTAACACTAACCCGTGCAGTCACACTTACGCTCACCCTAAACCGTTGCCGTACCCTCACCTAGACCCTAAACCGTCCCTGTCCCCTAACCCCAACCCCAGCCCGAACCCTAACAATAACCCTTCCCCAGAGCCTTACCCTCACCCGTCCCCTAATCCTAAACCGTACGCTAACACTAACCCGTGCACTCACACGTACGCTCACCCTAAACCGTTGTCGTACCCTCACTTGTACCGTAAACCATCCCCGTTACCTAACCCTAACCCTAGCCCGAGCCCTGACCCTAACCCTTCCCCGAAGCCTTACCCTCACCTGTCCCCTAATCCTAACCCGTATGCTAACACTAACCCGTGCCCTCACATGTACGCTCACCCTAAACTGTTGCCGTACCCTCACCTCACCCTAAACCGTCCCCGTCCCCTAACCCTAACCCTAGCCCGAACCCTAACCCTAATCCTTCCCCGAAGCGTTACCCTCAAACGTCTCCTAATCCTAACCCGTAGGCTAACACTAACCCGTGCCCTCACACGTACGCTCACCCTAAACTGTTGACGTACCGTCACCTGTACCATAAACCGTCCCCATCCCCTAACCCTAACCCTAGCCCGAACCCTAACCCTAACCCTTCCCCGAAGCCTTACCCTCACCGGTCCCCTAATCCTAACCCGTACGCTAACACTAACCCGTGCCCTCACACGTACGCTCACCCTGAACCGTTACCGTACCCTCACTGGACCCTAAACCGTCCACGTCCCCTAACCCTAACCCTAGCCCGAACCCTAACCCTAACCCTTCCCCGAAGCCTTACCCTCACCCGTCTCATAATCCTAACCCGTAGGCTAACACTAACCCGTGCCCTCACACGTACGCTCACCCTAAACCGTTGTCGTACCCTCACCTGGACCCTAAACCGTACCCGTCCCCTAAACGTAACCCTTGCGCGAACGCTAAAACTAACCCTTTCCCGAAGGCTTACTCTTACCCGTCCTCTAATACTAACCCGTACGCTAACACTAACCCGTGCCCTCACACGTACGCTCACCCTAAACCGTTGTCGCACCCTCACCTGGACCCTAAACCGTCCCCGTCCCCTAACCCTAACACTAGCCCGAACCCTAACCCTAATCCTTCCCCAAAGCCTTACCCTCACCCCTCCCCTAATCCTAACCCGTACGCTAACACTAACCCATGCCCTCAAACGTACGCTCACCTTAAACCGTTGTCGTAGCCTCACCTGGACCCTAAACCGCCCCAGTCCCCTAACCCTAACCGTAGACAGAACCATAACACTAACCCTTCCCAAATGCCTTACCCTCACACGTCCCCTAATCCTAACCCGTACGCTAACACTAACCCGTGCCCTCACAGGTACACTCACCCTAAATCGTTGTCATACCCTCACCTGGACCCTAAACCGTCCCCGTCCCCTAACCCTAACCCTAGCCCGAAACCTAATCCTAACCCGTCCCCGAAGCCTTACCCTCACCCGTCCCCTAATCCTAACCCGTACGCTAACACTAACCCGTGCCCTCACACGTACGCTCACCCTAAACCGATGCCGTACCCTCTCCTGGACCCTAAACCGTCCCCGGCCCCTAACCGTAAACCTAGCACGAACGCGAACCCTAACCCTTCCCCGAAGCCTTACCCTCACCCGCCCCCTAATCCTGAACCGTACGCTAACACTAACCCGTGCCCTCACACGTAGGCTCACGCTAAACCGTTGTCGTACCCTCACCTGGACCCTAAACCGTCACCTTCCCCTCACCCTAACCCTAGCCCGAACCCTAACCCTAACCCTTCCCCGAAGCCTTACCCTCACCCGTCCCCTAATCCTAACCCGTTCGCTAACACTAACCTGTGCCCTCACACGTACGCTCACCCTAAACCGTTGCCGTATCCTCACCTGGACCCTAAACCGTCCCCGTCCCCTAACCCAAACCCTAGCCCGAACCCTAACCCTAACACTTCCCCAAAGCCTTACCCTCACCCGACTCCTAATCCTAACCCGTACGCTAACACTAACCCGTGCCCTACACGTACGCTCACCCTAAACCGTTGTCGTACCCTCACCTGGACCCTAAACCGTCCATGTCCCCTCACACTAAACCTAGCCCGAACCCTAACCCTAACCCTTCCCCGAAGCCTTACCCTCACCCATCCCCGAATCCTATCCGGTACGCTAACACTAACCCGTGCCCTCACACGTACGCTCACCCTAAACCGTTGTTGTACCCTCACCTGGACCCTAAACCGCCCGCGTCCCCTAACCCTAACCCTAGCCCGAACCCTAACCCTAACCGTTCCCCGAAGCCTTACCCTCACCCATCCCCTAATCCTAACCCGTACGCTAACACTAACCCGTGCCCTCACACGTACGCTCACCCTAAACTGTTGCCGTACCGTCACCTGTACCATAAACCGTCCCCATCCCCTAACCCTAACCCTAGCCCGAACCCTAACCCTAACCCTTCCCCGAAGCCTTACCCTCACCCGTCCCCTATTCCTAACCCGTACGCTAACACTAACCCGTGCCCTCACATGTACGCTCACCCTAAACCGTTGCCTTTCCCTCACCTGGACCCTAAACGGTCCACGTCCCCTAACGCTAACCCTAGCCCGAACACTAACCCTAACCCTTCCCCTTAGCCTTACCCTCACCCGTCCCCTAATCCTAAACTGTACGCTAACACTAACCCGTGCCCTCACAGGTACGCTCACCCTAAACAGTTGCCGTACCCTCACCTGGACCCTAAACCGTCCCCGTCCCCTAACCCTAACCCTAGCCCGAGCTCTAACCCTAACCCTTCCCGAAGCCTTACCCTCACCCGTCCCCTAATCCTAACCCGTACGCGAACACTAACCCGTGCCCTCACACGTACGCTCACCCTAAACTGTTGTCGTACCCTCACCTGGACCCTAAATCATCCCCGTCCCCTAAACCTAACCCTAGCGTGAACGCTAACACTAACCCTTTCCCGAAGCCTTACTCTTACCCGTCCTCTAATACTAACCGGTACGCTAACACTAACCCGTGCCCTCCCACGTACGCTCACCCTAAACCGTTGTTGTACCCTCACCTGGACCCTAAACCGTCCCCGTCCCCTAACCCTAACCCTAGCCCGAACCCTAATCCTAACCCTTCCCCGAAGCCTTACCCTCACCCGTCCCCTAATCCTAACCCGTACGCTAACACTAACCCGTGCCCTCACACGTACGCTCACCCTGAACCGTTACCGTACCCTCACTGGACCCTAAACCGTCCACGTCCCCTAACCCTAACCCTAGCCCGAACCCTAACCCTAACCCTTCCCCGAAGCCTTACCCTCACCCGTCTCATAATCCTAACCCGTAGGCTAACACTATCCCGTGCCCTCACACTTACGCTCACCCTAATCCGTTGCCGTACCCTCACCTAGACCCTAAACCGTCCCCGTCCCCTAACCCCAACCGCAGCCCGAACCCTAACAATAACCCTTCCCCAGAGCCTTACCCTCACCCGTCCCCTAATCCTAAACCGTACGCTAACACTACCACGTGCACTCACACCTACGCTCACCCTAAACCGTTGTCGTACCCTCACTTGTACCGTAAACCATCCCCGTTACCTAACCCTAACCCTAGCCCGAGCCCTGACCCTAACCCTTCCCCGAAGCCTTACCCTCACCCGTCCCCTAATCCTAACCCGTATGCTAACACTAACCCGTGCCCTCACATGTACGCTCACCCTAAACCGTTGCCTTACCCTCACCTGGACCCTAAACCGTCCCCGTCCCCTAACGCTAACCCTAGCCCGAACCCTAACCCTAACACTTCCCCAAAGCCTTACCCTCAACCGTCTCATAATCCTAACCCGTAGGCTAACACTAACCCGTGCCCTCACACGTACGCTCACCCTAAACTGTTGACGTACCGTCACCTGTACCATAAACCGTCCCCGTCCCCTAACCCTAACCCTAGCCCGGACCCTAACCCTAACCCTTCCCCGAAGCCTTACCCTCACCCGTCCCCTAATACTAACCCGTACGCTAACACTAACCCGTGCCCTCACACGTACGCTCACCCTTAACTGTTGACGTACCGTCACCTTTACCATAAACCGTCCCCATCCCCTAACCCTAACGCTAGCCCGAACCCAAACCCTAACCCTTCCCCGAAGCCTTACCCTCACCCGTCCCCTATTCCTACCCCGTACGCTAACACTAACCCGTGCCCTCACACGTACGATCACCCTAAACCGTTGCCTTTCCCTCACCTGACCCTTAACCGTCCCCGTCCCCTAACCCTAACCCTAGCCCGAACGCTAACCCTAACCCTTACCAGAAGCCTTACCCTCACCCGTCCCCTAATCCTAAACTGTACGCTAACACTAACCCGTGCCCTCACATGTACGCTCACCCTAAACCGTTGCCGTACCCTCACCTCACCCTAAACCGACCCCGTCCCCTAACCCTAACCCTAGCCCGAACCCTAACCCTAATCCTTCCCCGAAGCGTTACCCTCAACCGTCTCCTAATCCTAACCCGTAGGCTAACACTAACCCGTGCCATCACACGTACGCTCACCCTAAACTGTTGCCGTACCGTCACCTGTACCATAAACCGTCCCCATCCCCTAACCCTAACCCTAGCCCGAACCCTAACCCTAACCCTTCCCCGAAGCCTTACCCTCACCCGTCCCCTATTCCTAACCCGTACGCTAACACTAACCCGTGCCCTCGCACGTACGCTCACCCTAAACCGTTGCCTTTCCCTCACCTGGACCCTAAACGGTCCACGTCCCCTAACCCTAACCCTAGCCCGAACACTAACCCTAACCCTTCCCCTTAGCCTTACCCTCACCCGTCCCCTAATCCTAAACTGTACGCTAACACTAACCCGTGCCCTCACACGTACGCTCACCCTAAACCGTTGTCGTACCCTCACCTGGACCCTAAACCGTCCCCGTCCCCTAACCCTAACCCTAGCCCGAATCCTAACCCTAACCCTTGCCCGAAGCCTTACCCTCACCCGTCTCCTAATCCTAACCTGTACGCTAACACTAACCTGTGCCCTCACAGGTACGCTCACCCTAAACAGTTGCCGTACCCTCACCTGGACCCTAAACCATCCCCGTCCCCTAACCCTAACCCTAGCCCGAGCTCTAACCCTAACCCTTCCCCGAAGCCTTACCCTCACCCGTCCCCTAATCCTAACCCGTACGCGAACACTAACCCGTGCCCTCACACGTACGCTCACCCTAAACCGTTGTCGTACCCTCACCTGGACCCTAAATCATCCCCGTCCCCTAAACCTAACCCTAGCGTGAACGCTAACACTAACCCTTTCCCGAAGCCTTACTCTTACCCGTCCTCTAATACTAACCCGTACGCTAACACTAACCCGTGCCCTCACACGTACGCTCACCCTAAACCGTTGTCGTACCCTCACCTGGACCCTAAACCGTCCCCGTCCCCTAACCCTAACACTAGCCCGAACCCTAACCCTAATCCTTCCCCAAAGCCTTCCCCTCACCCCTCCCCTAATCCTAACCCGTACGCTAACACTAACCCATGCCCTCAAACGTACGCTCACCCTAAACCGTTGTCGTATCCTCACCTGGACCATAAACCACCCCCGTCCCCTAACCCTAACCGTAGACCGAACCATAACACTAACCCTTCCCAAATGCCTTACCCTTACACGTCCCCTAATCCTAACCCGTACGCTAACACTAACCCGTGCCCTCACAGGTACACTCACCCTAAACAGTTGTCATACCCTCACCTGGACCCTAAACCGTCCCCGTCCCCTAACCCTAACCCTAGCCCGAAACCTAATCCTAACCCGTCCCCAAAGCCTTACCCTCACCCGTCCCCTAATCCTAACCCGTACGCTAACACTAACCCGTGCCCTCACACGTACGCTCACCCTAAACCGATGCCGTACCCTCTCCTGGACCCTAAACCGTCCCCGGCCCCTAACCGTAAACCTAGCACGAACGCGAACCCTAACCCTTCCCCGAAGCCTTACCCTCACCCGACTCCTAATCCTAATGTGTACGCTAACACTAACCCGTGCCCTCACTCGTACACTCACCCTAAACCGTTACCGTACCCTCACTGGACCCTAAACCGTCCACGTCCCCTAACCCTAACCCTAGCCCGAACCCTAACCCTAACCCTTCCCCGAAGCCGTACCCTCACCCGTCTCATAATCCTAACCCGTAGGGTAACACTAACCCGTGCCCTCACACGTACGCTCACCCTAAACCGTTGCCGTACCCTCACCTGGACCCTAAACCGTCCCCGTCCCCTAAACCTAACCCTAGCGTGAACGCTAACACTAACCCTTTCCCGAAGCCTTACTCGTACCCGTCCTCTAATACTAACCCGTACGCTAACACTAACCCGTGCCCTCACACGTACGCTCACCCTAAACCGTTGTACCCTCACCTGGACCCTAAACCGTCCCCGTCCCCTAACCCTAACCCTAGCCCGAACCCTAATCCTAACCCTTCCCCGAAGCCTTACCCTCACCCGTCCCCTAATCCTAACCCGTACGCTAACACTAACCCGAGCCCTCAAACGTACGCTCAATCTAAACCGTTGCCTTTCCCACACGTGGACAGTAAACCGTCCCCGTCCCCTAACCCTAACCCTAGCCTGAACCCTAATCCTAACCCTTCCCCGAAGCCTTACCCTCACCCGTCCCCTAATCCTAACCCGTACGCTAACACTAACCCGTGCCCTCACACGTACGCTCACCCTGAACCTTTACCGTACCCTCACTGGACCCTAAACCGTCCACGTCCCCTAACCTTAACCCTAGCCCGAACCCTAATCCTAACCCTTCCCCGAAGCCTTACCCTCACCCGTCCCCTAATCCTAACCCGTACGCTAACACTAACCCGTGCCCTCACACGTACGCTCACCCTAAACCGTTGCCGTACTCTCACCTGGACCCTAAACCGTCTACGTCCCCTAAACCTAACCCTAGCCCGAACCCTAACCCTAACCCTTCCCAGAAGCCTTACCCTCACCCGTCCCCTAATCCTAACCCGTATGCTAACACTAACCTGTGCCCTCACACGTACGCTCACCCAAAACCGTTGTTGTACCCTCACCTGGACCCTAAACCGTCCCCGTCCCCTAACCCTAACCCTAGCCCGAACTCTAACCCTAACCCCTCCCCGAAGCCTTACCCTCACCCATCCCATAATCCTAATCTGTACGCTAACACTAACCCGTGCACTCACACTTACGCTCAACCTAAACCGTTGCCGTACCCTCATCTAGACCCTAAACCTTCCCCGTCCCCTAACCCCAACCCCAGCCCGAACCCTAACAATAACCCTTGCCCAGAGCCTGACCCTCACCCGTCCCCTAATCCTAAACCGTAGGCTAACACTAACCCGTGCCCTCACACGTACGCTCACCCTAAACCGTTTTCGTACCCTCACCTGGACCCTAAACCGTCCCCGTCCCCTAACCCTAACCCTAGCCCGAACCCTAACCCTAACCCTTCCCCGAAGCCTTACCCTCACCCTTCCCCTAATCCTAACCCGTACGCTAACACTAACCCGTGCCCTCACACGTACGCTCACCCTAAACTGTTGCCGTACCCTCACCTGGACCCTAAACCATCCCCGTACCCTAACCCTAACCCTAGCCCGAACCCTAACACTAACCCTTCCCCGAAGCCTTACCCTCACCCGTCCCCTAATACTAACCCGTACGCTAACACTAACCCGTGCCCTCACACGTACGCTCACCCTAAACCGTTGTTGTACCCTCACCTGCACCCTAAACCGCCCCCGTCCCCTAACCCTAACCCTAGCCCGAACCCTAACCCTAACCGTTCCCCGAAGCCTTACCCTCACCCATCCCCTAATCCTAACCCGTACGCTCACACTATCCCGTGCCCTCACACGTAAGCTCACCCTAAACCGTTGCCTTTCCCTCACCTGGACCCTAAACGGTCCCCGTCCCCTAACCCTAACCCTAGCCCGAACGCTAACCCTAACCCTTCCCCTTAGCCTTACCCTCACCCGTCCCCTAATCCTAACCCGTACGCTAACACTAACCTGTGGCCTCACACGTAGGCTCACCCAAAACAGATGTTGTACCCTCAACTGGACCCTAAACGGTCCCCATCCCCTAACCCTAACCCTAGCCCGAAACCTAACACTAACCCTTCCCCGAAGCCTTACCCTCACCCGTCCCAATACTAACCTGTACGCTAACACTAACCCGTGCCCTCACACGTACGCTCACCCTAAACCGTTGTTGTACCCTCACCTGGACCCTAAACCCCCCCCGTCCCCTAACCCTAACCCTAGCCCGAACCCTAACCCTAACCCTTCCCCGAAGCCTTACACTCACCCATCCCCTAATCCTAACCCTTACGCTAACACTAACCCGTGCCGTCACACGTACGCTCACCCTAAACTCTTGCCGTACCCTCACCTGTAGCATAAACCGTCCCCATCCCCTAACCCTAACCCTAGCCCGAACCCTAACCCTAACCCTTCCCCGAAGCCTTACCCTCACCCGTCCCCTATTCCTAACCCGTACGCTAACACTAACACTTGCCCTCACACGTACGCTCACCCTAAACCGTTGCCTTCCCCTCACCTGGACCCTAAACGGTCCACGTTCCCTAACCCTAACCCTAGCCCTAACGCTAACCCTAACCCTTCCCCTTAGCCTTACCCTCACCCGTCCCCTAATCCTAAACTGTACGCTAACACTAACCCGTGCCCTCACACGTACGCTCACACTAAACTGTTGCCGTACCCTCACCTGGACCCTAAACCGTCCCCGTCCCCTAACCCTAACCCTAGCCCGAACCCTAACACTAACCCTTCCCCGAAGCCTTACCCTCACCCGTCCCCTAATCCTAACCCGTACGCTAACACTAACCCATCTTCTCACACGTACGCTCACCCTAAACCATTGCCGTACACTCACCTGGACCCTAAACCGTCCCCGTCCCCTAACCCTAACCCTAGCCCGAACCCTAACCCTAACCCTTCCCCGAAGCCTTACCCTCACCCGTCTCATAATCCTAACACGTACGTTAACACTAACCCGTGCCCTCACACGTACGCTCACCTAAACTGTTGCCCTACCCTCACCTGGACCCTAAACCGTCCCCGTCCCCTAACCCTAACCCTAGCCCGAACCCTAAACCTAACCCTTCCCCGAAGCCGTACCCTGACCCGTCTCATAATCCTAACCCGTAGGCTAACACTAACCCGTGCCCTCACACGTACGCTCACCCTAAACCATTGCCGTACCCTCACCTGGACCCTAAACCGTCCCCGTCCCCTAAACCTAACCCTAGCGTGAAAGCTAACACTAACCCTTTCCCGAAGCCTTACTCTTACCCGTCCTCTAATACTAACCCGTACGCTAACACTAACCCGTGCCCTCCCACGTACGCTCACCCTAAACCGTTGTTGTACCCTCACCTGGACCCTAAACCGTCCCCGTCCCCTAACCCTAACCCTAGCCTGAACCCTAATCCTAACCCTTCCCCGAAGCCTTACCCTCACCCGTCTCCTAATCCTAACCCGTACGCTAACACTAACCCGTGCCCTCACACGTACGCTCACCCTGAACCTTTCCCGTACCCTCACTGGACCCTAAACCATCCACGTCCCCTAACCCTAACCCTAGCCCGAACCCTAATCCTAACCCTTCCCCGAAGCCTTACCCTCACTCGTCCCCTAATCCTAACCCGTACGCTAACACTAACCCGTGCCCTCACACGTACGCTCACCCTAAACTGTTGCCGTACCCTCACCTGGACCCTAAACCGTCCCCGTACCCTAACCCTAACCCTAGACCGAACCCTAACACTAACCCTTCCCCGAAGCCTTACCCTCACCCGTCCCCTAATACTAACCCGTACGCTAACACTAATCCGTGCCCTCACACGTACGCTCACCCTAAACCATTGTTGTACCCTCACCTGCACCCTAAATCGCCCCCGTCCCCTAACCCTAACCCTAGCCCGAACCCTAACCCTAACCCTTCCCCGAAGCCTTACCCTCACCCATCCCCTAATCCTAACCCGTACGCTAACACTAACCCGTGCCCTCACACGTACGCTCACCCTGAACCGTTACCGTACCCTCACTGGACCCTAAACCGTCCACGTCCCCTAACACTAACCCTAGCCCGAACCCTAACCCTAACCCTTCCCCGAAGCCTTACCCTCACCCGTCTCATAATCCTAAACCGTAGGCTAACACTAACCCGTGCTCTCACACGTACGCTCACCCTAAACTGTTGTCGTACCCTCACCTGGACCCTAAACCATCCCCGTCCCCTAACCCTAACCCTAGCCCGAATCCTAACCCTAACCCTTCCCCGAAGCCTTACCCTCACCCGTCTCCTAATCCTAACCCGTACGCTAACACTAACCCGTGCCCTCATACGTACGCTCACCCTAAACCGTTGCCGTACCCTCACCTGGACCCTAAACCGTCCCCGTCCCCTAACCCTAACCCTAGCCCGAACCCTAATCCTAACCCTTCCCCGAAGCCTTACCCTCACCCGTCCCCTAATCCTAACCCGTACGCTAACACTAACCCGTGCCCTCACACGTACGCTCACCCTGAACCGTTACCGTACCCTCACTGGACCCTAAACCGTCCACGTCCCCTAACCCTAACCCTAGCCCGAACCCTAACCCTAACCCTTCCCCGAAGCCTTACCCTCACCCGTCTCATAATCCTAACCCGTAGGCTAACACTAACCCGTGCCCTCACACGTACGCTCACCCTAAACCGTTGTCGTACCCTCACCTGGACCCTAAACCGTCCCCGTCCCCTAAACCTAACCCTAGCGCGAACGCTAACACTAACCCTTTCCCGAAGCCTTACTCTTACCCGTCCTCTAATACTAACCCGTACGCTAACACTAACACGTGCCCTCACACGTACGCTCACCCTAAACCGTTGTTGTACCCTCACCTGGACCCTAAACCGCCCCCGTCCCCTAACCCTAACCCTAGCCCGAACCCTAACCCTAACCCTTCCACGAAGCCTTACCCTCACCCATCCCCTAATCCTAACCCGTACGCTAACAGTAACCCGTGCCCTCACACGTACGCTCACCCTAAACTGTTGCCGTACCCTCACCTGTACCATAAACCGTCCCCATCCCCTAACCCTAACCCTAGCCCGAACCCTAACCCTAAGGCTTCCCCGAAGCCTTACCCTCACCCGTCCCCTATTCCTAACCCGTACGCTAACACTAACCCGTGCCCTCACACGTACGCTCACCCTAAACCGTTGCCTTTCCCTCACCTGGACCCTAAACGGCACCCGTCCCCTAACCCTAACCCTAGCCCGAACGCTAACCCTAACCCTTCCCCTTACCCTTACCCTCACCCGTGCCCTAATCCTAAACTGTACGCTAACACTAACCCGTGCTCTCACACGTACGCTCACCCTAAACCGTTGTCGTACCCTCACCTGGACCCTAAACCGTCCCCGTCCCCTAACCCTAACCCTAGCCCGAACCCTAACCCTAACCCTTCCCCGAAGCCTTACCCTCACTCGTCTCCTAATCCTAACCCGTACGCTAACACTAACCCGTGCCCTGACACGTACACTCAACCTAAACCGTTGTCGTACCCTCACCTGGACCCTAAACTGTCCCCGTCCCCTAACCCTAACCCTAGCCCGAGCTCTAACCCTAACCCTTCCCCGAAGCCTTACCCTCACCCGTCCCCTAATCCTAACCCGTACGCTAACACTAACCCGTGCCCTCACACGTACGCTCACCCTAAACTGTTGCCGTACCCTCACCTGGACCCTAAACCGTCCCCGTCCCCTAACCCTAACCCTAGCCCGAACCCTAACACTAACCCTTCCCCTAAGCCTTACCCTCACCCGTCCCCTAATCCTAACCCGTACGCTAACACTAACCCATGCTCTCACACGTACGCTCACCCTAAACCGTTGCCGTACCCTCACCTGGACCCTTAACCGTCCCCGTCCCCTAACCCTAACCCTAGCCCGATACCTAATCCTAACCCTTCCCCGAAGCCTTACCCTCACCCGTCCCCTAATCCTAACCCGTACGCTAACACTAACCCGTGCCCTCACACGTACGCTCACTCTAAACCGTTGCCGTACCCTCACCTGGACCCTAAACCGTCCACGTGCCCTAACCCTAACCCTAGCCCGAACCCTAACCCTAACCCTTCCCAGAAGCCTTACCCTCACCCGTCCCCTAATCCTAACCCGTACGCTAACACTAACCTGTGGCCTCACACGTAGGCTCACCCAAAACAGATGTTGTACCCTCACCTGGACCCTAAACCGTCCCCGTCCCCTAACCCTAACCCTAGCCCGAACTCTAAACCTAACCCCTCCCCGAAGCCTTACCCTCACCCATCCCATAATCCTAATCTGTACGCTAACACTAACCCATGCACTCACACTTACGCTCACCCTAAACCGTTGCCATACCCTCACCTAGACCATAAACCGTCCCCGTCCCCTAACCCCAACCCCAGCCCGAACCCTAACAATAACCCTTCCCCAGAGCCTTACCCTCACCCGTCCCCTAATCTTAAACCGTACGCTAACATTACCACGTGCACTCACACGTACGCTCACCCTAAACCGTTGTCGTACCCTCACTTGTACCGTAAACCATCCCCGTTACCTAACCCTAACCCTAGCCCGAGCCCTGACCCTAACCCTTCCCCGAAGCCTTACCCACACCCGTCCCCTAATCCTAACCCGTATGCTAACACGAACCCGTGCCCTCACATGTACGCTCACCCTAAACCGTTGCCGTACCCTCACCTGGACCCTAAACGGTCCCCGTCCCCTAACCCTAACCCTAGCCCGAACGCTAACCCTAACCCTTCCCCTTAGCCTTACCCTCACCCGTCCCCTAATCCTAAACTGTACGCTAACACTAACCCGTGCCCTCACACGTACGCTCACCCTAAACCGTTGTCGTACCCTCACCTGGACCCTAAACCGTCCCCGTCCCCTAACCCTAACCCTAGCCCGAACCCTAAACCTAACCCTTCCCCGAAGCCTTACCCTCACCCGTCTCCTAATCCTAACCTGTACGCTAACAGTAACCCGTGCCCTCACACGTACACTCACCCTAAACTGTTGTCGTACCCTCACCTGGACCCTAAACCGTCCCCGTCCCGTAACCCTAACCCTAGCCCGAGCTCTTACCCTAACCCTTCCACGAAGCCTTACCCTCACCCGTCCCCTAATCCTAACCCGTACGCTAACACTAACCCGTGCCCTCACACGTACGCTCACCCTAAACTGTTGCCGTACCCTCACCTAGACCCTAAACCGTCCCCGTCCCCTAACCCTAACCCTAGCCTGAGCCCTAACCCTAACCCTTCCCCGAAGGCTTACCCTCACCCGTACCCTAATCCTAACCCGTACGCTAACACTAACCCGTGCCCTCACACGTACGCTCACCCTAAACCGTTGCCGTACCCTCACCTGGACCCTAAACCGTCCCCGTCCCCTATCCCTAACCGTAGCCCGAACCCTAATCCTAACCCTTCCCCGAAGCCTTAACCTCACCCGTCCCCTAATCCTAACCCGTACGCTAACACTAACCCGTGCCCTCACACGTACGCTCACCCAAAATCGTTGTTGTACCCTCACCTGGACCCTAAACTGTCCCCGTCCCCTAACCGTAACCCTAGCCCGAACTCTAACCCTAACCCCTCCCCGAAGCCTTACCCTCACCCATCCCATAATCCTAATCTGTACGCTAACACTAACCCGTGCACTCACACTTACGCTCACCCTAAACCGTTGCCGTGCCCTCACCTAGACCCTAAACCGTCCCCGTCCCCTAACCCCAACCCCAGCCCGAACCCTAACAATAACCCTTCACCAGAGCCTTACCCTCACCCGTCCCCTAATCCTAAACCGAACGCTAACACTAACCCGTTCACTCACACGTACGCTCACCCTAAACCGTTGTCGTACCCTCACTTGTACCGTAAACCATCCCCGTTACCTAACCCTAACCCTAACCCGAGCCCTGACCCTAACCCTTCCCCGAAGCCTTACCCTCACCTGTCCCCTAATCCTAACCCGTATGCTAACACTAACCCGTGCCCTCACATGTACGCTCACCCTAAACCGTTGCCGTACCCTCACCTGGACCCTAAACCGTCCCCGTCCCCTAACCCTAACCCTAGCCCGAACCCTAACCCTAACCCTTCCCCAAAGCCTTACCCTCAACCGTCTCCTAATCCTAACCCGTAGGCTAACACTAACCCGTGCCCTCACACGTACGCTCACCCTAAACCGTTGTTGTACCCTCACCTGGACCCTAAACCGTCCCCGTCCCCTAACCCTAACCCTAGCCCGAACCCTAATCCTAACCCTTCCCCGAAGCCTTACCCTCACCCGTCCCCTAATCCTAACCCGTACGCTAACACTAACCCGTGCCCACACACGTACGCTCACCCTGAACCGTTACCGTACCCTCACTGGACCCTAAACCGTCCCCGTCCCCTAACCCTAACCCTAGCCCGAGCCCTAACCCTAACCCTTCCCCGAAGGCTTACCCTCACCCGTACCCTAATCCTAACCCGTACGCTAACACTAACCCGTGCCCTCACACGTACGCTCACCCTAAACCGTTGCCGTACCCTCACCTGGACCCTAAACCGTCCTCGTCCCCTAACCCTAACCCTAGCCCGAACCCTAACCCTAACCCTTCCCCGAAGCCTTACCCTCACCCGTCTCCTAATCCTATACCGTACGCTAACACTAACCCGTGCCCTCACACGTACGCTCACCCTAAACTGTTGACGTACCGTCACCTATACCATAAACCGTCCCCATCCCCTAACCCTAACCCTAGCCCGAACCCTAACCCTAACCCTTCCCCGAAGCCTTACCCTCACCCGTCTCCTAATCCTATACCGTACGCTAACACTAACCCGTGCCCTCACACGTACGCTCACCCTAAACTGTTGACGTACCGTCACCATTACCATAAACCGTCCCCATCCCCTAACCCTAACCCTAGCCCGAACCCTAACCCTAACCCTTCCCAGAAGCCTTATCCTCACCCGTCCCCTATTCCTAACCCGTACGCTAACACTAACCCGTGCCCTCACACGTACGCTCACCCTAAACTGTTGACGTACCGTCACCTGTACCATAAACTCTCCGCATCCCCTAACCCTAACCCTAGCCCGAACCCTAACCCTAACCCTTCCCCGAAGCCTTACCCTCACCCGTCACCTATTCCTAACCCGTACGCTAACACTAACCCGTGCCCACACACGTACGCTCACCCTGAACCGTTACCGTACCCTCACTGGACCCTAAACCGTCCCCGTCCCCTAACCCTAACCCTAGCCCGAGCCCTAACCCTAACCCTTCCCCGAAGGCTTACCCTCACCCGTACCCTAATCCTAACCCGTACGCTAACACTAACCCGTGCCCTCACACGTACGCTCACCCTAAACCGTTGCCGTACCCTCACCTGGACCCTAAACCGTCCCCGTCCCCTAACCCTAACCCTAGCCCGAACCCTAACCCTAACCCTTCCCCGAAGCCTTACCCTCACCCGTCTCCTAATCCTATACCGTACGCTAACACTAACCCGTGCCCTCACACGTACGCTCACCCTAAACTGTTGACGTACCATCACCTATACCATAAACCGTCCCCATCCCCTAACCCTAACCCTAGCCCGAACCCTAACCCTAACCCTTCCCCGAAGCCTTACCCTCACCCGTTCCCTATTCCTAACCCGTACGCTAACACTAACCCGTGCCCTCACACGTACGCTCAACCTAAACTATTGACGTACCGTCACCTGTACCATAAACCGTCCCCATCCCCTAACCCTAACCCTAGCCCGAACCCTAAACCTAACCCTTCCCCGAAGCCTTACCCTCACCCGTCCCCTATTCCTAACCTGTACACTAACACTAACCCGTGCCCTCACATGTACGCTCACCCTAAACCGTTGCCTTTCCCTCACCTGGACCCTAAACCGTCCCCGTCCCCTAACCCTAACCCTAGCCCGAGCCCTAACCCTAACCCTTCCCCGAAGGCTTACCCTCACCCGTACCCTAATCCTAACCCGTACGCTAACACTAACCCGTGCCCTCACACGTACGCTCACCCTAAACCGTTGTTGTACGCTCACCTGGACCCTAAACCGCCCCCGTCCCGTAACCCTAAACCTAGCCCGAACCCTAACCCTAACCCTTCCACGAAGCCTTACCCTCACCCATCCCCTAATCCTAACCCGTACGCTAACACTAACCCGTGCCCTCACACGTACGCTCACCCTAAACTGTTGCCGTACCCTCACCTGGACCCTAAACCGTCCCCGTCCCATAACCCTAACCCTAGCCCGAACCCTAACACTAACCCTTCCCCGAAGCCTTACCCTCACCCGTGCCCTAATCCTAACCCGTACGCTAACACTAACCCATGCTCTCACACGTACCCTCACCCTAAACCGTTGCCGTACCCTCACCTGAACCCTAAACCATCCCCGTCCCCTAACCCTAACCCTAGCCCGAACCCTAATCCTAACCCTTCCCCGAAGCCTTACCGTCACCCGTCCCCTAATCCTAACCCGTACGCTAACACTAACCCATGCTCTCACACGTACCCTCACCCTAAACCGTTGCCGTACCCTCACCTGGACCCTAAACCGTCCCCGTCCCCTAACCCTAACCCTAGCCCGTACCCTAACCCTAACCCTTCCCCGAAGCCTTACCCTCAACCGTGTCCTAATCCTAACCCGTAGGCTAACAATAACCCGTGCCCTCACACGTATGCTCACCCTAAACTGTTGACGTACCGTCACCTGTACCATAAACCGTCCCCATCCCCTAACCCTAACCCTAGCTCGAACCCTAACCCTAACCCTTCCCCGAAGGCTTACCCTCACCCGTCCCTTATTCCTAACCCGTACGCTAACACTAACCCGTGCCCTCACACGTACGCTCACCCTAAACTGTTGACGTACCGTCACCTGTACCATAAACCGTCCCCATCCCCTAACCCTAACCCTAGCCCGAACCCTAACCCTAACACTTCCCCGAAGCCTTACCCTCACCCGTCCCCTATTCCTAAACCGTACGCTAACACTAACCCGTGCCCTCACACGTACGCTCACCCTAAACCGTTGCCTTTCCCTCACCTGGACCCTAAACCGTCCCCGTCCCCTAACCCTAACCCTAGCGCGAACGCTAACCCTAACCCTTCCCTGAAGCCTTACCCTCATCCGTCCCCTAATCCTAAACTGTACGCTAACACTAACCCGTGCCCTCACACGTACGCTCACCCTAAACCGTTGTCGTACCCTCACCTGGACCCTAAACCGTCCCCGTCCCCTAACCCTAACCCTAGCCCGAGCCCTAACCCTAACCCTTCCCCGAAGGCTTACCCTCACCCGTACCCTAATCCTAACCCGTACGCTAACACTAACCCGTGCCCTCACACGTACGCTCACCCTAAACCGTTGCCGTACCCTCACCTGGACCCTAAACCGTCCACGTTCCCTAACCCTAACCCTAGCCCGAACCCTAACCCTAACCCTTCCCAGAAGCCTTATCCTCACCCGTCCCCTAATCCTAACCCGTACGCTAACACTAACCTGTGCCCTCACACTTACGCTCACCCTAAACCGTTGCCGTAACCTCACCTGGACCCTAAACCGTCCACGTCCCCTAACCCTAACCCTAGCCCGAACGCTAACCCTAACCCTTCCCCGAAGCCTTACCCTCACCCGTCCCCTAATCCTAACCCGTACGCTAACACTAACCCGTGCCCTCACATGTACGCTCACCCTAAACCGTTCTCATACCCTCATCTGGACCCTAAACCGTCCCAGTCCCCTAACCCTAAGCCTAGCCCGAACCCTAACACTAACCCTTCCCCGAAGCCTTACCCTCACCAGTCCCCTAATCCTAACCCGTACGCTAACACTAACCCGTGCCCTCACACGTACGCTCACCCTAAACTGTTGCCGTACCTTCACCTGGACCCTAAACCGTCCCCGTCCCCTAACCCTAACCCTAGCCCAAACCCTAACACTAACCCTTCCCCGAAGCCTTACCCTCACCCGTCCCCTAATCCTAACCCGTACGCTAACACTAACCCGTGCCCTCACACGTACGCTCACCCTAAACTGTTGCCGTACCCTCACCTGTACCATAAACCGTCCCCATCCCCTAACCCTAAACCTAGCCCGAACCCTAACCCTAACGCTTCCCCGAAGCCTTACCCTCACCCGTCCCCTATTCCTAACCCGTACGCTAACACTAACCGGTGCCCTCACACGTACGCTCACCCTAAACCGTTGCCTTTCCCTCACCTGGACCCTAAACGGTCCCCGTCCCCTAACCTTAACCCTAGCCCGAACGCTAACCCTAACCCTTCCCCGAAGCCTTACCCTCACCCGTCCCCTAATCCTAAACTGTACGCTAACACTAACCCGTGCCCTCACACGTACGCTCACCCTAAACCGTTGCTGTACCCTCACCTGGACCCTAAACCGTCCCCGTCCCCTAACCCTAACCCTAGCCCGAACCCTAATCCTAACCCTTCCCCGAAGCCTTACCCTCACCCGTCCCCTAATCCTAACCCGTACGCTAACACTAACCCGTGCCCTCACACGTACGCTCACCCTAAACCGTTTCCGTACCCTCACCTAGACCCTAAACCGTCCACGTCCCCTAACCCTAACCCTAGCCCGAACCCTAACCCTAACCCTTCCCAGAAGCCTTACCCTCACCCGTCCCCTAATCCTAACCCGTACGCTAACACTAACCTGTGCCCTCACACGTACGCTCACCCAAAACCGTTGTTGTACCCTCACCTGGACCCTAAACTGACCCGTCCCCTAACCCTAACCCTAGCCCGAACTCTAACCCTAACCCCTCCCCGAAGCCTTACCCTCACCCATCCCATAATCCTAATCTGTACGCTAACACTAACCCGTGCACTCACACTTACGCTCACCCAAAACCGTTGCCGTACCCTCACCTAGACCCTAAACCGTCCCCGTCCCCTAAACCCAACCCCAGCCCGAACCCTAACAATAACCCTTCACCAGAGCCTTACCCTCACCCGTCCCCTAATCCTAAACCGTACGCTAACACTAACCCGTGCACTCACACGTACGCTCACCCTAAACCGTTGTCGTACCCTCACTTGTACCGTAAACCATCCCCGTTACCTAACCCTAACCCTAGCCCGAGCCCTGACCCTAACCCTTACCCGAAGCCTTACCCTCACCTGTCCCCTAATCCTAACCCGTATGCTAACACTAACCCGTGCCCTCACATGTACGCTCACCCTAAACCGTTGCCGTACCCTCACCTGGACCCTAAACCGTCCCCGTCCCCTAACCCTAACCCTAGCCCGAACCCTAACCCTAACCCTTCCCCGAAGCCTTACCCTCAACCGTCTCCTAATACTAACCCGTAGGCTAACACTAACCCGTGCCCTCACACGTACGCTCACCCTAAACTGTTGACGTACCGTCACCTGTACCATAAACCGTCCCCATCCCCTAACCCTAACCCTAGCTCGAACCCTAACCCTAACCCTTCCCCGAAGCCTTACCCTCACCCGTCCCTTATTCCTAACCCGTACGCTAACACTAACCCGTGCCCTCACACGTACGCTCACCCTAAACTGTTGACGTACCGTCACCTGTACCATAAACCGTCCCCATCCCCTAACCCTAACCCTAGCCCGAACCCTAACCCTAACCCTTCCCCGAAGCCTTACCCTCACCCGTCCCCTATTCCTAAACCGTACGCTAACACTAACCCGTGCCCTCACACGTACGCTCACCCTAAACCGTTGCCTTTCCCTCACCTGGACCCTAAACCGTCCCCGTCCCCTAACCCTAACCCTAGCCCGAACGCTAACCCTAACCCTTCCCTGAAGCCTTACCCTCATCCGTCCCCTAATCCTAAACTGTACGCTAACACTAACCCATGCCCTCACACGTACGCTCACCCTAAACCGTTGTCGTACCCTCACCTGGACCCTAAACCGTCCCCGTCCCCTAACCCTAACCCTAGCCCGAGCCCTAACCCTAACCCTTCCCCGAAGGCTTACCCTCACCCGTACCCTAATCCTAACCCGTACGCTAACACTAACCCGTGCCCTCACACGTACGCTCACCCTAAACCGTTGCCGTACCCTCACCTGGACCCTAAACCGTCCACGTCCCCTAACCCTAACCCTAGCCCGAACCCTAACCCTAACCCTTCCCAGAAGCCTTACCCTCACCCGTCCCCTAATCCTAACCCGTACGCTTACACTAACCTGTGCCCTCACACGTACGCTCACCCAAAACCGTTGTTGTACCCTCACCTGGACCCTAAACTGTCCCCGTCCCCTAACCCTAACCCTAGTCTGAACTCTAACCCTAACCCCTCCCCGAAGCCTTTCCCTCACCCATCCCATAATCCTAATCTGTACGCTAACACTAACCCGTGCACTCACACTTACGCTCACCCTAAACCGTTGCCGTACCCTCACCTAGACCCTACACCGTCCCCGTCCCCTAACCCCAACCCCAGCCCGAACCCTAACAATAACCCTTCCCCAGAGCCTTACCCTCACCCGTCCCCTAATCCTAAACCGTACGCTAACACTAACCCGTGCACTCACACGTACGCTCACCCTAAACCGTTGTCGTACCCTCACTTGTACCGTAAACCATCCCCGTTACCTAACCCTAACCCTAGCCCGAGCCCTGACCCTAACACTTACCCGAAGCCTTACCCTCACCTGTCCCCTAATCCTAACCCGTATGCTAACACTAAACCGTGCCCTCACATGTACGCTCAACCTAAACCGTTGCCGTACCCTCACCTGGACCCTAAACCGTCCCCGTCACCTAACCCTAACCCTAACCCTAGCCCGAACCCTAACCCTAACCCTTCCCCGAAGCCTTACCCTCAACCGTCTCCTAATCCTAACCCGTAGGCTAACACTAACCCGTGCCCTCACACGTACGCTCACCCTAAACTGTTGACGTACCGTCACCTGGACCCTAAACTGTCCCCGTCCCCTAAACCTAACCCTAGCCCGTACCCTAACCCTAACCCTTCCCCGAAGCCTTACCCTCAACCGTCTCCTAATCCTAACCCGTAGGCTAACACTAACCCGTGCCCTCACACGTACGCTCACCCTAAACTGTTGACGTACCGTCACCTGTACCATAAACCGTCCCCATCCCCTAACCCTAACCCTAGCTCGAACCCTAACCCTAACCCTTCCCCGAAGGCTTACCCTCACCCGTCCCTTATTCCTAACCTGTACGCTAACACTAACCCGTGCCCTCACACGTACGCTCACCCTAAACTGTTGACGTACCGTCACCTGTACCATAAACCGTCCCCATCCCCTAACCCTAACCCTAGCCCGAACCCTAACCCTAACACTTCCCCGAAGCCTTATCCTCACCCGTCCCCTAATCCTAACCCGTACGCTAACACTAACCTGTGCCCTCACACGTACGCTCACCCTAAACCGTTGTCATACCCTCACCTGGACCCTAAACCGTCCCCGTCCCCTAACCCTAACCCTAGCCCGAGCCCTAACCCTAACCCTTCCCCGAAGGCTTACCCTCACCCGTACCCTAATCCTAACCCGTACGCTAACACTAACCCGTGCCCTGACACGTACGCTCACCCTAAACCGTTGCCGTACCCTCACCTGGACCCTAAACCGTCCACATCCCCTAACCCTAACCCTAGCCCGAACCCTAACCCTAACCCTTCCCAGAAGCCTTATCCTCACCCGTCCCCTAATCCTAACCGGTACGCTAACACTAACCTGTGCCCTAACACTTACGCTCACCCTAAACCGTTGCCGTACCCTCACCTGGACCCTAAACCGTCCACGTCCCCTAACCCTAACCCTATCCCGAACGCTAACCCTAACCCTTCCCCGAAGCCTTACCCTCACCCGTCCCCTAATCCTAACCCGTACGCTAACACTAACCCGTGCCCTCACATGTACGCTCACCCTAAACCGTTCTCATACCCTCATCTGGACCCTAAACCGTCCCAGTCCCCTAACCCTAAGCCTAGCCCGAACCCTAACACTAACCCTTCCCCGAAGCCTTACCCTCACCCGTCCCCTAATCCTAACCCGTACGCTAACACTAACCCGTGCCCTCACACGTACGCTCACCCTAAACTGTTGCCGTACCCTCACCTGGACCCTAAACCGTCCCCGTCCCCTAACCCTAACCCTAGCCCAAACCCTAACACTAACACTTCCCCGAAGCCTTACGCTCACCCATCCCCTAATCCTAACCCGTACGCTAACACTAACCCGTGCCCTCACACGTATGCTCACCCTAAACTGTTGCCGTACCCTCACCTGTACCATAAAGCATCCCCATCCCCTAACCCTAAACCTAGCCCGAACCCTAACCCTAACGCTTCCCCGAAGCCTTACCCTCACCCGTCCCCTATTCCTAACCCGTACGCTAACACTAACCCGTGCCCTCACACGTACGCTCACCCTAAACCGTTGCCTTTCCCTCACCTGGACCCTAAACGGTCCCCGTCCCCTAACCTTAACCCTAGCCCGAACGCTAACCCTAACCCTTCCCCGAAGCCTTACCCTCACCCGTCCCCTAATCCTAAACTGTACGCTAACACTAACCCGTGCCCTCACACGTACGCTCACCCTAAACCGTTGCTGTACCCTCACCTGGACCCTAAACCGTCCCCGTCCCCTAACCCTAACCCTAGCCCGAACCCTAATCCTAACCCTTCCCCGAAGCCTTACCCTCACCTATCCCATAATCCTAATCTGTACGCTAACACTAACCCGTGCACTCACACTTACGCTCACCCTAAACCGTTGCCGTACCCTCACCTAGACCCTAAACCGTCCCCGTCCCCTAACCCCAACCCCAGCCCGAACCCTAACAATAACCCTTCACCAGAGCCTTACCCTCACCCGTCCCCTAATCCTAAACCGTACGCTAACACTAACCCGTGCACTCACACGTACGCTCACCCTAAACCGTTGTCATACCCTCACTTGTACCGTAAACCATCCCCGTTACCTAACCCTAACCCTAGCCCGAGCCCTGACCCTAACACTTACCCGAAGCCTTACCCTCACCTGTCCCCTAATCCTAACCCGTATGCTAACACTAACCCGTGCCCTCACATGTACGCTCACCCTAAACCGTTGCCGTACCCTCACCTGGACCCTAAACCGTCCCCGCCCCCTAACCCTAACCCTAGCCCGAACCCTAAACCTAACCCTTCCCTGAAGCCTTACCCTCAACCGTCTCCTAATACTAACCCGTAGGCTAACACTAACCCGTGCCCTCACACGTACGCTCACCCTAAACTGTTGACGTACCGTCACCTGTACCATAAACCGTCCCTATCCCCTAACCCTAACCCTAGCTCGAACCCTAACCCTAACCATTCCTCGAAGCCTTATCCTCACCCATCCCGTATTCCTAACTCGTACGCTAACACTAACCCGTCCCCTCACACGTACGCTCACCCTAAACTGTTGACGTACCGTCACCTGTACCATAAACCGTCCCCATCCCCTAACCCTAACCCTAGCCCGAACCCTAACCCTAACCCTTCCCCGAAGCCTTACCCTCACCCGTCCCCTATTTCTAAACCGTATGCTAACACTAACCCGTGCCCTCACACGTACGCTCACCCTAAACCGTTGCCTTTCCCTCACCTGGACCCTAAACCGTCCCCGTCCCCTAACCCTAACCCTAGCCCGAACGCTAACCCTAACCCTTCCCTGAAGCCTTACCCTCATCCGTCCTCTAATCCTAAACTGTACGCTAACACTAACCCGTGCCCTCACACGTACGCTCACCCTAAACCGTTGTCGTACCCTCACCTGGACCCTAAACCGTCCCCGTCCCCTAACCCTAACCCTAGCCCGAGCCCTAACCCTAACCCTTCCCCGAAGGCTTACCCTCACCCGTACCCTAATCCTAACCCGTACGCTAACACTAACCCGTGCCCTCACACGTACGCACCCTAAACCGTTGCCGTACCCTCACCTGGACCCTAAACCGTCCACGTCCCCTAACCCTAACCCTAGCCCGAACCCTAACCCTAACCCTTCCCAGAAGCCTTACCCTCACCCGTCCCCTAATCCTAACCCGTACGCTAACACTAACCCGTGCCCTCACACGTACGCTCACCCTAAACCGTTGCCGTACCCTCACCTGGACCCTAAACCGTCCACGTCCCCTAACCCTAACCCTAGCCCGAACGCTAACCCTAACCCTTCCCCTTACCCTTACCCTCACCCGTCCCCTAATCCTAAACTGTACGCTAACACTAACCCGTGCCCTCACACGTACGCTCACCCTAAACCGTTGTCGTACCCTCACCTGGACCCTAAACCGTCCCCGTCCCCTAACCCTAACCCTAGCCCGAATCCTAACCCTAACCCTTCCCCGAAGCCTTACCCTCACCCGTCTCCTAATCCTAACCCGTACGCTAACACTAACCCGTGCCCTCATACGTACGCTCACACTAAACCGTTGCCGTACCCTCACCTGGACCCTAAACCGTCCCCATCCCCTAACCCTAACCCTAGCCCGAGCTCTAACCCTAGCCCTTCCCCGAAGCCTTACCCTCAGCCGTCCCCTAATCCTAACCCGTACGCGAACACTAACCCGTGCCCTCACACGTACGCTCACCCTAAACCGTTGTCGTACCCTCACCTGGACCCTAAACCGTCCCCGTCCCCTAAACCTAACCCTAGCGCGAACGCTAACACTAACCCTTTCCCGAAGCCTTACTCTTACCCGTCCTCTAATACTAACCCGTACGCTAACACTAACCCGTGCCCTCACACGTACGCTCACCCTAAACTGTTGACGTACCGTCACCTGTACCATAAACCGTACCCGTCCCCTAAACGTAACCCTTGCGCGAACGCTAACACTAACCCTTTCCCGAAGCCTTACTCTTACCCGTTCTCTAATACTAACCCGTACGCTAACACTAACCCGTGCCCTCACACGTACGCTCACCCTAAACCGTTGTCGTACCCTCACCTGGACCCTAAACCGTCCCCGTCCCCTAACCCTAACACTAGCCCGAACCCTAACCCTAATCCTTCCCCAAAGCCTTACCCTCACCCCTCCCCTAATCCTAACCCGTACGCTAACACTAACCCATGCCCTCAAACGTACGCTCACCCTAAACCGTTGTCGTAGCCTCACCTGGACCCTAAACCGCCCCCGTCCCCTAACCCTAACCGTAGACCGAACCATAACACTAACACTTCCCAAATGCCTTACCCTCACACGTCCCCTAATCCTAACCCGTACGCTAACACTAACCCGTGCCCTCACAGGTACACTCACCCTAAACCGTTGTCCTACCCTCACCTGGACCCTAAACCGTCCCCGTCCCCTAACCCTAACCCTAGCCCGAAACCTAATCCTAACCCGTCCCCGAAGCCTTACCCTCACCCGTCCCCTAATCCTAACCCGTACGCTAACACTAACCCGTGCCCTCACACGTACGCTCACCCTAAACCGATGCCGTACCCTCTCCTGGACCCAAAACCGTCCCCGGCCCCTAACCGTAAACCTAGCATGAACGCGAACCCTAACCCTTCCCCGAAGCCTTACCCTCACCCGACTCCTAATCCTAATGTGTACGCTAACACTAACCCATGCCCTCACTCGTACACTCACTCTAAACCGTTACCGTACCCTCACTGGACCCTAAACCGTCCACGTCCCCTAACCCTAACCCTAGCCCGAACTCTAACCCTAACCGCTCCCCGAAGCCTTACCCTCACCCATCCCATAATCCTAATCTGTACGCTAACACTAACCCGTGCACTCACACTTACGCTCAACCTAAACCGTTGCCGTACCCTCACCTAGACCCTAAACCGTCCCCGTCCCCTAACCCCAACCCCAGCCCGAACCCTAACAATAACCCTTGCCCAGAGCCTTACCCTCACCCGTCCCCTAATCCTAAACCGTACGCTAACACTAACCCGTGAACTCACACGTACGCTCACCCTAAACCGTTGTCATACCCTCACTTGTACCTTAAAACATCCCCGTTACCTAAGCCTAAACCTAACCCGAGCCCTGACCCTAACCCTTCCCCGAAGCCTTACCCTCACCTGTCCACTAATCCTAACACGTATGCTAACACTAACCCGTGCCCTCACATGTACGCACACCCTAAACCGTTGCCGTACCCTCACCTGGACCCTAAACCGTCCCCGTCCCCTAACCCTAACCCTAGCCCGAACCCTAACCCTAACCCTTCCCCTTAGCCTTACCCTCACCCGAACCCTAAATCTAAACTGTACGCTAACACTAACCCGTGCCCTCCTACGTACGCTCACCCTAAACCGTTGTTGTACCCTCACCTGGACCCTAAACCGTCCCCGTCCCCTAACCCTAACCCTAGCCCGAACCCTAATCCTAACCCTTCCCCGAAGCCTTACCCTCACCCGTCCCCTAATACTAACCCGTACGCTAACACTAACCCGTGCCCTCACACGTACGCTCACCCTGAACCGTTACCGTACCCTCACTGGACCCTAAACCGTCCACGTCCCCTAACCCTAACCCTAGCCCGAACCCTAACCCTAACCCTTCCCCGAAGCCTTACCCTCACCCGTCTCATAATCCTAACCCGTAGGCTAACACTAACCCGTGCCCTCACACGTACGCTCACCCTAAACCGTTGTCGTACCCTCACCTGGACCCTAAACCGTCCCCGTCCCCTAAACCTAACCCTAGCGCGAACGCTAACACTAACCCTTTCCCGAAGCCTTACTCTTACCCGTCCTCTAATACTAACCCGTACGCTAACACTAACCCGTGCCCTCACACGTACGCTCACCCTAAACCGTTGTTGTACCCTCACCTGGACCCTAAACCGCCCCCGTCCCCTAACCCTAACCCTAGCCCGAACCCTAACCCTAACCCTTCCACGAAGCCTTACCCTCACCCATCCCCTAATCCTAACCCGTACGCTAACACTAACCCGTGCCCTCACACGTACGCTCACCCTAAACTGTTGCCGTACCCTCACCTGTACCATAAACCGTCCCCATCCCCTAAACCTAAAGCTAGCCCGAACCCTAACCCTAACCCTTCCCCGAAGCCTTACCCTCACCCGTCCCCTAATCCTAACCCGTACGCTAACACTAACCCGTGCCCTCACACGTACGCTCACCCTAAACCGTTGCCTTTCCCTCACCTGGACCCTAAACGGCACCCGTCCCCTAACCCTAACCCTAGCCAGAACGCTAACCCTAACCCTTCACCTTAGCCTTTCTCTCACCCGTCCTCTAATCCTAAACTGTACGCTAACACTAACCCGTGCCCTCACACGTACGCTCACCCTAAACCGTTGTCATACCCTCACCTGGACCCTAAACCGTCCCCGTCCCCTAACCCTAACCCTAGCCCGAACCCTAACCCTAACCCTTCCCCGAAGCCTTATCCTCACCCGTCTCCTAATCCTAACCCGTACGCTAACACTAACCCGTGCCCTCACACGTACACTCACCCTAAACCGTTGTCGTACCCTCACCTGGACCCTAAACCGTCCCCGTCCCCTAACCCTAACCCTAGCCCGAGCTCTAACCCTAACCCTTCCCCGAAGCCTTACCCTCACCCGTCCCCTAATCCTAACCCGTACGCTAACACTAACACGTGCCCTCACACGTACGCTCACCCGAAACTGTTGCCGTACCCTCACCTGGACCCTAAACCGTCCCCGTCCCCTAACCCTAACCCTAGCCCGAACCCTAACACTAACCCTTCCCCGAAGCCTTACCCTCACCCGTCCCCTAATCCTAACCCGTACGCTAACACTAACCCATGCTCTCACACGTACGCTCACCCTAAACCGTTGCCGTACCCTCACCTGGACCCTAAACCGTCCTCGTCCCCTAACCCTAACCCTAGCCCGAACCCTAATCCTAACACTTCCCCGAAGCCTTACCCTCACCCGTCCCCTAATCCTAACCCGTACGCTAACACTAACCCGTGCCCTCACCGTACGCTCACCCTAAACCGTTGCCGTACCCTCACCTGGACCCTAAACCGTCCACGTGCCCTAACCCTAACCCTAGCCCGAACCCTAACCCTAACCCTTCCCAGAAGCCTTACCCTCACCCGTCCCCTAATCCTAACCCGTACGCTAACACTAACCTGTGGCCTCACACGTAGGCTCACCCAAAACAGATGTTGTACCCTCACCTGGACCCTAAACGGTCCCCATCCCCTAACCCTAACCCTAGCCCGAAACCTAACACTAACCCTTCCCCGAAGCCTTACCCTCACCCGTCCCAATACTAACCCGTACGCTAACACTAACCCGTGCCCTCACACGTACGCTCACCCTAAACCGTTGTTGTACCCTCACCTGAACCCTAAACCGCCCCCGTCCCCTAACCCTAACCCTAGCCCGAACCCTAACCCTAACCCTTCCCCGAAGCCTTACCCTCACCCGTCCCCTATTCCTAACCCGTACGCTAACACTAACCCTTGCCCTCACACGTACGCTCACCCTAAACCGTTGCCTTCCCCTCACCTGGACCCTAAACGGTCCACGTTCCCTAACCCTAACCCTAGCCCGAACGCTAACCCTAACCCTTCCCCTTAGCCTTACCCTCACCCGTCCCCTAATCCTAAACTGTACGCTAACACTAACCCGTGCCCTCACACGTACGCTCACACTAAACTGTTGCCGTACCCTCACCTGGACCCTAAACCGTCCCCGTCCCCTAACCCTAACCCTAGCCCGAACCCTAACACTAACACTTCCCCGAAGCCTTACCCTCACCCGTCCCCAAATCCTAACCCGTACGCTAACACTAACCCATTTTCTCACACGTACGCTCACCCTAAACCGTTGCCGTACACTCACCTGGACCCTAAACCGTCCCCGTCCCCTAACCCTAACCCTAGCCCGAACCCTAATCCTAACCCTTCCCCGAAGCCTTACCCTCACCCTTCTCATAATCCTAACACGTACGTTAACACTAACCCGTGCCCTCACACGTACGCTCACCTAAACTGTTGACGTACCCTCACCTGGACCCTAAACCGTCCCCGTCCCCTAACCCTAACCCTAGCCCGAACCCTAACCCTAACCCTTCCCCGAAGCCTTACCCTCACCCGTCCCCTATTCCTAACCCGTACGCTAACACTAACCCTTGCCCTCACACGTACGCTCACCCTAAACCGTTGCCTTCCCCTCACCTGGACCCTAAACGGTCCACGTTCCCTAACCCTAACCCTAGCCCGAACGCTAACCCTAACCCTTCCCCTTAGCCTTACCCTCACCCGTCCCCTAATCCTAAACTGTACGCTAACACTAACCCGTGCCCTCACACGTACGCTCACACTAAACTGTTGCCGTACCCTCACCTGGACCCTAAACCGTCCCCGTCCCCTAACCCTAACCCTAGCCCGAACCCTAACACTAACACTTCCCCGAAGCCTTACCCTCACCCGTCCCCAAATCCTAACCCGTACGCTAACACTAACCCATTTTCTCACACGTACGCTCACCCTAAACCGTTGCCGTACACTCACCTGGACCCTAAACCGTCCCCGTCCCCTAACCCTAACCCTAGCCCGAACCCTAATCCTAACCCTTCCCCGAAGCCTTACCCTCACCCTTCTCATAATCCTAACACGTACGTTAACACTAACCCGTGCCCTCACACGTACGCTCACCTAAACTGTTGACGTACCCTCACCTGGACCCTAAACCGTCCCCGTCCCCTAACCCTAACCCTAGCCCGAACCCTAACACTAACCCTTCCCCGAAGCCTTACCCTCACCCGTCCCCTAATCCTAACCCGTACGCTAACACTAACCCATGCTCTCACACGTACGCTCACCCTAAACCGTTGCCGTACCCTCACCTGGACCCTAAACCGTCCCCGTCCCTTAACCCTAACCCTAGCCCGAACCCTAATCCTAACCCTTCCCCGAAGCCTTACCCTCACCCGTCCCCTAATCCTAACCCGTACGCTAACACTAACCCGTGCCCTCACACGTACGCTCACTCTAAACCGTTGCCGTACCCTCACCTGGACCCTAAACCGTCCACGTGCCCTAACCCTAACCCTAGCCCGAACCCTAACCCTAACCCTTCCCAGAAGCCTTACCATCACCCGTCCCCTAATCCTAACCCGTACGCTAACACTAACCTGTGGCCTCACACGTAGGCTCACCCAAAACAGATGTTGTACACTCACCTGGACCCTAAACCGTCCCCGTCCCCTAACCCTAACCCCAGCCCGAACTCTAAACCTAACCCCTCCCCGAAGCCTTACCCTCACCCATCCCATAATCCTAATCTGTACGCTAACACTAACCCGTGCACTCACACATACGCTCACCCTAAACCGTTGCCATACCCTCACCTAGACCCTAAACCGTCCCCGTCCCCTAACCCCAACCGCAGCCCGAACCCTAACAATAACCCTTCCCCAGAGCCTTACCCTCACCCGTCCCCTAATCTTAAACCGTACGCTAACATTACCACGTGCACTCAAACGTACGCTCACCCTAAACCGTTGTCGTACCCTCACTTGTACCGTAAACCATCCCCGTTACCTAACCCTAACCCTAGCCCGAGCCCTGACCCTAACCCTTCCCCGAAGCCTTACCCTCACCCGTCCCCTAATCCTAACCCGTATGCTAACACTAACACGTGCCCTCACATGTACGCTCACCCTAAACCATTGCCGTACCCTCACCTGGACCCTAAACCGTCCCCGTCCCCTAACCCTAAACCTAGCCCGAACCCTAACCCTAACCCTTCCCCGAAGCCTTACCCTCACCCGTACCCTATTCCTAACCCGTACGCTAACACTAACCCGTGCCCTCACACGTACGCTCACCCTAAACCGTTGCCTTTCCCTCACCTGGACCCTAAACCGTCCCCATCCCCTAACCCTAACCCTAGCCCGAACGCTAACCCTAACCCTTCCCCGAAGCCTTACCCTCACCCGTCCCCTAATCCTAAACTGTACGCTAACACTAACCCGTGCCCTCACACGTACGCTCACGCTAAACCATTGCCGTACCCTCACCTGGACCCTAAACCGTCCACGTCCCCTAACCCTAACCCAAGCCCGAACCCTAACCCTAACCCTTCCCAGAAGCCTTACCCTCACCCGTCCCCTAATCCTAACCCGTACGCTAACACTAACCTGTGCCCTCACACGTACGCTCACCCAAAACAGTTGTCGTACCCTCACCTGGACCCTAAACCGTCCCCGTGCCCTAACCCTAACCCTAGCCCGAACGCTAACCCTAACCCTTCCCCCTAGCCTTACCCTCACCCGTCCCCTAATCCTAAACTGTACGCTAACACTAACCCGTGCCCTCACACGTACGCTCACCCTAAACCATTGTCGTACCCTCACCTGGACCCTAAACCGTCCCCGTCCCCTAACCCTAACCCTAGCCCGAATCCTAACCCTAACCCTTCCCCGAAGCCTTACCCTCACCCGTCTCCTAATCCTAACCCGTACGCTAACACTAACCCGTGCCCTCATACGTACGCTCACCCTCAACCGTTGCCGTACCCTCACCTGGACCCTAAACCGTCCCCATCCCCTAACCCTAACCCTAGCCCGAGCTCTAACACTAACCCTTCCCCGAAGCCTTACCCTCAGCCGTCCCCTAATCCTAACCCGTACGCGAACACTAACCCGTGCCCTCACACGTACGCTCACCCTAAACCGTTGTCGTACCCTCACCTGGACCCTAAACCATCCCCGTCCCCTAAACCTAACCCTAGCGTGAACGCTAACACTAACCCTTTCCCGAAGCCTTACTGTTAACCGTCCTCTAATACTAACCCGTACGCTAACACTAACCCGTGCCCTCACACGTACGCTCACCCTAAACCGTTGTTGTACCCTCACCTGGACCCTAAACCGCCCCCTTCCCCTAACCCTAACCCTAGCCCGAACCCTAACACTAACCCTTCCACGAAGCCTTACCCTCACCCATCCCCTAATCCTAACCCGTACGCTAACACTAACCCGTGCCCTCACACGTACACTCACCCTAAACTGTTGCCGTACCCTCACCTGTACCATAAACCGTCCCCATCCCCTAACCCTAACCCTAGCCCGAACCCTAACCCTAACGCTTCCCAGAAGCCTTACCCTCACCCGTCCCCTATTCCTAAACCGTACGCTAACACTAACCCGTGCCCTCACACGTACGCTCACCCTAAACCGTTGCCTTTCCCTCACCTGGACCCTAAAAGGTCCCCGTCCCCTAACCCTAACCCTAGCCCGAACGCTAACCCTAACCCTTCCCCTTAGCCTTACGCTGAACCGTCCCCTAATCCTAAACAGTACGCTAACACTAACCCGTGCCCTTACACCTACGCTCACCCTAAACCGTTGTCGTACCCTCACTTGGACCCTAAACCGTCCCCGTCCCCTAACCCTAACCCTAGCCCGAGCTCTAACCCTAACCCTTCCCCGAAGCCTTACCCTAACCCGTCCCCTAATCCTAACCCGTACGCTAACATTAACCCGTGCCCTCACACGTACGCTCACCCTAAACTGTTGCCGTACCCTCACCTGAACCCTAAACCGTCCCCATCCCCTAACCCTAACCCTAGCCCGAACCCTAACACTAACCCTTCCCCGAAGCCTTACCCTCACCCGTCCCCTAATCCTAACCCGTACGCTAACACTAACCCATGCTCTCACACGTACGCTCACCCTAAACCGTTGCCGTACCCTCACCTAGACCCTAAACCATCCCCGTCCCCTAACCCTAACCCTAGCCCGAGCTCTAACCCTAACCCTTCCCCGAAGCCTTACCCTCACCCGTCCCCTAATCCTAACCGGTACGATAACACTAACCAGTGCCCTCACACGTACGCTCACCCTAAACCGTTGCCGTACCCTCACCTGGACCCTAAACCGTCCACGTCCCCTAGCCCTAACCCTAGCCCAAACCCTAACCCTAACCCTTCCCAGAAACCTTACCCTCACCCGTCCCCTAATCCTAACCCGTACGCTAACACTAACCTGTGGCCTCACACGTAGGCTCACCCAAAACAGATGTTGTACCCTCACCTGGACCCTAAACCGTCCCCGTCCCCTAACCCTAACCGTAGGCCGAACTCTAACCCTAACCCCTCCCCGAAGGCTTACCCTCACCCAGCCCATAATCCTAATCTGTACGCTAACACTAACCCGTGCACTCACACTTACGCTCACCCTAAACCGTTGCCGTACCCTCACCTAGACCCTAAACCGTCCCCGTCCCCTAACCCCAACCCCAGCCCGAACCCTAACAATAACCCTTCCGCAGAGCCTTACCCTCACCCGTCCCCTAATTCTAAACCGTACGCTAACACTACCACGTGCACTCACACGTACGCTCACCCTAAACCGTTGTCGTACCCTCACTTGTACCGTAAACCATCCCCGTTACCTAACCCTAACCCTAGCCCGAGCCCTGACCCTAACCCTTCCCCGAAGCCTTACCCTCACCCGTCCCCTAATCCTAACCCGTATGCTATCACTAACCCGAGCCCTCACATGTACGCTCACCCGAAACCGGTGCCTTACCCTCACCTGGACCCTAAACCGTCCCCGTCCCCTAACCCTAACCCTAGCCCGAACCCTAACCCTAACCCTTCCCCAAAGCCTTACCCTCAACCGTCTCCTAATCCTAACCCGTAGGCTAACACTAACCCATGCCCTCACACGTACGATCAACCTAAACTGTTGACGTACCGTCACCTGTACCATAAACCATCCCCATCCCCTAACCCTAACCCTAGCCCGAACCCTAACCCTAACCCTTCCCCGAAGCCTTACCCTCACCCGTCCCCTAATCCTAAACCGTACGCTGACACTACCAAGTGCACTCACACGTACGCTCACCCTAAACCGTTGTCGTACCCTCACTTGTACCGTAAACCATCCCCGTTACCTAACCATAACCCTAGCCCGATCCCTGACCCTAACCCTTCCCCGAAGCCTTACCCTCACCCGTCCCCTAATCCTAACCCGTACGCTAACACTAACCCGTGCCCTCACACGTACGCTCACCCTAAACTGTTGCCGTACTGTCACCTGTACCATAAACCGTCCCCATCCCCTAACCCTAACCCTAGCCCGAACCCTAACCCTAACCCTTCCCCGAAGCCTTACCCTCACCCGTCCCCTATTCCTAACCCGTACGCTAACACTAACCCGTGCCCTCACACGTACGCTCACCCTAAACCGTTGCCTTTCCCTCACCTGGACCCTAAACGGTCCACGTCCCCTAACCCTAACCCTAGCCCGAACACTAACCCTAACCCTTCCCCTTAGCCTTACCCTCACCCGTCACCTAATCCTAAACTGTACGCTAACACTAACCCGTGCCCTCACACGTACGCTCACCCTAAACCATTGTCGTACCCTCACCTGGACCCTAAACCGTCCCCGTCCCCTAACCCTAACCCTAGCCCGAATCCTAACCCTAACCCTTGCCCGAAGCCTTACCCTCACCCGTCTCCTAATCCTAACCCGTACGCTAACACTAACCCGTGCCCTCACACGTACGCTCACCCTAAACCGTTGCCGTACCCTCACCTGGACCCTAAACCGTCCCCGTCCCCTAACCCTAACCCTAGCCCGAGCTCTAACCCTAACCCTTCCCCGAAGCCATACCCTCACCCGTCCCCTAATCCTAACACGTACGCGAACACTAACCCGTGCCCTCACACGTACGCTCACCCTAAACCGTTGTCGTACCCTCACCTGGACCCTAAACCGTCCCCGTCCCTTAAACCTAACCCTAGCGTGAACGCTAACACTAACCCTTTCCCGAAGCCTTACTCTTACCCGTCCTCTAATACTAACCGTTACGCTAACACTAACCCGTGCCCTCCCACGTACGCTCACCCTAAACCGTTGTTGTACCCTCACCTGGACCCTAAACCGTCCCCGTCCCCTAACCCTAACCCTAGCCCGAACCCTAATCCTAACCCTTCCCCGAAGCCTTACCCTCACCCGTCCCCTAATCCTAACCCGTACGCTAACACTAACCCGTGCCCTCACACGTACGCTCACCCTGAACCGTTACCGTACCCTCATTGGACCCTAAACCGTCCACGTCCCCTAACCCTAACCCTAGCCCGAACCCTAACCCTAACCCTTCCCCGAAGCCTTACCCTCACCCGTCTCATAATCCTAACCCGTAGGCTAACACTATCCCGTGCCCTCACACTTACGCTCACCCTAAACCGTTGCCGTACCCTCACCTAGACCCTAAACCGTCCCCGTCCCCTAACCCCAACCGCAGCCCGAACCCTAACAATAACCCTTCCCCAGAGCCTTACCCTCACCCGTCCCCTAATCCTAAACCGTACGCTAACACTACCACGTGCACTCACACGTACGCTCACCCTAAACTGTTGTCGTACCCTCACTTGTACCGTAAACCATCCCCGTTACCTAACCCTAACCCTAGCAAGAGCCCTGACCCTAACCCTTCCCCGAAGCCTTACCCTCACCCGTCCCCTAATCCTAAACCGTGGGCTAACACTAACCCGTGCCCTCACATGTACGCTCACCCTAAACCGTTGCCTTACCCTCACCTGGACCCTAAACCGTCCCCGTCCCCTAACCCTAACCCTAGCCCGAACCCTAACCCTAACCCTTCCCCAAAGCCTTACACTCAACCGTCTCATAATCCTAACCCGTAGGCTAACACTAACCCGTGCCCTCACACGTACGCTCACCCTAAACTGTTGACGTACCGTCACCTGTACCATAAACCGTCCCCGTCCCCTAACCCTAACCCTAGCCCGAACCCTAACCCTAACCCTTTCCCGAAGCCTTACCCTCACCCGTCCCCTATTCCTAAAGCGTACGCTAACACTAACCCATGCCCTCACACGAACGCTCACCCTAAACTGTTGACGTACCGTCACCTGTACCATAAACCGTCCCCATCCCCTAACCCTAACCCTAGCCCGAACCCTAACCCTAACCCTTCCCCGAAGCCTTACCCTCACCCGTCCCCTATTCCTAACCCGTACGCTAACACTAACCCGTGCCCTCACACGTACGCTCACCCTAAACCGTTCCCTTTCCCTCACCTGACCCTTAACCGTCCCCGTCCCCTAACCCTAACCCTAGCCCGAACGCTAACCCTAACCCTTCCCCGAAGCCTTACCCTCACCCGTCCCCTAATCCTAAACTGTACGCTAACACTAACCCGTGCCCTCACACGTACGCTCACCCAAAACCGTTGTCGTACCCTCACCTGGACCCTAAACCGTCCCCGTCCCCTAACCCTAACCCTAGCCCGAGCCCTAACCCTAACCCTTCCCCGAAGGCTTACCCTCACCCGTCCCCTAATCCTAACCCGTACGCTAACACTAACCCGTGCCCTCACACGTACGCTCACCCTAAACCGTTGCCGTACCCTCACCTGGACCCTAAACCGTCCCCGTCCCCTAACCCTAACCCTAGCCCGAACCCTAACCCTAACCCTTCCCCGAAGCCTTACCCTCACCCGTCTCCTAATCCTAACCCGTACGCTAACACTAACCCGTGCCCTCACACGTACACTCACCCTAAACCGTTGTCGTACCCTCACCTGGACCCTAAACCGTCCCCGTCCCCTAACCCTAACCCTAGCCCGAACCCTAATCCTAACCCTTCCCCGAAGCCTTACCCTCACCCGTCCCCTAATCCTAAACCGTACGCTAACACTAAACCGTGCCCTCACACGTACGCTCACCCTAAACCGTTGCCGTACCCTCACCTGGACCCTAAACCGTCCACGTCCCCTAACCCTAACCCTAGCCCGAACCCTAACCCTAACCCTTCCCAGAAGCCTTACCCTCAACCGTCCCCTAATACTAACCCGTACGCTAACACTAACCCGTGCCCTCACACGTACGCTCACCCTAAACCGTTGTTGTAACCTCACCTGGACCCTAAACCGCCCCCGTTCCCTAACCCTAACCCTAGCCCGAACCCTAACCCTAACCCTTCCACGAAGCCTTACCCTCACCCGTCCCCTAATCCTGACCGGTACGATAACACTAACCAGTGCCCTCACACGTACGCTCACCCTAAACCGTTGCCGTACCCTCACCTGGACCCTAAACCGTCCACGTCCCCTAGCCCTAACCCTAGCCCAAACCCTAACCCTAACCCTTCCCAGAAGCCTTACCCTCACCCGTCCCCTAATCCTAACCCGTACGCTAACACTAACCTGTGGCCTCACACGTAGGCTCACCCAAAACAGATGTTGTACCCTCACCTGGACCCTAAACCGTCCCCGTCCCCTAACCCTAACCGTAGGCCGAACTCTAACCCTAACCCCTCCCCGAAGGCTTACCCTCACCCAGCCCATAATCCTAATCTGTACGCTAACACTAACCCGTGCACTCACACTTACGCTCACCCTAAACCGTTGCCGTACCCTCACCTAGACCCTAAACCGTCCCCGTCCCCTAACCCCAACCCCAGCCCGAACCCTAACAATAACCCTTCCGCAGAGCCTTACCCTCACCCGTCCCCTAATTCTAAACCATACGCTAACACTACCACGTGCACTCACACGTACGCTCACCCTAAACCGTTGTCGTACCCTCACTTGTACCGTAAACCATCCCCGTTACCTAACCCTAACCCTAGCCCGAGCCCTGACCCTAACCCTTCCCCGAAGCCTTACCCTCACCCGTCCCCTAATCCTAACCCGTATGCTATCACTAACCCGAGCCCTCACATGTACGCTCACCCGAAACCGGTGCCTTACCCTCACCTGGACCCTAAACCGTCCCCGTCCCCTAACCCTAACCCTAGCCCGAACCCTAACCCTAACCCTTCCCCAAAGCCTTACCCTCAACCATCTCCTAATCCTAACCCGTAGGCTAACACTAACCCATGCCCTCACACGTACGATCAACCTAAACTGTTGACGTACCGTCACCTGTACCATAAACCATCCCCATCCCCTAACCCTAACCCTAGCCCGAACCCTAACCCTAACCCTTCCCCGAAGCCTTACCCTCACCCGTCCCCTAATCCTAAACCGTACGCTGACACTACCAAGTGCACTCACACGTACGCTCACCCTAAACCGTTGTCGTACCCTCACTTGTACCGTAAACCATCCCCGTTACCTAACCATAACCCTAGCCCGATCCCTGACCCTAACCCTTCCCCGAAGCCTTACCCTCACCCGTCCCCTAATCCTAACCCGTACGCTAACACTAACCCGTGCCCTCACACGTACGCTCACCCTAAACTGTTGCCGTACTGTCACCTGTACCATAAACCGTCCCCATCCCCTAACCCTAACCCTAGCCCGAACCCTAACCCTAACCCTTCCCCGAAGCCTTACCCTCACCCGTCCCCTATTCCTAACCCGTACGCTAACACTAACCCGTGCCCTCACACGTACGCTCACCCTAAACCGTTGCCTTTCCCTCACCTGGACCCTAAACGGTCCACGTCCCCTAACCCTAACCCTAGCCCGAACACTAACCCTAACCCTTCCCCTTAGCCTTACCCTCACCCGTCACCTAATCCTAAACTGTACGCTAACACTAACCCGTGCCCTCACACGTACGCTCACCCTAACCCATTGTCGTACCCTCACCTGGACCCTAAACCGTCCCCGTCCCCTAACCCTAACCCTAGCCCGAATCCTAACCCTAACACTTGCCCGAAGCCTTACCCTCACCCGTCTCCTAATCCTAACCCGTACGCTAACACTAACCCGTGCCCTCACACGTACGCTCACCCTAAACCGTTGCCGTACCCTCACCTGGACCCTAAACCGTCCCCGTCCCCTAACCCTAACCCTAGCCCGAGCTCTAACCCTAACCCTTCCCCGAAGCCATACCCTCACCCGTCCCCTAATCCTAACACGTACGCGAACACTAACCCGTGCCCTCACACGTACGCTCACCCTAAACCGTTGTCGTACCCTCACCTGGACCCTAAACCGTCCCCGTCCCTTAAACCTAACCCTAGCGTGAACGCTAACACTAACCCTTTCCCGAAGCCTTACTCTTACCCGTCCTCTAATACTAACCGTTACGCTAACACTAACCCGTGCCCTCCCACGTACGCTCACCCTAAACCGTTGTTGTACCCTCACCTGGACCCTAAACCGTCCCCGTCCCCTAACCCTAACCCTAGCCCGAACCCTAATCCTAACCCTTCCCCGAAGCCTTACCCTCACCCGTCCCCTAATCCTAACCCGTACGCTAACACTAACCCGTGCCCTCACACGTACGCTCACCCTGAACCGTTACCGTACCCTCATTGGACCCTAAACCGTCCACGTCCCCTAACCCTAACCCTAGCCCGAACCCTAACCCTAACCCTTCCCCGAAGCCTTACCCTCACCCGTCTCATAATCCTAACCCGTAGGCTAACACTATCCCGTGCCCTCACACTTACGCTCACCCTAAACCGTTGCCGTACCCTCACCTAGACCCTAAACCGTCCCCGTCCCCTAACCCCAACCGCAGCCCGAACCCTAACAATAACCCTTCCCCAGAGCCTTACCCTCACCCGTCCCCTAATCCTAAACCGTACGCTAACACTACCACGTGCACTCACACGTACGCTCACCCTAAACTGTTGTCGTACCCTCACTTGTACCGTAAACCATCCCCGTTACCTAACCCTAACCCTAGCAAGAGCCCTGACCCTAACCCTTCCCCGAAGCCTTACCCTCACCCGTCCCCTAATCCTAAACCGTGGGCTAACACTAACCCGTGCCCTCACATGTACGCTCACCCTAAACCGTTGCCTTACCCTCACCTGGACCCTAAACCGTCCCCGTCCCCTAACCCTAACCCTAGCCCGAACCCTAACCCTAACCCTTCCCCAAAGCCTTACACTCAACCGTCTCATAATCCTAACCCGTAGGCTAACACTAACCCGTGCCCTCACACGTACGCTCACCCTAAACTGTTGACGTACCGTCACCTGTACCATAAACCGTCCCCGTCCCCTAACCCTAACCCTAGCCCGAACCCTAACCCTAACCCTTTCCCGAAGCCTTACCCTCACCCGTCCCCTATTCCTAAAGCGTACGCTAACACTAACCCGTGCCCTCACACGAACGCTCACCCTAAACTGTTGACGTACCGTCACCTGTACCATAAACCGTCCCCATCCCCTAACCCTAACCCTAGCCCGAACCCTAACCCTAACCCTTCCCCGAAGCCTTACCCTCACCCGTCCCCTATTCCTAACCCGTACGCTAACACTAACCCGTGCCCTCACACGTACGCTCACCCTAAACCGTTCCCTTTCCCTCACCTGACCCTTAACCGTCCCCGTCCCCTAACCCTAACCCTAGCCCGAACGCTAACCCTAACCCTTCCCCGAAGCCTTACCCTCACCCGTCCCCTAATCCTAAACTGTACGCTAACACTAACCCGTGCCCTCACACGTACGCTCACCCAAAACCGTTGTCGTACCCTCACCTGGACCCTAAACCGTCCCCGTCCCCTAACCCTAACCCTAGCCCGAGCCCTAACCCTAACCCTTCCCCGAAGGCTTACCCTCACCCGTCCCCTAATCCTAACCCGTACGCTAACACTAACCCGTGCCCTCACACGTACGCTCACCCTAAACCGTTGCCGTACCCTCACCTGGACCCTAAACCGTCCCCGTCCCCTAACCCTAACCCTAGCCCGAACCCTAACCCTAACCCTTCCCCGAAGCCTTACCCTCACCCGTCTCCTAATCCTAACCCGTACGCTAACACTAACCCGTGCCCTCACACGTACACTCACCCTAAACCGTTGTCGTACCCTCACCTGGACCCTAAACCGTCCCCGTCCCCTAACCCTAACCCTAGCCCGAACCCTAATCCTAACCCTTCCCCGAAGCCTTACCCTCACCCGTCCCCTAATCCTAACCCGTACGCTAACACTAAACCGTGCCCTCACACGTACGCTCACCCTAAACCGTTGCCGTACCCTCACCTGGACCCTAAACCGTCCACGTCCCCTAACCCTAACCCTAGCCCGAACCCTAACCCTAACCCTTCCCAGAAGCCTTACCCTCAACCGTCCCCTAATACTAACCCGTACGCTAACACTAACCCGTGCCCTCACACGTACGCTCACCCTAAACCGTTGTTGTAACCTCACCTGGACCCTAAACCGCCCCCGTTCCCTAACCCTAACCCTAGCCCGAACCCTAACCCTAACCCTTCCACGAAGCCTTACCCTCACCCGTCCCCTATTCCTAACCCGTACGCTAACACTAACCCGTGCCCTCACACGTACGCTCACCCTAAACCGTTGCCTTTCCCTCACCTGGATCCTAAACGGTCCCCGTCCCCTAACCCTAACCCTAGCCCGAACGCTAACCCTAACCCTTCCCCTTAGCCTTACACTCACCCGTCCCCTAATCCTAAACTGTACGCTAACACCAACCTGTGCCCTCACACGTACGCTCACCCTAAACCGTTGTCGTACCCTCACCTGGACCCTAAACCGTCCCCGTCCCCTAACCCTAACCCTAGCCCGAACCCTAACCCTAACCCTTCCCAGAAGCCTTACCCTCACCCGTCTCCTAATCCTAACCCGTACGCTAACACAAACCCGTGCCCTCACACGTACACTCACCCTAAACCGTTGTCGTACCCTCACCTGGACCCTAAACCGTCCCCGTCCCCTAACCCTAACCCTAGCCCGAGCTCTAACCCTAACCCCTCCCCGAAGCCTTACCCTCACCCATCACATAATCCTAATCTGTACGCTAACACTAACCCGTGCAGTCACACTTACGCTCACCCTAAACCGTTGCCGTACCCTCACCTAGACCCTAAACCGTCCCTGTCCCCTAACCCCAACCCCAGCCCGAACCCTAACAATAACCCTTCCCCAGAGCCTTACCCTCACCCGTCCCCTAATCCTAAACCGTACGCTAACACTAACCCGTGCACTCACACGTACGCTCACCCTAAACCGTTGTCGTACCCTCACTTGTACCGTAAACCATCCCCGTTACCTAACCCTAACCCTAGCCCGAGCCCTGACCCTAACCCTTCCCCGAAGCCTTACCCTCACCTGTCCCCTAATCCTAACCCGTATGCTAACACTAACCCGTGCCCTCACATGTACGCTCACCCTAAACTGTTGCCGTACCCTCACCTCACCCTAAACCGTCCCCGTCCCCTAACCCTAACCCTAGCCCGAACCCTAACCCTAATCCTTCCCCGAAGCGTTACCCTCAAACGTCTCCTAATCCTAACCCGTAGGCTAACACTAACCCGTGCCCTCACACGTACGCTCACCCTAAACTGTTGACGTACCGTCACCTGTACCATAAACCGTCCCCATCCCCTAACCCTAACCCTAGCCCGAACCCTAACCCTAACCCTTCCCCGAAGCCTTACCCTCACCGGTCCCCTAATCCTAACCCGTACGCTAACACTAACCCGTGCCCTCACACGTACGCTCACCCTGAACCGTTACCGTACCCTCACTGGACCCTAAACCGTCCACGTCCCCTAACCCTAACCCTAGCCCGAACCCTAACCCTAACCCTTCCCCGAAGCCTTACCCTCACCCGTCTCATAATCCTAACCCGTAGGCTAACACTAACCCGTGCCCTCACACGTACGCTCACCCTAAACCGTTGTCGTACCCTCACCTGGACCCTAAACCGTACCCGTCCCCTAAACGTAACCCTTGCGCGAACGCTAAAACTAACCCTTTCCCGAAGGCTTACTCTTACCCGTCCTCTAATACTAACCCGTACGCTAACACTAACCCGTGCCCTCACACGTACGCTCACCCTAAACCGTTGTCGCACCCTCACCTGGACCCTAAACCGTCCCCGTCCCCTAACCCTAACACTAGCCCGAACCCTAACCCTAATCCTTCCCCAAAGCCTTACCCTCACCCCTCCCCTAATCCTAACCCGTACGCTAACACTAACCCATGCCCTCAAACGTACGCTCACCTTAAACCGTTGTCGTAGCCTCACCTGGACCCTAAACCGCCCCAGTCCCCTAACCCTAACCGTAGACAGAACCATAACACTAACCCTTCCCAAATGCCTTACCCTCACACGTCCCCTAATCCTAACCCGTACGCTAACACTAACCCGTGCCCTCACAGGTACACTCACCCTAAATCGTTGTCATACCCTCACCTGGACCCTAAACCGTCCCCGTCCCCTAACCCTAACCCTAGCCCGAAACCTAATCCTAACCCGTCCCCGAAGCCTTACCCTCACCCGTCCCCTAATCCTAACCCGTACGCTAACACTAACCCGTGCCCTCACACGTACGCTCACCCTAAACCGATGCCGTACCCTCTCCTGGACCCTAAACCGTCCCCGGCCCCTAACCGTAAACCTAGCACGAACGCGAACCCTAACCCTTCCCCGAAGCCTTACCCTCACCCGCCCCCTAATCCTGAACCGTACGCTAACACTAACCCGTGCCCTCACACGTAGGCTCACGCTAAACCGTTGTCGTACCCTCACCTGGACCCTAAACCGTCACCTTCCCCTCACCCTAACCCTAGCCCGAACCCTAACCCTAACCCTTCCCCGAAGCCTTACCCTCACCCGTCCCCTAATCCTAACCCGTTCGCTAACACTAACCTGTGCCCTCACACGTACGCTCACCCTAAACCGTTGCCGTATCCTCACCTGGACCCTAAACCGTCCCCGTCCCCTAACCCAAACCCTAGCCCGAACCCTAACCCTAACACTTCCCCAAAGCCTTACCCTCACCCGACTCCTAATCCTAACCCGTACGCTAACACTAACCCGTGCCCTACACGTACGCTCACCCTAAACCGTTGTCGTACCCTCACCTGGACCCTAAACCGTCCATGTCCCCTCACACTAAACCTAGCCCGAACCCTAACCCTAACCCTTCCCCGAAGCCTTACCCTCACCCATCCCCGAATCCTATCCGGTACGCTAACACTAACCCGTGCCCTCACACGTACGCTCACCCTAAACCGTTGTTGTACCCTCACCTGGACCCTAAACCGCCCGCGTCCCCTAACCCTAACCCTAGCCCGAACCCTAACCCTAACCGTTCCCCGAAGCCTTACCCTCACCCATCCCCTAATCCTAACCCGTACGCTAACACTAACCCGTGCCCTCACACGTACGCTCACCCTAAACTGTTGCCGTACCGTCACCTGTACCATAAACCGTCCCCATCCCCTAACCCTAACCCTAGCCCGAACCCTAACCCTAACCCTTCCCCGAAGCCTTACCCTCACCCGTCCCCTATTCCTAACCCGTACGCTAACACTAACCCGTGCCCTCACATGTACGCTCACCCTAAACCGTTGCCTTTCCCTCACCTGGACCCTAAACGGTCCACGTCCCCTAACGCTAACCCTAGCCCGAACACTAACCCTAACCCTTCCCCTTAGCCTTACCCTCACCCGTCCCCTAATCCTAAACTGTACGCTAACACTAACCCGTGCCCTCACAGGTACGCTCACCCTAAACAGTTGCCGTACCCTCACCTGGACCCTAAACCGTCCCCGTCCCCTAACCCTAACCCTAGCCCGAGCTCTAACCCTAACCCTTCCCGAAGCCTTACCCTCACCCGTCCCCTAATCCTAACCCGTACGCGAACACTAACCCGTGCCCTCACACGTACGCTCACCCTAAACTGTTGTCGTACCCTCACCTGGACCCTAAATCATCCCCGTCCCCTAAACCTAACCCTAGCGTGAACGCTAACACTAACCCTTTCCCGAAGCCTTACTCTTACCCGTCCTCTAATACTAACCGGTACGCTAACACTAACCCGTGCCCTCCCACGTACGCTCACCCTAAACCGTTGTTGTACCCTCACCTGGACCCTAAACCGTCCCCGTCCCCTAACCCTAACCCTAGCCCGAACCCTAATCCTAACCCTTCCCCGAAGCCTTACCCTCACCCGTCCCCTAATCCTAACCCGTACGCTAACACTAACCCGTGCCCTCACACGTACGCTCACCCTGAACCGTTACCGTACCCTCACTGGACCCTAAACCGTCCACGTCCCCTAACCCTAACCCTAGCCCGAACCCTAACCCTAACCCTTCCCCGAAGCCTTACCCTCACCCGTCTCATAATCCTAACCCGTAGGCTAACACTATCCCGTGCCCTCACACTTACGCTCACCCTAATCCGTTGCCGTACCCTCACCTAGACCCTAAACCGTCCCCGTCCCCTAACCCCAACCGCAGCCCGAACCCTAACAATAACCCTTCCCCAGAGCCTTACCCTCACCCGTCCCCTAATCCTAAACCGTACGCTAACACTACCACGTGCACTCACACCTACGCTCACCCTAAACCGTTGTCGTACCCTCACTTGTACCGTAAACCATCCCCGTTACCTAACCCTAACCCTAGCCCGAGCCCTGACCCTAACCCTTCCCCGAAGCCTTACCCTCACCCGTCCCCTAATCCTAACCCGTATGCTAACACTAACCCGTGCCCTCACATGTACGCTCACCCTAAACCGTTGCCTTACCCTCACCTGGACCCTAAACCGTCCCCGTCCCCTAACGCTAACCCTAGCCCGAACCCTAACCCTAACACTTCCCCAAAGCCTTACCCTCAACCGTCTCATAATCCTAACCCGTAGGCTAACACTAACCCGTGCCCTCACACGTACGCTCACCCTAAACTGTTGACGTACCGTCACCTGTACCATAAACCGTCCCCGTCCCCTAACCCTAACCCTAGCCCGGACCCTAACCCTAACCCTTCCCCGAAGCCTTACCCTCACCCGTCCCCTAATACTAACCCGTACGCTAACACTAACCCGTGCCCTCACACGTACGCTCACCCTTAACTGTTGACGTACCGTCACCTTTACCATAAACCGTCCCCATCCCCTAACCCTAACGCTAGCCCGAACCCAAACCCTAACCCTTCCCCGAAGCCTTACCCTCACCCGTCCCCTATTCCTACCCCGTACGCTAACACTAACCCGTGCCCTCACACGTACGATCACCCTAAACCGTTGCCTTTCCCTCACCTGACCCTTAACCGTCCCCGTCCCCTAACCCTAACCCTAGCCCGAACGCTAACCCTAACCCTTACCAGAAGCCTTACCCTCACCCGTCCCCTAATCCTAAACTGTACGCTAACACTAACCCGTGCCCTCACATGTACGCTCACCCTAAACCGTTGCCGTACCCTCACCTCACCCTAAACCGACCCCGTCCCCTAACCCTAACCCTAGCCCGAACCCTAACCCTAATCCTTCCCCGAAGCGTTACCCTCAACCGTCTCCTAATCCTAACCCGTAGGCTAACACTAACCCGTGCCATCACACGTACGCTCACCCTAAACTGTTGCCGTACCGTCACCTGTACCATAAACCGTCCCCATCCCCTAACCCTAACCCTAGCCCGAACCCTAACCCTAACCCTTCCCCGAAGCCTTACCCTCACCCGTCCCCTATTCCTAACCCGTACGCTAACACTAACCCGTGCCCTCGCACGTACGCTCACCCTAAACCGTTGCCTTTCCCTCACCTGGACCCTAAACGGTCCACGTCCCCTAACCCTAACCCTAGCCCGAACACTAACCCTAACCCTTCCCCTTAGCCTTACCCTCACCCGTCCCCTAATCCTAAACTGTACGCTAACACTAACCCGTGCCCTCACACGTACGCTCACCCTAAACCGTTGTCGTACCCTCACCTGGACCCTAAACCGTCCCCGTCCCCTAACCCTAACCCTAGCCCGAATCCTAACCCTAACCCTTGCCCGAAGCCTTACCCTCACCCGTCTCCTAATCCTAACCTGTACGCTAACACTAACCTGTGCCCTCACAGGTACGCTCACCCTAAACAGTTGCCGTACCCTCACCTGGACCCTAAACCATCCCCGTCCCCTAACCCTAACCCTAGCCCGAGCTCTAACCCTAACCCTTCCCCGAAGCCTTACCCTCACCCGTCCCCTAATCCTAACCCGTACGCGAACACTAACCCGTGCCCTCACACGTACGCTCACCCTAAACCGTTGTCGTACCCTCACCTGGACCCTAAATCATCCCCGTCCCCTAAACCTAACCCTAGCGTGAACGCTAACACTAACCCTTTCCCGAAGCCTTACTCTTACCCGTCCTCTAATACTAACCCGTACGCTAACACTAACCCGTGCCCTCACACGTACGCTCACCCTAAACCGTTGTCGTACCCTCACCTGGACCCTAAACCGTCCCCGTCCCCTAACCCTAACACTAGCCCGAACCCTAACCCTAATCCTTCCCCAAAGCCTTCCCCTCACCCCTCCCCTAATCCTAACCCGTACGCTAACACTAACCCATGCCCTCAAACGTACGCTCACCCTAAACCGTTGTCGTATCCTCACCTGGACCATAAACCACCCCCGTCCCCTAACCCTAACCGTAGACCGAACCATAACACTAACCCTTCCCAAATGCCTTACCCTTACACGTCCCCTAATCCTAACCCGTACGCTAACACTAACCCGTGCCCTCACAGGTACACTCACCCTAAACAGTTGTCATACCCTCACCTGGACCCTAAACCGTCCCCGTCCCCTAACCCTAACCCTAGCCCGAAACCTAATCCTAACCCGTCCCCAAAGCCTTACCCTCACCCGTCCCCTAATCCTAACCCGTACGCTAACACTAACCCGTGCCCTCACACGTACGCTCACCCTAAACCGATGCCGTACCCTCTCCTGGACCCTAAACCGTCCCCGGCCCCTAACCGTAAACCTAGCACGAACGCGAACCCTAACCCTTCCCCGAAGCCTTACCCTCACCCGACTCCTAATCCTAATGTGTACGCTAACACTAACCCGTGCCCTCACTCGTACACTCACCCTAAACCGTTACCGTACCCTCACTGGACCCTAAACCGTCCACGTCCCCTAACCCTAACCCTAGCCCGAACCCTAACCCTAACCCTTCCCCGAAGCCGTACCCTCACCCGTCTCATAATCCTAACCCGTAGGGTAACACTAACCCGTGCCCTCACACGTACGCTCACCCTAAACCGTTGCCGTACCCTCACCTGGACCCTAAACCGTCCCCGTCCCCTAAACCTAACCCTAGCGTGAACGCTAACACTAACCCTTTCCCGAAGCCTTACTCGTACCCGTCCTCTAATACTAACCCGTACGCTAACACTAACCCGTGCCCTCACACGTACGCTCACCCTAAACCGTTGTACCCTCACCTGGACCCTAAACCGTCCCCGTCCCCTAACCCTAACCCTAGCCCGAACCCTAATCCTAACCCTTCCCCGAAGCCTTACCCTCACCCGTCCCCTAATCCTAACCCGTACGCTAACACTAACCCGAGCCCTCAAACGTACGCTCAATCTAAACCGTTGCCTTTCCCACACGTGGACAGTAAACCGTCCCCGTCCCCTAACCCTAACCCTAGCCTGAACCCTAATCCTAACCCTTCCCCGAAGCCTTACCCTCACCCGTCCCCTAATCCTAACCCGTACGCTAACACTAACCCGTGCCCTCACACGTACGCTCACCCTGAACCTTTACCGTACCCTCACTGGACCCTAAACCGTCCACGTCCCCTAACCTTAACCCTAGCCCGAACCCTAATCCTAACCCTTCCCCGAAGCCTTACCCTCACCCGTCCCCTAATCCTAACCCGTACGCTAACACTAACCCGTGCCCTCACACGTACGCTCACCCTAAACCGTTGCCGTACTCTCACCTGGACCCTAAACCGTCTACGTCCCCTAAACCTAACCCTAGCCCGAACCCTAACCCTAACCCTTCCCAGAAGCCTTACCCTCACCCGTCCCCTAATCCTAACCCGTATGCTAACACTAACCTGTGCCCTCACACGTACGCTCACCCAAAACCGTTGTTGTACCCTCACCTGGACCCTAAACCGTCCCCGTCCCCTAACCCTAACCCTAGCCCGAACTCTAACCCTAACCCCTCCCCGAAGCCTTACCCTCACCCATCCCATAATCCTAATCTGTACGCTAACACTAACCCGTGCACTCACACTTACGCTCAACCTAAACCGTTGCCGTACCCTCATCTAGACCCTAAACCTTCCCCGTCCCCTAACCCCAACCCCAGCCCGAACCCTAACAATAACCCTTGCCCAGAGCCTGACCCTCACCCGTCCCCTAATCCTAAACCGTAGGCTAACACTAACCCGTGCCCTCACACGTACGCTCACCCTAAACCGTTTTCGTACCCTCACCTGGACCCTAAACCGTCCCCGTCCCCTAACCCTAACCCTAGCCCGAACCCTAACCCTAACCCTTCCCCGAAGCCTTACCCTCACCCTTCCCCTAATCCTAACCCGTACGCTAACACTAACCCGTGCCCTCACACGTACGCTCACCCTAAACTGTTGCCGTACCCTCACCTGGACCCTAAACCATCCCCGTACCCTAACCCTAACCCTAGCCCGAACCCTAACACTAACCCTTCCCCGAAGCCTTACCCTCACCCGTCCCCTAATACTAACCCGTACGCTAACACTAACCCGTGCCCTCACACGTACGCTCACCCTAAACCGTTGTTGTACCCTCACCTGCACCCTAAACCGCCCCCGTCCCCTAACCCTAACCCTAGCCCGAACCCTAACCCTAACCGTTCCCCGAAGCCTTACCCTCACCCATCCCCTAATCCTAACCCGTACGCTCACACTATCCCGTGCCCTCACACGTAAGCTCACCCTAAACCGTTGCCTTTCCCTCACCTGGACCCTAAACGGTCCCCGTCCCCTAACCCTAACCCTAGCCCGAACGCTAACCCTAACCCTTCCCCTTAGCCTTACCCTCACCCGTCCCCTAATCCTAACCCGTACGCTAACACTAACCTGTGGCCTCACACGTAGGCTCACCCAAAACAGATGTTGTACCCTCAACTGGACCCTAAACGGTCCCCATCCCCTAACCCTAACCCTAGCCCGAAACCTAACACTAACCCTTCCCCGAAGCCTTACCCTCACCCGTCCCAATACTAACCTGTACGCTAACACTAACCCGTGCCCTCACACGTACGCTCACCCTAAACCGTTGTTGTACCCTCACCTGGACCCTAAACCCCCCCCGTCCCCTAACCCTAACCCTAGCCCGAACCCTAACCCTAACCCTTCCCCGAAGCCTTACACTCACCCATCCCCTAATCCTAACCCTTACGCTAACACTAACCCGTGCCGTCACACGTACGCTCACCCTAAACTCTTGCCGTACCCTCACCTGTAGCATAAACCGTCCCCATCCCCTAACCCTAACCCTAGCCCGAACCCTAACCCTAACCCTTCCCCGAAGCCTTACCCTCACCCGTCCCCTATTCCTAACCCGTACGCTAACACTAACACTTGCCCTCACACGTACGCTCACCCTAAACCGTTGCCTTCCCCTCACCTGGACCCTAAACGGTCCACGTTCCCTAACCCTAACCCTAGCCCTAACGCTAACCCTAACCCTTCCCCTTAGCCTTACCCTCACCCGTCCCCTAATCCTAAACTGTACGCTAACACTAACCCGTGCCCTCACACGTACGCTCACACTAAACTGTTGCCGTACCCTCACCTGGACCCTAAACCGTCCCCGTCCCCTAACCCTAACCCTAGCCCGAACCCTAACACTAACCCTTCCCCGAAGCCTTACCCTCACCCGTCCCCTAATCCTAACCCGTACGCTAACACTAACCCATCTTCTCACACGTACGCTCACCCTAAACCATTGCCGTACACTCACCTGGACCCTAAACCGTCCCCGTCCCCTAACCCTAACCCTAGCCCGAACCCTAACCCTAACCCTTCCCCGAAGCCTTACCCTCACCCGTCTCATAATCCTAACACGTACGTTAACACTAACCCGTGCCCTCACACGTACGCTCACCTAAACTGTTGCCCTACCCTCACCTGGACCCTAAACCGTCCCCGTCCCCTAACCCTAACCCTAGCCCGAACCCTAAACCTAACCCTTCCCCGAAGCCGTACCCTGACCCGTCTCATAATCCTAACCCGTAGGCTAACACTAACCCGTGCCCTCACACGTACGCTCACCCTAAACCATTGCCGTACCCTCACCTGGACCCTAAACCGTCCCCGTCCCCTAAACCTAACCCTAGCGTGAAAGCTAACACTAACCCTTTCCCGAAGCCTTACTCTTACCCGTCCTCTAATACTAACCCGTACGCTAACACTAACCCGTGCCCTCCCACGTACGCTCACCCTAAACCGTTGTTGTACCCTCACCTGGACCCTAAACCGTCCCCGTCCCCTAACCCTAACCCTAGCCTGAACCCTAATCCTAACCCTTCCCCGAAGCCTTACCCTCACCCGTCTCCTAATCCTAACCCGTACGCTAACACTAACCCGTGCCCTCACACGTACGCTCACCCTGAACCTTTCCCGTACCCTCACTGGACCCTAAACCATCCACGTCCCCTAACCCTAACCCTAGCCCGAACCCTAATCCTAACCCTTCCCCGAAGCCTTACCCTCACTCGTCCCCTAATCCTAACCCGTACGCTAACACTAACCCGTGCCCTCACACGTACGCTCACCCTAAACTGTTGCCGTACCCTCACCTGGACCCTAAACCGTCCCCGTACCCTAACCCTAACCCTAGACCGAACCCTAACACTAACCCTTCCCCGAAGCCTTACCCTCACCCGTCCCCTAATACTAACCCGTACGCTAACACTAATCCGTGCCCTCACACGTACGCTCACCCTAAACCATTGTTGTACCCTCACCTGCACCCTAAATCGCCCCCGTCCCCTAACCCTAACCCTAGCCCGAACCCTAACCCTAACCCTTCCCCGAAGCCTTACCCTCACCCATCCCCTAATCCTAACCCGTACGCTAACACTAACCCGTGCCCTCACACGTACGCTCACCCTGAACCGTTACCGTACCCTCACTGGACCCTAAACCGTCCACGTCCCCTAACACTAACCCTAGCCCGAACCCTAACCCTAACCCTTCCCCGAAGCCTTACCCTCACCCGTCTCATAATCCTAAACCGTAGGCTAACACTAACCCGTGCTCTCACACGTACGCTCACCCTAAACTGTTGTCGTACCCTCACCTGGACCCTAAACCATCCCCGTCCCCTAACCCTAACCCTAGCCCGAATCCTAACCCTAACCCTTCCCCGAAGCCTTACCCTCACCCGTCTCCTAATCCTAACCCGTACGCTAACACTAACCCGTGCCCTCATACGTACGCTCACCCTAAACCGTTGCCGTACCCTCACCTGGACCCTAAACCGTCCCCGTCCCCTAACCCTAACCCTAGCCCGAACCCTAATCCTAACCCTTCCCCGAAGCCTTACCCTCACCCGTCCCCTAATCCTAACCCGTACGCTAACACTAACCCGTGCCCTCACACGTACGCTCACCCTGAACCGTTACCGTACCCTCACTGGACCCTAAACCGTCCACGTCCCCTAACCCTAACCCTAGCCCGAACCCTAACCCTAACCCTTCCCCGAAGCCTTACCCTCACCCGTCTCATAATCCTAACCCGTAGGCTAACACTAACCCGTGCCCTCACACGTACGCTCACCCTAAACCGTTGTCGTACCCTCACCTGGACCCTAAACCGTCCCCGTCCCCTAAACCTAACCCTAGCGCGAACGCTAACACTAACCCTTTCCCGAAGCCTTACTCTTACCCGTCCTCTAATACTAACCCGTACGCTAACACTAACACGTGCCCTCACACGTACGCTCACCCTAAACCGTTGTTGTACCCTCACCTGGACCCTAAACCGCCCCCGTCCCCTAACCCTAACCCTAGCCCGAACCCTAACCCTAACCCTTCCACGAAGCCTTACCCTCACCCATCCCCTAATCCTAACCCGTACGCTAACAGTAACCCGTGCCCTCACACGTACGCTCACCCTAAACTGTTGCCGTACCCTCACCTGTACCATAAACCGTCCCCATCCCCTAACCCTAACCCTAGCCCGAACCCTAACCCTAAGGCTTCCCCGAAGCCTTACCCTCACCCGTCCCCTATTCCTAACCCGTACGCTAACACTAACCCGTGCCCTCACACGTACGCTCACCCTAAACCGTTGCCTTTCCCTCACCTGGACCCTAAACGGCACCCGTCCCCTAACCCTAACCCTAGCCCGAACGCTAACCCTAACCCTTCCCCTTACCCTTACCCTCACCCGTGCCCTAATCCTAAACTGTACGCTAACACTAACCCGTGCTCTCACACGTACGCTCACCCTAAACCGTTGTCGTACCCTCACCTGGACCCTAAACCGTCCCCGTCCCCTAACCCTAACCCTAGCCCGAACCCTAACCCTAACCCTTCCCCGAAGCCTTACCCTCACTCGTCTCCTAATCCTAACCCGTACGCTAACACTAACCCGTGCCCTGACACGTACACTCAACCTAAACCGTTGTCGTACCCTCACCTGGACCCTAAACTGTCCCCGTCCCCTAACCCTAACCCTAGCCCGAGCTCTAACCCTAACCCTTCCCCGAAGCCTTACCCTCACCCGTCCCCTAATCCTAACCCGTACGCTAACACTAACCCGTGCCCTCACACGTACGCTCACCCTAAACTGTTGCCGTACCCTCACCTGGACCCTAAACCGTCCCCGTCCCCTAACCCTAACCCTAGCCCGAACCCTAACACTAACCCTTCCCCTAAGCCTTACCCTCACCCGTCCCCTAATCCTAACCCGTACGCTAACACTAACCCATGCTCTCACACGTACGCTCACCCTAAACCGTTGCCGTACCCTCACCTGGACCCTTAACCGTCCCCGTCCCCTAACCCTAACCCTAGCCCGATACCTAATCCTAACCCTTCCCCGAAGCCTTACCCTCACCCGTCCCCTAATCCTAACCCGTACGCTAACACTAACCCGTGCCCTCACACGTACGCTCACTCTAAACCGTTGCCGTACCCTCACCTGGACCCTAAACCGTCCACGTGCCCTAACCCTAACCCTAGCCCGAACCCTAACCCTAACCCTTCCCAGAAGCCTTACCCTCACCCGTCCCCTAATCCTAACCCGTACGCTAACACTAACCTGTGGCCTCACACGTAGGCTCACCCAAAACAGATGTTGTACCCTCACCTGGACCCTAAACCGTCCCCGTCCCCTAACCCTAACCCTAGCCCGAACTCTAAACCTAACCCCTCCCCGAAGCCTTACCCTCACCCATCCCATAATCCTAATCTGTACGCTAACACTAACCCATGCACTCACACTTACGCTCACCCTAAACCGTTGCCATACCCTCACCTAGACCATAAACCGTCCCCGTCCCCTAACCCCAACCCCAGCCCGAACCCTAACAATAACCCTTCCCCAGAGCCTTACCCTCACCCGTCCCCTAATCTTAAACCGTACGCTAACATTACCACGTGCACTCACACGTACGCTCACCCTAAACCGTTGTCGTACCCTCACTTGTACCGTAAACCATCCCCGTTACCTAACCCTAACCCTAGCCCGAGCCCTGACCCTAACCCTTCCCCGAAGCCTTACCCACACCCGTCCCCTAATCCTAACCCGTATGCTAACACGAACCCGTGCCCTCACATGTACGCTCACCCTAAACCGTTGCCGTACCCTCACCTGGACCCTAAACGGTCCCCGTCCCCTAACCCTAACCCTAGCCCGAACGCTAACCCTAACCCTTCCCCTTAGCCTTACCCTCACCCGTCCCCTAATCCTAAACTGTACGCTAACACTAACCCGTGCCCTCACACGTACGCTCACCCTAAACCGTTGTCGTACCCTCACCTGGACCCTAAACCGTCCCCGTCCCCTAACCCTAACCCTAGCCCGAACCCTAAACCTAACCCTTCCCCGAAGCCTTACCCTCACCCGTCTCCTAATCCTAACCTGTACGCTAACAGTAACCCGTGCCCTCACACGTACACTCACCCTAAACTGTTGTCGTACCCTCACCTGGACCCTAAACCGTCCCCGTCCCGTAACCCTAACCCTAGCCCGAGCTCTTACCCTAACCCTTCCACGAAGCCTTACCCTCACCCGTCCCCTAATCCTAACCCGTACGCTAACACTAACCCGTGCCCTCACACGTACGCTCACCCTAAACTGTTGCCGTACCCTCACCTAGACCCTAAACCGTCCCCGTCCCCTAACCCTAACCCTAGCCTGAGCCCTAACCCTAACCCTTCCCCGAAGGCTTACCCTCACCCGTACCCTAATCCTAACCCGTACGCTAACACTAACCCGTGCCCTCACACGTACGCTCACCCTAAACCGTTGCCGTACCCTCACCTGGACCCTAAACCGTCCCCGTCCCCTATCCCTAACCGTAGCCCGAACCCTAATCCTAACCCTTCCCCGAAGCCTTAACCTCACCCGTCCCCTAATCCTAACCCGTACGCTAACACTAACCCGTGCCCTCACACGTACGCTCACCCAAAATCGTTGTTGTACCCTCACCTGGACCCTAAACTGTCCCCGTCCCCTAACCGTAACCCTAGCCCGAACTCTAACCCTAACCCCTCCCCGAAGCCTTACCCTCACCCATCCCATAATCCTAATCTGTACGCTAACACTAACCCGTGCACTCACACTTACGCTCACCCTAAACCGTTGCCGTGCCCTCACCTAGACCCTAAACCGTCCCCGTCCCCTAACCCCAACCCCAGCCCGAACCCTAACAATAACCCTTCACCAGAGCCTTACCCTCACCCGTCCCCTAATCCTAAACCGAACGCTAACACTAACCCGTTCACTCACACGTACGCTCACCCTAAACCGTTGTCGTACCCTCACTTGTACCGTAAACCATCCCCGTTACCTAACCCTAACCCTAACCCGAGCCCTGACCCTAACCCTTCCCCGAAGCCTTACCCTCACCTGTCCCCTAATCCTAACCCGTATGCTAACACTAACCCGTGCCCTCACATGTACGCTCACCCTAAACCGTTGCCGTACCCTCACCTGGACCCTAAACCGTCCCCGTCCCCTAACCCTAACCCTAGCCCGAACCCTAACCCTAACCCTTCCCCAAAGCCTTACCCTCAACCGTCTCCTAATCCTAACCCGTAGGCTAACACTAACCCGTGCCCTCACACGTACGCTCACCCTAAACCGTTGTTGTACCCTCACCTGGACCCTAAACCGTCCCCGTCCCCTAACCCTAACCCTAGCCCGAACCCTAATCCTAACCCTTCCCCGAAGCCTTACCCTCACCCGTCCCCTAATCCTAACCCGTACGCTAACACTAACCCGTGCCCACACACGTACGCTCACCCTGAACCGTTACCGTACCCTCACTGGACCCTAAACCGTCCCCGTCCCCTAACCCTAACCCTAGCCCGAGCCCTAACCCTAACCCTTCCCCGAAGGCTTACCCTCACCCGTACCCTAATCCTAACCCGTACGCTAACACTAACCCGTGCCCTCACACGTACGCTCACCCTAAACCGTTGCCGTACCCTCACCTGGACCCTAAACCGTCCTCGTCCCCTAACCCTAACCCTAGCCCGAACCCTAACCCTAACCCTTCCCCGAAGCCTTACCCTCACCCGTCTCCTAATCCTATACCGTACGCTAACACTAACCCGTGCCCTCACACGTACGCTCACCCTAAACTGTTGACGTACCGTCACCTATACCATAAACCGTCCCCATCCCCTAACCCTAACCCTAGCCCGAACCCTAACCCTAACCCTTCCCCGAAGCCTTACCCTCACCCGTCTCCTAATCCTATACCGTACGCTAACACTAACCCGTGCCCTCACACGTACGCTCACCCTAAACTGTTGACGTACCGTCACCATTACCATAAACCGTCCCCATCCCCTAACCCTAACCCTAGCCCGAACCCTAACCCTAACCCTTCCCAGAAGCCTTATCCTCACCCGTCCCCTATTCCTAACCCGTACGCTAACACTAACCCGTGCCCTCACACGTACGCTCACCCTAAACTGTTGACGTACCGTCACCTGTACCATAAACTCTCCGCATCCCCTAACCCTAACCCTAGCCCGAACCCTAACCCTAACCCTTCCCCGAAGCCTTACCCTCACCCGTCACCTATTCCTAACCCGTACGCTAACACTAACCCGTGCCCACACACGTACGCTCACCCTGAACCGTTACCGTACCCTCACTGGACCCTAAACCGTCCCCGTCCCCTAACCCTAACCCTAGCCCGAGCCCTAACCCTAACCCTTCCCCGAAGGCTTACCCTCACCCGTACCCTAATCCTAACCCGTACGCTAACACTAACCCGTGCCCTCACACGTACGCTCACCCTAAACCGTTGCCGTACCCTCACCTGGACCCTAAACCGTCCCCGTCCCCTAACCCTAACCCTAGCCCGAACCCTAACCCTAACCCTTCCCCGAAGCCTTACCCTCACCCGTCTCCTAATCCTATACCGTACGCTAACACTAACCCGTGCCCTCACACGTACGCTCACCCTAAACTGTTGACGTACCATCACCTATACCATAAACCGTCCCCATCCCCTAACCCTAACCCTAGCCCGAACCCTAACCCTAACCCTTCCCCGAAGCCTTACCCTCACCCGTTCCCTATTCCTAACCCGTACGCTAACACTAACCCGTGCCCTCACACGTACGCTCAACCTAAACTATTGACGTACCGTCACCTGTACCATAAACCGTCCCCATCCCCTAACCCTAACCCTAGCCCGAACCCTAAACCTAACCCTTCCCCGAAGCCTTACCCTCACCCGTCCCCTATTCCTAACCTGTACACTAACACTAACCCGTGCCCTCACATGTACGCTCACCCTAAACCGTTGCCTTTCCCTCACCTGGACCCTAAACCGTCCCCGTCCCCTAACCCTAACCCTAGCCCGAGCCCTAACCCTAACCCTTCCCCGAAGGCTTACCCTCACCCGTACCCTAATCCTAACCCGTACGCTAACACTAACCCGTGCCCTCACACGTACGCTCACCCTAAACCGTTGTTGTACGCTCACCTGGACCCTAAACCGCCCCCGTCCCGTAACCCTAAACCTAGCCCGAACCCTAACCCTAACCCTTCCACGAAGCCTTACCCTCACCCATCCCCTAATCCTAACCCGTACGCTAACACTAACCCGTGCCCTCACACGTACGCTCACCCTAAACTGTTGCCGTACCCTCACCTGGACCCTAAACCGTCCCCGTCCCATAACCCTAACCCTAGCCCGAACCCTAACACTAACCCTTCCCCGAAGCCTTACCCTCACCCGTGCCCTAATCCTAACCCGTACGCTAACACTAACCCATGCTCTCACACGTACCCTCACCCTAAACCGTTGCCGTACCCTCACCTGAACCCTAAACCATCCCCGTCCCCTAACCCTAACCCTAGCCCGAACCCTAATCCTAACCCTTCCCCGAAGCCTTACCGTCACCCGTCCCCTAATCCTAACCCGTACGCTAACACTAACCCATGCTCTCACACGTACCCTCACCCTAAACCGTTGCCGTACCCTCACCTGGACCCTAAACCGTCCCCGTCCCCTAACCCTAACCCTAGCCCGTACCCTAACCCTAACCCTTCCCCGAAGCCTTACCCTCAACCGTGTCCTAATCCTAACCCGTAGGCTAACAATAACCCGTGCCCTCACACGTATGCTCACCCTAAACTGTTGACGTACCGTCACCTGTACCATAAACCGTCCCCATCCCCTAACCCTAACCCTAGCTCGAACCCTAACCCTAACCCTTCCCCGAAGGCTTACCCTCACCCGTCCCTTATTCCTAACCCGTACGCTAACACTAACCCGTGCCCTCACACGTACGCTCACCCTAAACTGTTGACGTACCGTCACCTGTACCATAAACCGTCCCCATCCCCTAACCCTAACCCTAGCCCGAACCCTAACCCTAACACTTCCCCGAAGCCTTACCCTCACCCGTCCCCTATTCCTAAACCGTACGCTAACACTAACCCGTGCCCTCACACGTACGCTCACCCTAAACCGTTGCCTTTCCCTCACCTGGACCCTAAACCGTCCCCGTCCCCTAACCCTAACCCTAGCGCGAACGCTAACCCTAACCCTTCCCTGAAGCCTTACCCTCATCCGTCCCCTAATCCTAAACTGTACGCTAACACTAACCCGTGCCCTCACACGTACGCTCACCCTAAACCGTTGTCGTACCCTCACCTGGACCCTAAACCGTCCCCGTCCCCTAACCCTAACCCTAGCCCGAGCCCTAACCCTAACCCTTCCCCGAAGGCTTACCCTCACCCGTACCCTAATCCTAACCCGTACGCTAACACTAACCCGTGCCCTCACACGTACGCTCACCCTAAACCGTTGCCGTACCCTCACCTGGACCCTAAACCGTCCACGTTCCCTAACCCTAACCCTAGCCCGAACCCTAACCCTAACCCTTCCCAGAAGCCTTATCCTCACCCGTCCCCTAATCCTAACCCGTACGCTAACACTAACCTGTGCCCTCACACTTACGCTCACCCTAAACCGTTGCCGTAACCTCACCTGGACCCTAAACCGTCCACGTCCCCTAACCCTAACCCTAGCCCGAACGCTAACCCTAACCCTTCCCCGAAGCCTTACCCTCACCCGTCCCCTAATCCTAACCCGTACGCTAACACTAACCCGTGCCCTCACATGTACGCTCACCCTAAACCGTTCTCATACCCTCATCTGGACCCTAAACCGTCCCAGTCCCCTAACCCTAAGCCTAGCCCGAACCCTAACACTAACCCTTCCCCGAAGCCTTACCCTCACCAGTCCCCTAATCCTAACCCGTACGCTAACACTAACCCGTGCCCTCACACGTACGCTCACCCTAAACTGTTGCCGTACCTTCACCTGGACCCTAAACCGTCCCCGTCCCCTAACCCTAACCCTAGCCCAAACCCTAACACTAACCCTTCCCCGAAGCCTTACCCTCACCCGTCCCCTAATCCTAACCCGTACGCTAACACTAACCCGTGCCCTCACACGTACGCTCACCCTAAACTGTTGCCGTACCCTCACCTGTACCATAAACCGTCCCCATCCCCTAACCCTAAACCTAGCCCGAACCCTAACCCTAACGCTTCCCCGAAGCCTTACCCTCACCCGTCCCCTATTCCTAACCCGTACGCTAACACTAACCGGTGCCCTCACACGTACGCTCACCCTAAACCGTTGCCTTTCCCTCACCTGGACCCTAAACGGTCCCCGTCCCCTAACCTTAACCCTAGCCCGAACGCTAACCCTAACCCTTCCCCGAAGCCTTACCCTCACCCGTCCCCTAATCCTAAACTGTACGCTAACACTAACCCGTGCCCTCACACGTACGCTCACCCTAAACCGTTGCTGTACCCTCACCTGGACCCTAAACCGTCCCCGTCCCCTAACCCTAACCCTAGCCCGAACCCTAATCCTAACCCTTCCCCGAAGCCTTACCCTCACCCGTCCCCTAATCCTAACCCGTACGCTAACACTAACCCGTGCCCTCACACGTACGCTCACCCTAAACCGTTTCCGTACCCTCACCTAGACCCTAAACCGTCCACGTCCCCTAACCCTAACCCTAGCCCGAACCCTAACCCTAACCCTTCCCAGAAGCCTTACCCTCACCCGTCCCCTAATCCTAACCCGTACGCTAACACTAACCTGTGCCCTCACACGTACGCTCACCCAAAACCGTTGTTGTACCCTCACCTGGACCCTAAACTGACCCGTCCCCTAACCCTAACCCTAGCCCGAACTCTAACCCTAACCCCTCCCCGAAGCCTTACCCTCACCCATCCCATAATCCTAATCTGTACGCTAACACTAACCCGTGCACTCACACTTACGCTCACCCAAAACCGTTGCCGTACCCTCACCTAGACCCTAAACCGTCCCCGTCCCCTAAACCCAACCCCAGCCCGAACCCTAACAATAACCCTTCACCAGAGCCTTACCCTCACCCGTCCCCTAATCCTAAACCGTACGCTAACACTAACCCGTGCACTCACACGTACGCTCACCCTAAACCGTTGTCGTACCCTCACTTGTACCGTAAACCATCCCCGTTACCTAACCCTAACCCTAGCCCGAGCCCTGACCCTAACCCTTACCCGAAGCCTTACCCTCACCTGTCCCCTAATCCTAACCCGTATGCTAACACTAACCCGTGCCCTCACATGTACGCTCACCCTAAACCGTTGCCGTACCCTCACCTGGACCCTAAACCGTCCCCGTCCCCTAACCCTAACCCTAGCCCGAACCCTAACCCTAACCCTTCCCCGAAGCCTTACCCTCAACCGTCTCCTAATACTAACCCGTAGGCTAACACTAACCCGTGCCCTCACACGTACGCTCACCCTAAACTGTTGACGTACCGTCACCTGTACCATAAACCGTCCCCATCCCCTAACCCTAACCCTAGCTCGAACCCTAACCCTAACCCTTCCCCGAAGCCTTACCCTCACCCGTCCCTTATTCCTAACCCGTACGCTAACACTAACCCGTGCCCTCACACGTACGCTCACCCTAAACTGTTGACGTACCGTCACCTGTACCATAAACCGTCCCCATCCCCTAACCCTAACCCTAGCCCGAACCCTAACCCTAACCCTTCCCCGAAGCCTTACCCTCACCCGTCCCCTATTCCTAAACCGTACGCTAACACTAACCCGTGCCCTCACACGTACGCTCACCCTAAACCGTTGCCTTTCCCTCACCTGGACCCTAAACCGTCCCCGTCCCCTAACCCTAACCCTAGCCCGAACGCTAACCCTAACCCTTCCCTGAAGCCTTACCCTCATCCGTCCCCTAATCCTAAACTGTACGCTAACACTAACCCATGCCCTCACACGTACGCTCACCCTAAACCGTTGTCGTACCCTCACCTGGACCCTAAACCGTCCCCGTCCCCTAACCCTAACCCTAGCCCGAGCCCTAACCCTAACCCTTCCCCGAAGGCTTACCCTCACCCGTACCCTAATCCTAACCCGTACGCTAACACTAACCCGTGCCCTCACACGTACGCTCACCCTAAACCGTTGCCGTACCCTCACCTGGACCCTAAACCGTCCACGTCCCCTAACCCTAACCCTAGCCCGAACCCTAACCCTAACCCTTCCCAGAAGCCTTACCCTCACCCGTCCCCTAATCCTAACCCGTACGCTTACACTAACCTGTGCCCTCACACGTACGCTCACCCAAAACCGTTGTTGTACCCTCACCTGGACCCTAAACTGTCCCCGTCCCCTAACCCTAACCCTAGTCTGAACTCTAACCCTAACCCCTCCCCGAAGCCTTTCCCTCACCCATCCCATAATCCTAATCTGTACGCTAACACTAACCCGTGCACTCACACTTACGCTCACCCTAAACCGTTGCCGTACCCTCACCTAGACCCTACACCGTCCCCGTCCCCTAACCCCAACCCCAGCCCGAACCCTAACAATAACCCTTCCCCAGAGCCTTACCCTCACCCGTCCCCTAATCCTAAACCGTACGCTAACACTAACCCGTGCACTCACACGTACGCTCACCCTAAACCGTTGTCGTACCCTCACTTGTACCGTAAACCATCCCCGTTACCTAACCCTAACCCTAGCCCGAGCCCTGACCCTAACACTTACCCGAAGCCTTACCCTCACCTGTCCCCTAATCCTAACCCGTATGCTAACACTAAACCGTGCCCTCACATGTACGCTCAACCTAAACCGTTGCCGTACCCTCACCTGGACCCTAAACCGTCCCCGTCACCTAACCCTAACCCTAACCCTAGCCCGAACCCTAACCCTAACCCTTCCCCGAAGCCTTACCCTCAACCGTCTCCTAATCCTAACCCGTAGGCTAACACTAACCCGTGCCCTCACACGTACGCTCACCCTAAACTGTTGACGTACCGTCACCTGGACCCTAAACTGTCCCCGTCCCCTAAACCTAACCCTAGCCCGTACCCTAACCCTAACCCTTCCCCGAAGCCTTACCCTCAACCGTCTCCTAATCCTAACCCGTAGGCTAACACTAACCCGTGCCCTCACACGTACGCTCACCCTAAACTGTTGACGTACCGTCACCTGTACCATAAACCGTCCCCATCCCCTAACCCTAACCCTAGCTCGAACCCTAACCCTAACCCTTCCCCGAAGGCTTACCCTCACCCGTCCCTTATTCCTAACCTGTACGCTAACACTAACCCGTGCCCTCACACGTACGCTCACCCTAAACTGTTGACGTACCGTCACCTGTACCATAAACCGTCCCCATCCCCTAACCCTAACCCTAGCCCGAACCCTAACCCTAACACTTCCCCGAAGCCTTATCCTCACCCGTCCCCTAATCCTAACCCGTACGCTAACACTAACCTGTGCCCTCACACGTACGCTCACCCTAAACCGTTGTCATACCCTCACCTGGACCCTAAACCGTCCCCGTCCCCTAACCCTAACCCTAGCCCGAGCCCTAACCCTAACCCTTCCCCGAAGGCTTACCCTCACCCGTACCCTAATCCTAACCCGTACGCTAACACTAACCCGTGCCCTGACACGTACGCTCACCCTAAACCGTTGCCGTACCCTCACCTGGACCCTAAACCGTCCACATCCCCTAACCCTAACCCTAGCCCGAACCCTAACCCTAACCCTTCCCAGAAGCCTTATCCTCACCCGTCCCCTAATCCTAACCGGTACGCTAACACTAACCTGTGCCCTAACACTTACGCTCACCCTAAACCGTTGCCGTACCCTCACCTGGACCCTAAACCGTCCACGTCCCCTAACCCTAACCCTATCCCGAACGCTAACCCTAACCCTTCCCCGAAGCCTTACCCTCACCCGTCCCCTAATCCTAACCCGTACGCTAACACTAACCCGTGCCCTCACATGTACGCTCACCCTAAACCGTTCTCATACCCTCATCTGGACCCTAAACCGTCCCAGTCCCCTAACCCTAAGCCTAGCCCGAACCCTAACACTAACCCTTCCCCGAAGCCTTACCCTCACCCGTCCCCTAATCCTAACCCGTACGCTAACACTAACCCGTGCCCTCACACGTACGCTCACCCTAAACTGTTGCCGTACCCTCACCTGGACCCTAAACCGTCCCCGTCCCCTAACCCTAACCCTAGCCCAAACCCTAACACTAACACTTCCCCGAAGCCTTACGCTCACCCATCCCCTAATCCTAACCCGTACGCTAACACTAACCCGTGCCCTCACACGTATGCTCACCCTAAACTGTTGCCGTACCCTCACCTGTACCATAAAGCATCCCCATCCCCTAACCCTAAACCTAGCCCGAACCCTAACCCTAACGCTTCCCCGAAGCCTTACCCTCACCCGTCCCCTATTCCTAACCCGTACGCTAACACTAACCCGTGCCCTCACACGTACGCTCACCCTAAACCGTTGCCTTTCCCTCACCTGGACCCTAAACGGTCCCCGTCCCCTAACCTTAACCCTAGCCCGAACGCTAACCCTAACCCTTCCCCGAAGCCTTACCCTCACCCGTCCCCTAATCCTAAACTGTACGCTAACACTAACCCGTGCCCTCACACGTACGCTCACCCTAAACCGTTGCTGTACCCTCACCTGGACCCTAAACCGTCCCCGTCCCCTAACCCTAACCCTAGCCCGAACCCTAATCCTAACCCTTCCCCGAAGCCTTACCCTCACCTATCCCATAATCCTAATCTGTACGCTAACACTAACCCGTGCACTCACACTTACGCTCACCCTAAACCGTTGCCGTACCCTCACCTAGACCCTAAACCGTCCCCGTCCCCTAACCCCAACCCCAGCCCGAACCCTAACAATAACCCTTCACCAGAGCCTTACCCTCACCCGTCCCCTAATCCTAAACCGTACGCTAACACTAACCCGTGCACTCACACGTACGCTCACCCTAAACCGTTGTCATACCCTCACTTGTACCGTAAACCATCCCCGTTACCTAACCCTAACCCTAGCCCGAGCCCTGACCCTAACACTTACCCGAAGCCTTACCCTCACCTGTCCCCTAATCCTAACCCGTATGCTAACACTAACCCGTGCCCTCACATGTACGCTCACCCTAAACCGTTGCCGTACCCTCACCTGGACCCTAAACCGTCCCCGCCCCCTAACCCTAACCCTAGCCCGAACCCTAAACCTAACCCTTCCCTGAAGCCTTACCCTCAACCGTCTCCTAATACTAACCCGTAGGCTAACACTAACCCGTGCCCTCACACGTACGCTCACCCTAAACTGTTGACGTACCGTCACCTGTACCATAAACCGTCCCTATCCCCTAACCCTAACCCTAGCTCGAACCCTAACCCTAACCATTCCTCGAAGCCTTATCCTCACCCATCCCGTATTCCTAACTCGTACGCTAACACTAACCCGTCCCCTCACACGTACGCTCACCCTAAACTGTTGACGTACCGTCACCTGTACCATAAACCGTCCCCATCCCCTAACCCTAACCCTAGCCCGAACCCTAACCCTAACCCTTCCCCGAAGCCTTACCCTCACCCGTCCCCTATTTCTAAACCGTATGCTAACACTAACCCGTGCCCTCACACGTACGCTCACCCTAAACCGTTGCCTTTCCCTCACCTGGACCCTAAACCGTCCCCGTCCCCTAACCCTAACCCTAGCCCGAACGCTAACCCTAACCCTTCCCTGAAGCCTTACCCTCATCCGTCCTCTAATCCTAAACTGTACGCTAACACTAACCCGTGCCCTCACACGTACGCTCACCCTAAACCGTTGTCGTACCCTCACCTGGACCCTAAACCGTCCCCGTCCCCTAACCCTAACCCTAGCCCGAGCCCTAACCCTAACCCTTCCCCGAAGGCTTACCCTCACCCGTACCCTAATCCTAACCCGTACGCTAACACTAACCCGTGCCCTCACACGTACGCACCCTAAACCGTTGCCGTACCCTCACCTGGACCCTAAACCGTCCACGTCCCCTAACCCTAACCCTAGCCCGAACCCTAACCCTAACCCTTCCCAGAAGCCTTACCCTCACCCGTCCCCTAATCCTAACCCGTACGCTAACACTAACCCGTGCCCTCACACGTACGCTCACCCTAAACCGTTGCCGTACCCTCACCTGGACCCTAAACCGTCCACGTCCCCTAACCCTAACCCTAGCCCGAACCTTAACCCTAACCCTTCCCAGAAGCCTTACCCTCACCCGTCCCCTAATCCTAACCCGTACGGTAACACTAACCTGTGCCCTCACACGTACGCTCACCCAAAACCGTTGTTGTACCCTCACCTGGACCCTAAACCGTCCCCGTCCCCTAACCCTAACCCTAGCCCGAACTCTAACCCTAACCCCTCCCCGAAGCCTTGCCCTCACGCATCCCATAATCCTAATCTGTACGCTAACACTAACCCGTGCACTCACACTTACGCTCACCCTAAACCGTTGCCATACCCTCACCTAGACCCTAAACCGTCCCCGTCCCCTAACCCCAACCCCAGCCCGAACCCTAACAATAACCCTTCCCCAGAGCCTTACCCTCACCCGTCCCCTAATCCTAAACCGTAGGCTAACACTAAGCCGTGCACTCACACGTACGCTCACCCTAAACCGTTGTCGTACCCTCACTTGTACCGTAAACCATCCCCGTTACCTAACCCTAACCCTAGCCCGAGCCCTGACCCTAACCCTTTTCCGAAGCCTTACCCTCACCTGTCCCCTAATCCTAACCCGTATGCTAACACTAACCCGTGCCCTCACATGTACGCTCACCCTAAACCGTTGCCGTACCCTCACCTGGACCCTAAACCGTCCCCGTCCCCTAACCCTAACCCTAGCCCGAACCCTAACCCTAACCCTTCCCCTAAGCCTTAACCTCAACCGTCTCCTAATCCTAACCCAAAGGCTAACACTAACCCGTGCCCTCAAACGTACGCTCACCCTAAACTGTTGACGTACCGTCACCTGTACCATAAACCGTCCCCATCCCCTAACCCTAACCCTAACCCTAACCCTTCCCCGAAGCCTTACCCTCACCCGTCCCCTATTCCTAACCCGTACGCTAACACTAACCCGTGCCCTCACACGTACGCTCACCCTAAACTGTTGACGTACCGTCACCTGTACCATAAACCGTCCCCATCCCCTAACCCTAACCCTAGCCCGAACCCTAACCCTAACCCTTCCCCGAAGCCTTACCCTCACCCGTCCCCTATTCCTAACCCGTACGCTAACAGTAACCCTTGCCCTCACACGTACGCTCACCCTAAACCGTTGTCGTACCCTCACCTGGATCCGAAACCGTCCCCGTCCCCTAACCCTAACCCTAGCCCGAGCCCTAACCCTAACCCTTCCCCGAAGGCTTACCCTCACCCGTACCCTAATCCTAACCCGTACGCTAACACTAACCCGTGCCCTCACACGTACGCTCACCCTAAACCGTTGCCGTACCCTCACCTGGACCCTGAATGGTCCCAGTCCCCTAACCCTAACCCTAGCCCGAACCCTAACCCTAACCCTTCCCCGAAGCCTTACCCTCACCCGTCTCCTAATCCTAACCCGTACGCTAACACTAACCCGTGCCATCACACGTACACTCACCCTAAACCGTTGCCGTACCCTCAACCCTCAACCCTAAACCTTCCCCGTCCCCTAACCCTAACCCTAGCCCGAACCCTAACACTAACCCTTCCCCGAAGCCTTACCCTCACCCGTCTCATAATCCTAACCCGTAGGCTAACACTAACCCGTGCCCTCACACGTACGCTCACCCTAAACCGTTGTCGTACCCTCACCTGGACCCTAAACCGTCCCCGTCCCCTAAACCTAACCCTAGAGCGAACGCTAACACTAACCCTTTCCCGAAGCCTTACTCTTACCCGTCCTCTAATACTAACCCGTACGCTAACACTAATCCGTGCCCTCACACGTACGCTCACCCTAAACCGTTGTTGTACCCGCACCTGGACCCTAAACCGCCCCCGTCCCCTAACCCTAAACCTAGCCCGAACCCTAACCCTAACCCTTCCACGAACCCTTACCCTCACCCGTGCCCTAATCCTAATCCGTACGCTAACACTAACCCGTGCACTCACACTTACGCTCACCCTAAACCGTTGCCGTACCCTCACCTAGACCCTAAACCGTCCCCGTCCCCTAACCCCAACCCCAGCCCGAACCCTAACAATAACCCTTCACCAGAGCCTTACCCTCACCTGTCCCCTAATCCTAAACCGTACGCTAACACTAACCCGTGCACTCACACGTACGCTCACCCTAAACCGTTGTCGTACCCTCACTTGTACCGTAAACCATCCCCGTTACCTAACCCTAACCCTAGCCCGAGCCCTGACCCTAACACTTACCCGAAGCCTTACCCTCACCTGTCCCCTAATCCTAACCCGTATGCTAACACTAACCCGTGCCCTCACATGTACGCTCACCCTAAACCGTTGCCGTACCCTCACCTGGACCCTAAACCGTCCCTGTCCCCTAACCCTAACCCTAGCCCGAACCCTAACCCTAACCCTTCCCCGAAGCCTTACCCTCAACCGTCTCCTAATACTAACCCGTAGGCTAACACTAACCCGTGCCCTCACACGTACGCTCACCCTAAACTCTTGACGTACCGTCACCTGTACCATAAACCGTCCCCATCCCCTAACCCTAACCCTAGCTCGAACCCTAAACCTAACCCTTCCCCGAAGCCTTACCCTCCCCCGTCCCTTATTCCTAACCCGTACGCTAACACTAACCCGTGCCCTCACACGTACGCTCACCCTAAACTGTTGACGTACCGTCACCTGTACCATAAACCGTCCCCATCCCCTAACCCTAACCCTAGCCCGAACCCTAACCCTAACCCTTCCCCGAAGCCTTACCCTCACCCGTCCCCTATTCCTAAACCGTACGCTAACACTAACCCGTGCCCTCACACGTACGCTCACCCTAAACCGTTGCCTTTCCCTCACCTGGACCCTAAACCGTCCCCGTCCCCTAACCCTAACCCTAGCCCGAACGCTAACCCTAACCCTTCCCTGAAGCCTTACCCTCATCCGTCCCCTAATCCTAAACTGTACGCTAACACTAACCCGTGCCCTCACACGTACGCTCACCCTAAACCGTTGTCGTACCCTCACCTGGACCCTAAACCGTCCCCGTCCCCTAACCCTAACCCTAGCCCGAGCCCTAACCCTAAACCTTCCCCGAAGGCTTACCCTCACCCGTAACCTAATCCTAACCCGTACGCTAACACTAACCCGTGCCCTCACATGTACGCTCACCCTAAACCGTTGCCGTACCCTCACCTGGACCCTAAACCGTCCACGTCCCCTAACCCTAACCCTAGCCCGAACCCTAACCCTAACACTTCCCAGAAGCCTTACCCTCACCCGTCCCCTAATCCTAACCCGTACGCTTACACTAACCTGTGCCCTCACACGTACGCTCACCCAAAACCGTTGTTGTACCCTCACCTGGACCCTAAACTGTTCCCGTCCCCTAACCCTAACCCTAGCCCGAACTCTGACCCTAACCCTTCCCCGAAGCCTTACCCTCACCCATCCCATAATCCTAATCTGTACGCTAACACTAACCCGTGCACTCACACTTACGCTCACCCTAAACCGTTGCCGTACCCTCACCTAGACCCTACACCGTCCCCGTCCCCTAACCCCAACCCCAGCCCGAACCCTAACAATAACCCTTCCCCAGAGCCTTACCCTCACCCGTCCCCTAATCCTAAACCGTACGCTAACACTAACCCGTGCACTCACACGTACGCTCACCCTAAACCGTTGTCGTACCTTCACTTGTACCGTAAACCATCCCCGTTACCTAACCCTAACCCTAGCCCGAGCCCTGACCCTAACACTCTCCCGAAGCCTTACCCTCACCTGTCCCCTAATCCTAACCCGTATGCTAACACTAACCTGTGCCCTCACATGTACGCTCAACCTAAACCGTTGCCGTACCCTCACCTGGACCCTAAACCGTCCCCGTCCCCTAACCCTAACCCTAACCCTAGCCCGAACCCTAACCCTAACCCTTCCCCGAAGCCTTACCCTCAACCGTCTCCTAATCCTAACCCGTAGGCTAACACTAACCCGTGCCCTCACACGTACGATCACCCTAAACTGTTGACGTACCGTCACCTGGACCCTAAACCGTCCCCGTCCCCTAACCCTAACCCTAGCCCGTACCCTAACCCTAACCCTTCCCCGAAGCCTTACCCTCAACCGTCTCCAAATCCTAACCCGTAGGCTAACACTAACCCGTGCCCTCACACGTACGCTCACCCTAAACTGTTGACGTACCGTCACCTGTACCATAAACCGTCCCCATCCCCTAACCCTAACCCTACCTCGAACCCTAACCCTAACCCTTCCCCGAAGGCTTACCCTCACCCGTCCCTTATTCCTAACCTATACGCTAACACTAACCCGTGCCCTCACACGTACACTCACCCTAAACTGTTGACGTACCGTCACCTGTACCATAAACCGTCCCCATCCCCTAACCCTAACCCTAGCCCGAACCCTAACCCTAACATTTCCCCGAAGCCTTACCCTCACACGTCCCCTATTCCTAAACCGTACGCTAACACTAACCCGTGCCCTCACACGTACGCTCACCCTAAACCGTTGCCTTTCCCTCACCTGGACCCTAAACCGTCCCCGTCCCCTAACCCTAACCCTAGCGCGAACGCTAACCCTAACCCTTCCCTGAAGCCTTACCCTCATCCGTCCCCTAATCCTAAACTGTACGCTAACACTAACCCATGCCCTCACACGTACGCTCACCGTAAACCGTTGTCGTACCCTCACCTGGACCCTAAACCGTCCCCGTCCCCTAACCCTAAACCTAGCCCGAGCCCTAACCCTAACCCTTCCCCGAAGGCTTACCCTCACCCGTACCCTAATCCTAACCCGTACGCTAACACTAATCTGTGCCCTCACACGTACGCTCACCCTAAACCGTTGCCGTACCCTCACCTGGACCCTAAACCGTCCACGTCCCCTAACCCTAACCCTAGCCCGAACGCTAACCCTAACCCTTCCCCGAAGCCTTACCCTCACCCGTCCCCTAATCCTAACCCGTACGCTAACACTAACCCGTGCCCTCACATGTACGCTCACCCTAAACCGTTCTCATACCCTCATCTGGACCCTAAACCGTCCCAGTCCCCTAACCCTAAGCCTAGCCCGAACCCTAACACTAACCCTTCCCCGAAGCCTTACCCTCACCCATCCCGTAATCCTAATCTGTACGCTAACACTAACCCGTGCACTCACACTTACGCTCACCCTAAACCGTTGCCGTACCCTCACCTAGACCCTAAACCGTCCCCGTCCCCTAACCCCAACCCCAGCCCGAACCCTAACAATAACCCTTCACCAGAGCCTTACCCTCACCCGTCCCCTAATCCTAAACCGTACGCTAACACTAACCCGTGCACTCACACGTACGCTCACCCTAAACCGTTGTCGTACCCTCACTTGTACCGTAAACCATCCCCGTTACCTAACCCTAACCCTAGCCCGAGCCCTGACCCTAACACTTACCCGAAGCCTTACCCTCACCTGTCCCCTAATCCTAACCCGTATGCTAACACTAACCCGTGCCCTCACTTGTACGCTCACCCTAAACCGTTGCCGTACCCTCACATGGACCCTAAACCGTCCCCGTCCCCTAACCCAACCCTATCCCGAACCCTAACCCTAACCCTTCCCCGAAGCCTTACCCTCAACCGTCTCCTAATACTAACCCGTAGGCTAACACTAACCCGTGCCCTCACACGTACGCTCACCCTAAACTCTTGACGTACCGTCACCTGTACCATAAACCGTCCCCATCCCCTAACCCTAACCCTAGCTCGAACCCTAACCCTCATCCTTCCTCGAAGCCTTACCCTCACCCATCCCTTATTCCTAACCCGTACGCTAACACTAACCCGTGCCCTCACACGTACGCTCACCCTAAACCGTTGTCGTACCCTCACCTGGACCCTAAACCGTCCCCGTCCCCTAACCCTAACCCTAGCCCGAGCCGTAACCCTAACCCTTCCCCGAAGGCTTACCCTCACCCGTACCCTAATCCTAACCCGTACGCTAACACTAACCCGTGCCCTCACACGTACGCACCCTCAACCGTTGCCGTACCCTCACCTGATCCCTAAACCGTCCACGTCCCCTAACCCTAACCCTAGCCCGAACCCTAACCCTAACCCTTCCCAGAAGCCTTACCCTCACCCGTCCCCTAATCCTAACCTGTACGGTAACACTAACCTGTGCCCTCACACGTACGCTCACCCAAAACCGTTGTTGTACCCTCACCTGGACCCTAAACCGTCCCCGTCCCCTATCCCTAACCCTAGCCCGAACTCTAACCCTAACAACTCCCCGAAGCCTTACCCTCACGCATCCCATAATCCTAATCTGTACGCTAACACTAACCCGTGCACTCACACTTACGCTCACCCTAAACCGTTGCCATACCCTCACCTAGACCCTAAACCGTCCCCGTCCCCTAACACCAACCCCAGCCCGAACCCTAACAATAACCCTTCCCCAGAGCCTTACCCTCACCCGTCCCCTAATTCTAAACCGTACGCTAACACTAACCCGTGCACTCACACGTACGCTCACCCTAAACCGTTGTCGTACCCTCACTTGTACCGTAAACCATCCCCGTTACCTAACCCTAACCCTAGCCCGAACCCTAACCCTAACCCTTTCCCTAAGCCTTACCCTCAACCGTCTCCTAATCCTAACCCGTAGGCTAACACTAACCCGTGCCCTCACACGTACGCTCACCCTAAACTGTTGACGTACCGTCACCTGTACCATAAACCGTCCCCATCCCCTAACCCTAAGCCTAACCCTAACCCTTCCCCGAAGCCTTACCCTCACCCGTCCCCTATTCCTAACCCGTACGCTAACACTAACCCGTGCCCTCACACGTACGCTCACCCTAAACTGTTGACGTACCGTCACCTGTACAATAAACCATCCCCTTCCCCTAACCCTAACCCTAGCCCGAACCCTAACCCTAACCCTTCCCCGAAGCCTTACCCTCACCCGTCCCCTATTCCTAACCCGTACACTAACAGTAACCCGTGCCCTCACACGTACGCTCAACCTAAACCGTTGCCTTTCCCTCACCTGGACCCTAAACCGTCCCCGTCCCCTAACCCTAACCCTAGCCCGAACGCTAACCCTAACCCTGCCCAGAAGCCTTACCCTCATCCGTCCCCTAATCCTAAACTGTACGCTAACACTAACCCGTGCCCTCACACGTACGCTCACCCTAAACCATTGTCGTACCCTCACCTGGATCCTAAACCGTCCCCGTCCCCTAACCCTAACCCTAGCCCGAGCCCTAACCCTAGCCCTTCCCTGAAGGCTTACCCTCACCCGTACCCTAATCCTAACTCGTACGCTAACACTAACCCGTGCCCTCACACGTACGCTCACCCTAAACCGTTGCCGTACCCTCACCTGGACCCTGAACAGTCCCAGTCCCCTAACCCTAACCCTAGCCCGAACCCTAACCCTAACCCTTCCCCGAAGCCTTACCCTCACCCGTCTCCTAATCCTAACCCGTACGCTAACACTAACCCGTGCCCTCACACGTACACTCACCCTAAACCGTTGCCGTACCCTCAACCCTCAACCCTAAACCGTCCCCGTCCCCTAACCCTAACCCTAGCCCGAACCCTAACACTAACCCTTCCCCGAAGCCTTACCCTCACCCGTCCCCTAATCCTAACCCGTACGCTAACACTAACCCATGCTCTCACACGTACGCTCACCCTAAACCGTTGCCGTACCCTCACCTGGACCCTAAACCGTCCCCGTCCCCTAACCCTAACCCTAGCCCAAACCCTAATCCTAACCCTTCCCCGAAGCCTTACCCTCACCCGTCCCCTAATCCTAACCCGTACGCTAACACTAACCCGTGCCCTCCCACGTACGCTCACCCTAAACCGTTGTTGTACCCTCACCTGGACCCTAAACCGTCCCCGTCCCCTAACCCCAACCCCAGCCCGAACCCTAACAATAACCATTCCCCAGAGCCTTACCCTCACCCGTCCCCTAATCCTAAACCGTACGCTAACACTAACCCGTGCACTCACACGTACGCTCACCCTAAACCGTTGTCGTACCCTCACTTGTACCGTAAACCATCCCCGTTACCTAACCCTAACCCTAGCCCGAGCCCTGACCCTAACACTTACCCGAAGCCTTACCATCACCTGTCCCCTAATCCTAACCCGTATGCTAACACTAACTCGTGCCCTCACATGTACGCTCACCCTAAACCGTTGCCGTACCCTCACCTGGACCCTAAACCGTCCCCGTCCCCTAACCCTAACCCTAGCCCGAACCCTAACCCTAACCCTTCCCCGAAGCCTTACCCTCAACCATCTCCTAATCCTAACCCGTAGGCTAACACTAACCCGTGCCCTCACACGTACGCTCACCCTAAACTGTTGACGTACCGTCACCTGTACCATAAACCGTCCCCATCCCCTAACCCTAACCCTAGCCCGAACCCTAACCCTAACCCTTCCCCGAAGCCTTACCCTCACCCGTCCCCTATTCCTAACCCGTACGCTAACACTAACCCGTGCCCTCACACGTACGCTCACCCTAAACCGTTGCCTTTCCCTCACCTGGAACCTAAACCGTCCCCGTCCCCTAACCCTAACCCTAGCCCGAACGCTAACCCTAACCCTTCCCTGAATCCTTACCCTCATCCGTTCCCTAATCCTAAACTGTACGCTAACACTAACCCGTGCCCTCACACGTACGCTCACCCTAAACCGTTGTCGTACCCTCACCTGGACCCTAAACCGTCCCCGACACCTAACCCTAACCCTAGCCCGAGCCCTAACCCTAACCCTTCCCCGAAGGCTTACCCTCACCCGTACCCTAATCCTAACCCTTACGCTAACACTAACCCGTGCCCTCACACGTACGCTCACCCTAAACTGTTGCCGTACCCTCACCTGGACCCTAAACGGTCCCCGTCCCCTAACCCTAACCCTAGCCCGAACCCTAACCCTAACCCTTCCCCGAAGCCTTACCCTCACCCGTCTCCTAATCCTAACCCGTACGCTAACACTAACCCGTGCCCTCACACGTACACTCACCCTAAACCGTTGTCGTACCCTCACCTGGACCCTAAACCGTCCCTGTCCCCTAACCGTAACCCTAGCCCGAGCTCTAACCCTAACCCTTCCCCGAAGCCTTACCCTCACCCGTCCCCTAATCCTAACCCGTACGCTAACACTAACCCGTGCACTCACACGTACGCTCACCCTAAACCGTTGTCGTACCCTCACTTGTACCGTAAACCATCCCCGTTACCTAACCCTAACCCTAGCCCGAGCCCTGACCCTAACCCTTCCCCGAAGCCTTACCCTCACCTGTCCCCTAATCCTAACCCGTATGCTAACACTAACCCGTGCCCTCACATGTACGCTCACCCTAAACCGTTGCCGTACCCTCACCTGGACCCTAAACCGTCCCCGTCCCCTAACCCTAACCCTAGCCCGAACCCTAAACCTAACCCTTCCCCGAAGCCTTACCCTCAACCGTCTCCTAATCCTAACCCGTAGGCTAACACTAACCCGTGCCCTCACACGTACGCTCACCCTAAACTGTTGACGTACCGTCACCTGTACCATAAACCGTCCCCATGCCCTAACCCTAAACCTAACCCTAACCCTTCCCCGAAGCCTTACCCTCACCCGTCCCCTATTCCTAACCCGTACGCTAACACTAACCCGTGCCCTCACACGTACGCTCACCCTAAACTGTTGACGTACCGTCACCTGTACCATAAACCGTCCCCATCCCCTAACCCTAACCCTAGCCCGAACCCTAACCCTAACCCTTCCCCGAAGCCTTACCCTCACCCGTTCCCTATTCCTAACCCGTACGCTAACACTAACCCGTGCCCTCACACGTACGCTCACTCTAAACCGTTGCCTTTCCCTCACCTGGACCCTAAACCGTCCCCGTCCCCTAACCCTAACCCTAGCCTGAACGCTAACCCTAACCCTTTCCCGAACCCTTACCCTCATCCGTCCCCTAATCCTAAACTGTACGCTAACACTAACCCGTGCCCTCACACGTACGCTCACCCTAAACCGTTGTCGTACCCTCACCTGGATCGTAAACCGTCCCCGTCCCCTAACCCTAACCCTAGCCCGAGCCCTAACCCTAACCCTTCCCCGAAGGCTTACCCTCACCCGTACCCTAATCCTAACCCGTACGCTACCACTAACCCGTGCCCTCACACGTACGCTCACCCTAAACCGTTGCCATACCCTCACCTGGACCCTAAACGGTCCCCGTCCCCTAACCCTAACCATAGCCCGAACCCTAACCCTAACCCTTCCCCGAAACCTTACGCTCACCCGTCTCCTAATCCTAACCCGTACGCTAACACTAACCCGTGCCCGCACACGTACACTCACCCTAAACCGTTGTCGTACCCTCACCTGGACCCTAAACCGTCCCCGTCCCCTAACCCTAACCCTAGCCCGAGCTCTAACCCTAACCCTTCCCCGAAGCCTTACCCTCACCTGTCCCCTAATCCTAACCCGTACGCTAACACTTACCCGTGCCCTCACACGTATGCTCACCCTAAACTGTTGCCGTACCCTCAACTGGACCCTAAACCGTCCCCGTCCCCTAACCCTAACCCTAGCCTGAACCCTAACACTAACCCTTCCCCGAAGCCTTACCCTCACCCGTCCCCTAATCCTAACCCGTACGCTAACACTAACCCATGCTCTCACACGTACGCTCACCCTAAACCGTTGCCGTACCCTCACCTGGACCCTAAACCGTCCCCGTCCCCTAACCCTAACCCTAGCCCAAACCCTAATCCTAACCCTTCCCCGAAGCCTTACCCTCATCCGTCCCCTAATCCTAACCCGAACGCTAACACTAACCCGTGCCCTCCCACGTACGCTCACCCTAAACCGTTGCCGTACCCTCACCTGGACCCTAAACCGTCCCCGTCCCCTAACCCTAACCCTAGCCCAAACCCTAATCCTAACCCTTCCCCGAAGCCTTACCCTCACCCGTCTCATAATCCTAACCCGTAGGCTAACAGTAACCCGTGCCCTCACACGTACGCTCACCCTAAACCGTTGTCGCACCCTCACCTGGACCCTAAACCGTCCCCGTCCCCTAAACCTAACCCTAGCGCGAACGCTAACACTAACCCTTTCCCGAAGCCTTACTCTTACCCGTCCTCTAATACTAACCCGTACGCTAACACTAATCCGTGCCCTCACACGTACGCTCACCCTAAACCGTTGTTGTACCCTCACCTGGACCCTAAACCGCCCCCGTCCCCTAACCCTAAACCTAGCCCGAACCCTAACCCTAACCCTTCCACGAACCCTTACCCTCACCCATCCCCTAATCCTAACCCGTACGCTAACACTAACCCGTGCCCTCACATGTACGCTCACCCTAAACTGTTGCCGTACCCTCACCTGGACCCTAAACCGTCCCCGTACCCTAACCCTAACCATAGCCCGAATCCTAACACTAACCCTTCCCCGAAGCCTTACCCTCACCCGTCCCCTAATCCTAACCCGTACGCTAACAATAACCCATGCTCTCACACGTACGCTCACCCTAAACCGTTGCCGTACCCTCACCTGGACCCTAAACCGTCCCCGTCCCCTAACCCTAACCCTAGCCCGAACCCTAATCCTAACCCTTCCCCGAAGCCTTACCCTCACCCGTCCCCTAATCCTAACCCGTACGCTAACACTAACCCGTGCTCTCACACGTACGCTCACCCTAAATCGTTGCCGTACCCTTACCTGGACCCTAAACCGTCCACGTCCCCTAACCCTAACCCTAGCCCGAACCCTAACCCTAACCCTTCCCAGAAGCCTTACCCTCACCCGTCCCCTAATCCTAACCCGTACGCTAACAGTAACCTGTGCCCTCACACGTACGCTCACCCAAAACCGTTGTTGTACCCTCACCTGGACCCTAAACCTTCCCCGTCTCCTAACCCTAACCCTAGCCCGAACTCTAACCCTAACCCCTCCCCGAAGCCTTACCCTCACCCATCCCATAATCCTAATCTGTACGCTAACACTAACCCGAGCACTCACACTTACGCTCACCCTAAACCGTTGCCGTACCCTCACCTAGACCCTAAACCGTCCCCGTCCCCTAACCCCAACCCCAGCCCGAACCCTAACAATAAACCTTCCCCAGAGCCTTACCCTCACCCGTCCCCTAATCCTAAACCGTACGCTAACACTAACCCGTGCACTCACACGTACGCTCACCCTAAACTGTGGTCGTACCCTCACTTGTACCGTAAACCATCCCCGTCACCTAACCCTAACCCTAGCCCGATCCCTGACCCTAACCCTTCCCCGAAGCCTTACCCTCACCTGTCCCCTAATCCTAACCCGTATGCTAACACTAACCCGTGCCCTCACATGTACGCTCACCCTAAACCGTTGCCGTACCCTCACCTGGACCCTAAACCGTCCCCATCCCCAAACCCTAACCCTAGCCCGAACCCTAACCCTAACACTTCCCCGAAGCCTTACCCTCACCCGTCTCCTAATCCTAACCCGTAGGCTAACACTAACCCGTGCCCTCACACGTACGCTCACCCTAAACTGTGGCCGTACCCTCAACTGGACCCTAAACCGTCCCCGTCCCCTAACCCTAACCCTAGCCCGAAACCTAACACTAACCCTTCCCCGAAGCCTTAACCTCACCCGTCCCCTAATCCTAACCCATACGCTAACACTAACCCATGCCCTCACACGTACCCTCACCCTAAACCGTTGCCGTACCCTCACCTGGACCCTAAACCGTCCACGTCCCCTAGACCTAACCCTAGCCCGAACCCTAACCCTAACACTTCCCAGAAGCCTTACCCTCACCCGTTCCCTAATCATAACCCGTACGCTAACACTAACCTGTGCCCTCACACGTACGCTCACCCAAAACCGTTGTTGTACCCTCATCTGAACCCTAAACCATCCCCGTCCCCTAACACTAAGCCTAGCCCGAACTCTAACCCTAACCCCTCCCCGAAGCCTTACCCTCACCCATCCCATAATCCTAATCTGTACGCTAACACTAACCCGTGCACTCACACTTACGCTCACCCTAAACCGTTGCCGTACCCTCACCTAGACCCTAAACCGTCCCCGTCCCCTAACCCCAACCCCAGCCTGAACCCTAACAATAACACTTCCCCAGAGCCTTACCCTCACCCGTCCCCTAATCCTAACCCGTACGCTAACACTAACCTGTGCCCTCACACTTACGCTCACCCTAAACCGTTGCCGTACCCTCACCTGGACCCTAAACCGTCCACGTCCCCTAACCCTAACCCTAGCCCGAACGCTAACCCTAACACTTCCCCGAAGCCTTACCCTCACCCGTCCCCTAATCCTAACCCGCACGCTAACACTAACCCGTGACCTCACAGGTACGCTCACCCTAAACCGTTCTCATACCCTCATCTGGACCCTAAACAGTCCCAGTCCCCTAACCCTAAGCCTAGCCCGAACCCTAACACTAACCCTTCCCCGAAGCCTTACCCTCACCCGTCCCCTAATCCTAACCCGTACGCTAACACTAACCCGTGCCCTCACACGTACGCTCACCCTAAACTGTTGCCGTACCCTCACCTGGACCCTAAACCGTCCCCGTCCCCTAACCCTAACCCTAGCCCAAACCCTAACACTAACCCTTCCCCGAAGCCTTACCCTCACCCGTCCCCTAATCCTAACCCGTACGCTAACACTAACCCGTGCCCTCACACGTACGCTCACCCTAAACTGTTGCCGTACCCTCACCTGTACCATAAACCGTCCCCATCCCCTAACCCTAACCCTAGCCCGAACCCTAACCCTAACGCTTCCCCGAAGCCTTACCCTCACCCGTCCCCTATTCCTAACCCGTACGCTAACACTAACCCGTGCCCTCACACGTACGCTCACCCTAAACCGTTGCCTTTCCCTCACCTGGACCCTAAAAGGTCCCCGTCCCCTAACCTTAACCCTAGCCCGAACGCTAACCCTAACCCTTCCCGGAAGCCTTACCCTCACCCGTCCCCTAATCCTAAACTGTACGCTAACACTAACCCGTGCCCTCACACGTACGCTCACCCTAAACCGTTGCTGTACCCTCACCTGGACCCTAAACCGTCCCCGTCCCCTAACCCTAACCCTAGCCCGAACCCTAATCCTAACCCTTCCCCGAAGCCTTACCCTCACCCGTCCCCTAATCCTAACCCGTACGCTAACACTAACCCGTGCCCTCACACGTACGCTCACCCTAAAACGTTGCCGTACCCTCACCTAGACCCTAAACCGTCCACGTCCCCTAACCCTAACCCTAGCCCGAACCCTAACCCTAACCCTTCCCAGAAGCCTTACCCTCACCCGTCCCCTAATCCTAACCCGTACGCTAACACTAACCTGTGCCCTCACACGTACGCTCACCCAAAACCGTTGTTGTACCCTCACCTGGACCCTAAACTGTCCCCGTCCCCTAACCCTAACCCTAGCCCGAACTCTAACCCTAACCCCTCCCCGAAGCCTTACCCTCACCCATCCCATAATCCTAATCTGTACGCTAACACTAACCCGTGCACTCACACTTACGCTCACCCAAAACCGTTGCCGTACCCTCACCTAGACCCTAAACCGTCCCCGTACCCTAACCCCAACCCCAGCCCGAACCCTAACAATAACCCTTCACCAGAGCCTTACCCTCACCCGTCCCCTAATCCTAAACCGTACGCTAACACTAACCCGTGCACTCACACGTACGCTCACCCTAAACCGTTGTCGTACCCTCACTTGTACCGTAAACCATCTCCGTTACCTAACCCTAACCCTAGCCCGAGCCCTGACCCTAACACTTACCCGAAGCCTTACCCTCACCTGTCCCCTAATCCTAACCCGTATGCTAACACTAACCCGTGCCCTCACATGTACGCTCACCCTAAACCGTTGCCGTACCCTCACCTGGACCCTAAACCGTCCCCGTCCCCTAACCCTAACCCTAGCCCGAACCCTAACCCTAAACCTTCCCCGAAGCCTTACCCTCAACCGTCTCCTAATACTAACCCGTAGGCTAACACTAACCCGTGTCCTCACACGTACGCTCACCCTAAACTGTTGACGTACCGTCACCTGTACCATAAACCGTCCCCATCCCCTAACCCTAACCCTAGCTCGAACCCTAACCCTAACCCTTCCTCGAAGCCTTACCCTCACCCATCCCTTATTCCTAACCCGTACGCTAACACTAACCCGTGCCCTCACACGTACGCTCACCCTAAACCGTTGTCGTACCCTCACCTGGACCCTAAACCGTCCCCGTCCCCTAACCCTAAGCCTAGCCCGAGCCCTAACCCTAACCCTTCCCCGAAGGCTTACCCTCACCCGTACCCTAATCCTAACCCGTACGCTAACACTAACCCGTGCCCTCACACGTACGCACCCTAAACCGTTGCCGTACCCTCACCTGGACCCTAAACCGTCCACGTCCCCTAACCCTAACCCTAGCCCGAACCCTAACCCTAACCCTTCCCAGAAGCCTTACCCTCACCCGTCCCCTAATCCTAACCCGTACGCTTACACTAACCTGTGCCCTCACACGTACGCTCAACCAAAACCGTTGTTGTACCCTCACCTGGACCCTAAACTGTCCCCGTCCCCTAACCCTAACCCTAGCCCGAACTCTAACCCTAACCCCTCCCCGAAGCCTTACCCTCACCCATCCCATAATCCTAATCTGTACGCTAACACTAACCCGTGCACTCACACTTACGCTCACCCTAAACCGTTGCCGTACCCTCACCTAGACCCTACACCGTCCCCGTCCCCTAACCCCAACCGCAGCCCGAACCCTAACAATAACCCTTCCCCAGAGCCTTACCCTCACCCGTCCCCTAATCCTAAACCGTACGCTAACACTAACCCGTGCACTCACACGTACGCTCACCCTAAACCGTTGTCGTACCCTCACTTGTACCGTAAACCATCCCCGTTACCTAACCCTAACCCTAGACCGAGCCCTGACCCTAACACTTACCCGAAGCCTTACCCTCACCTGTCCCCTAATCCTAACCCGTATGCTAACACTAACCCGTGCCCTCACATGTACGCTCAACCTAAACCGTTGCCGTACCCTCACCTGGACCCTAAACCGTCCCCGTCCCCTAACCCTAACCCTAACCCTAGCCCGAACCCTAACCCTAACCCTTCCCCGAAGCCTTACCCTCACCCTTCCCCTAATCCTAACCCGTACGCTAACACTAACCCGTGCCCTCACACGTACGCTCACCCTAAACTGTTGACGTACCGTCACCTGTACCATAAACCGTCCCCATCCCCTAACCCTAAGCCTAACCCTAACCCTTCCCCGAAGCCTTACCCTCACCCGTCCCCTATTCCTAACCCGTACGCTAACACTAACCCGTGCCCTCACACGTACGCTCACCCTAAACTGTTGACGTACCGTCACCTGTACCATAAACCGTCCCCATCCCCTAACCCTAACCCTAGCCCGAACCCTAACCCTAACCCTTCCCTGAAGCCTTACCCTCACCCGTCCCCTATTCCTAACCCGTACGCTAACAGTAACCCGTGCCCTCAAACGTACGCTCACCCTAAACCGTTGCCTTTCCCTCACCTGGACCCTAAACCGTCCCCGTCCCCTAACCCTAACCCTAGCCCGAACGCTAACCCTAACCCTTCCCCGAAGCCTTACCCACATCCGTCCCCTAATCCTAAACTGTACGCTAACACTAACCCGGGCCCTCACACGTATGCTCACCCTAAACCATTGTCGTACCCTCACCTGGATCCTAAACCGTCCCCGTCCCCTAACCCTAACCCTAGCCCGAGCCCTAACCCTAACCCTTCGCCGAAGGCTTACCCTCACCCGTACCCTAATCCTAACCCGTACGCTAACACTAACCCGTGCCCTCACACGTACGCTCACCCTAAACCGTTGCCGTACCCTCACCTGGACCCTGAACAGTCCCAGTCCCCTAACCCTAACCCTAGCCCGAACCCTAACCCTAACCCTTCCCCGAAGCCTTACCCTCACCCGTCTCCTAATCCTAACCCGTACGCTAACACTAACCCGTGCCCTCACACGTACACTCACCCTAAACCGTTGCCGTACCCTCAACCCTCAACCCTAAACCGTCCCCGTCCCCTAACCCTAACCCTAGCCCGAACCCTAACACTAACCCTTCCCCGAAGCCTTACCCTCACCCGTCCCCTAATCCTAACCCGTACGCTAACACTAACCCATGCTCTCACACGTACGCTCACCCTAAACCGTTGCCGTACCCTCACCTGGACCCTAAACCGTCCCCGTCCCCTAACCCTAACCCTAGCCCAAACCCTAATCCTAACCCTTCCCCGAAGCCTTACCCTCACCCGTCCCCTAATCCTAACCCATACGCTAACACTAACCCGTGCCCTCCCACGTACGCTCACCCTAAACCGTTGTTGTACCCTCACCTGGACCCTAAACCGTCCCCGTCCCCTAACCCTAACCCTAGCCCGAACCCTAATCCTAACCCTTCCCCGAAGCCTTACCCTCACCCGTCCCCTAATCCTAAACCGTACGCTAACACTAACCCGTGCACTCACACGTACGCTCACCCTAAACCGTTGTCGTACCCTCACTTGTACCGTAAACCATCCCCGTTACCTAACCCTAACCCTAGCCCGAGCCCTGACCCTAACACTTACCCGAAGCCTTACCATCACCTGTCCCCTAATCCTAACCCGTATGCTAACACTAACTCGTGCCCTCACATGTACGCTCACCCTAAACCGTTGCCGTACCCTCACCTGGACCCTAAACCGTCCCCGTCCCCTAACCCTAACCCTAGCCCGAACCCTAACCCTAACCCTTCCCCGAAGCCTTACCCTCAACCATCTCCTAATCCTAACCCGTAGGCTAACACTAACCCGTGCCCTCACACGTACGCTCACCCTAAACTGTTGACGTACCGTCACCTGTACCATAAACCGTCCCCATCCCCTAACCCTAACCCTAGCCCGAACCCTAACCCTAACCCTTCCCCGAAGCCTTACCCTCACCCGTCCCCTATTCCTAACCCGTACGCTAACACTAACCCGTGCCCTCACACGTACGCTCACCCTAAACCGTTGCCTTTCCCTCACCTGGACCCTAAACCGTCCCCATCCCCTAACCCTAACCCTAGCCCGAACGCTAACCCTAACCCTTCCCTGAAGCCTTACCCTCATCCGTTCCCTAATCCTAAACTGTACGCTAACACTAACCCGTGCCCTCACACGTACGCTCACCCTAAACCGTTGTCGTACCCTCACCTGGACCCTAAACCGTCCACGTCCCCTAACCCTAACCCTAGCCCGAACCCTAACCCTAACCCTTCCCAGAAGCCTTACCCTCACCCGTCCCCTAATCCTAACCCGTACGCTTACACTAACCTGTGCCCTCACACGTACGCTCACCCAAAACCGTTGTTGTACCCTCACCTGGACCCTAAACTGTCCCCGTCCCCTAAACCTAACCCTAGCCCGAACTGTAACCCTAACCCCTCCCCGAAGCCTTACCCTCACCCATCCCATAATCCTAATCTGTACGCTAACACTAACCCGTGCACTCACACTTACGCTCACCCTAAACCGTTGCCGTACCCTCACCTAGACCCTACACCGTCCCCGTCCCCTAACCCCAACCGCAGCCCGAACCCTAACAATAACCCTTCCCCAGAGCCTTACCCTCACCCGTCCCCTAATCCTAAACCGTACGCTAACACTAACCCGTGCATTCACACGTACGCTCACCCTAAACCGTTGTCGTACCCTCACTTGTACCGTAAACCATCCCCGTTACCTAACCCTAACCCTAGACCGAGCCCTGACCCTAACACTTACCCGAAGCCTTACCCTCACCTGTCCCCTAATCCTAACCCGTATGCTAACACTAACCCGTGCCCTCACATGTACGCTCAACCTAAACCGTTGCCGTACCCTCACCTGGACCCTAAACCGTCCCCGTCCCCTAACCCTAACCCTAACCCTAGCCCGAACCCTAACCCTAACCCTTCCCCGAAGCCTTACCCTCAACCGTCCCCTAATCCTAACCCGTACGCTAACACTAACCCGTGCCCTCACACGTACGCTCACCCTAAACTGTTGACGTACCGTCACCTGTACCATAAACCGTCCCCATCCCCTAACCCTAAGCCTAACCCTAACCCTTCCCCGAAGCCTTACCCTCACCCGTCCCCTATTCCTAACCCGTACGCTAACACTAACCCGTGCCCTCACACGTACGCTCACCCTAAACTGTTGACGTACCGTCACCTGTACCATAAACCGTCCCCATCCCCTAACCCTAACCCTAGCCCGAACCCTAACCCTAACCCTTCCCCGAAGCCTTACCCTCACCCGTCCCCTATTCCTAACCCGTACGCTAACAGTAACCCGTGCCCTCAAACGTACGCTCACCCTAAACCGTTGCCTTTCCCTCACCTGGACCCTAAACCGTCCCCGTCCCCTAACCCTAACCCTAGCCCGAACGCTAACCCTAACCCTTCCCCGAAGCCTTACCCACATCCGTCCCCTAATCCTAAACTGTACGCTAACACTAACCCGTGCCCTCACACGTACGCTCACCCTAAACCATTGTCGTACCCTCACCTGGATCCTAAACCGTCCCCGTCCCCTAACCCTAACCCTAGCCCGAGCCCTAACCCTAACCCTTCCCCGAAGGCTTACCCTCACCCGTACCCTAATCCTAACCCGTACGCTAACACTAACCCGTGCCCTCACACGTACGCTCACCCTAAACCGTTGCCGTACCCTCACCTGGACCCTGAACAGTCCCAGTCCCCTAACCCTAACCCTAGCCTGAACCCTAACCCTAACCCTTCCCCGAAGCCTTACCCTCACCCGTCTCCTAATCCTAACCCGTACGCTAACACTAACCCGTGCCCTCACACGTACACTCACCCTAAACCGTTGCCGTACCCTCAACCCTCAACCCTAAACCGTCCCCGTCCCCTAACCCTAACCCTAGCCCGAACCCTAACACTAACCCTTCCCCGAAGCCTTACCCTCACCCGTCCCCTAATCCTAACCCGTACCCTAACACTAACCCATGCTCTCACACGTACGCTCACCCTAAACCGTTGCCGTACCCTCACCTGGACCCTAAACCGTCCCCGTCCCCTAACCCTAACCCTAGCCCAAACCCTAATCCTAACCCTTCCCCGAAGCCTTACCCTCACCCGTCCCCTAATCCTAACCCGTACGCTAACACTAACCCGTGCCCTCCCACGTACGCTCACCCTAAACCGTTGTTGTACCCTCACCTGGACCCTAAACCGTCCCCGTCCTCTAACCCTAACCCTAGCCCGAACCCTAATCCTAACCCTTCCCCCAAGCCTTACCCTCACCCGTCCCCTAATCCTAAACCGTACGCTAACACTAACCCGTGCACTCACACGTACGCTCACCCTAAGCCGTTGTCGTACCCTCACTTGTACCGTAAACCATCCCCGTTACCTAACCCTAACCCTAGCCCGAGCCCTGACCCTAACACTTACCCGAAGCCTTACCATCACCTGTCCCCTAATCCTAACCCGTATGCTAACACTAACTCGTGCCCTCACATGTACGCTCACCCTAAACCGTTGCCGTACCCTCACCTGGACCCTAAACCGTCCCCGTCCCCTAACCCTAACCCTAGCCCGAACCCTAACCCTAACCCTTCCCCGAAGCCTTACCCTCAACCATCTCCTAATCCTAACCCGTAGGCTAACACTAACCCGTGCCCTCACACGAACGCTCACCCTAAACTGTTGACGTACCGTCACCTGTACCATAAACCGTCCCCATCCCCTAACCCTAACCCTAGCCCGAACCCTAACCCTAACCCTTCCCCGAAGCCTTACCCTCACCCGTCCCCTATTCCTAACCCGTACGCTAACACTAACCCGTGCCCTCACACGTACGCTCACCCTAAACCGTTGCCTTTCCCTCACCTGGACCCTAAACCGTCCCCGTCCCCTAACCCTAACCCTAGCCCGAACGCTAACCCTAACCCTTCCCTGAAGCCTTACCCTCATCCGTTCCCTAATCCTAAACTGTACGCTAACACTAACCCGTGCCCTGACACGTACGCTCACCCTAAACCGTTGTCGTACCCTCACCTGGACCCTAAACCGTCCCCGACACCTAACCCTAACCCTAGCCCGAGCCCTAACCCTAACCCTTCCCCGAAGGCTTACCCTCACCCGTACCCTAATCCTAACCCTTACGCTAACACTAACCCGTGCCCTCACACGTACGCTCACCCTAAACCGTTGCCGTACCCTCACCTGGACCCTAAACGGTCCCCGTCCCCTAACCCTAACCCTAGCCCGAACCCTAACCCTAACCCTTCCCCGAAGCCTTACCCTCACCCGTCTCCTAATCCTAACCCGTACGCTAACACTAACCCGTGACCTCACACGTACACTCACCCTAAACCGTTGTCGTACCCTCACCTGGACCCTAAACCGTCCCCGTCCCCTAACCGTAACCCTAGCCCGAGCTCTAACCCTACCCCTTCCCCGAAGCCTTACCCTCACCCGTCCCCTAATCCTAACCCGTACGCTAACACTAACCCGTGCACTCACACGTACGCTCACCCTAAACCGTTGTCGTACCCTCACTTGTACCGTAAACCATCCCCGTTACCTAACCCTAACCCTAGCCCGAGCCCTGACCCTAACCCTTCCCCGAAGCCTTACCCTCACCTGTCCCCTAATCCTAACCCGTATGCTAACACTAACCCGTGCCCTCACATGTACACTCACCCTAATCCGTTGCCGTACCCTCACCTGGACCCTAAACCATCCCCGTCCCCTAACCCTAACCCTAGCCCGAACCCTAAACCTAACCCTTCCCCGAAGCCTTACCCTCAACCGTCTCCTAATCCTAACCCTTAGGCTAACACTAACCCGTGCCCTCACACGTACGCTCACCCTAAACTGTTGACGTACCGTCACCTGTACCATAAACCGTCCCCATGCCCTAACCCTAAACCTAACCCTAACCCTTCCCCGAAGCCTTACCCTCACCCGTCCCCTATTCCTAACCCGTACGCTAACACTAACCCGTGCCCTCACACGTACGCTCACCCTAAACTGTTGACGTACCGTCACCTGTACCATAAACCGTCCCCATCCCCTAACCCTAACCCTAGCCCGAACCCTAACCCTAACCCTTCCCCGAAGCCTTACCCTCACCCGTCCCCTATTCCTATCCCGTACGCTAACACTAACCCGTGCCCTCACACGTACGCTCACCCTAAACCGTTGCCTATCCCTCACCTGGACCCTAAACCGTCCCCGTCCCCTAACCCTAACCCTAGCCTGAACGCTAACCCTAACCCTTTCCCGAACCCTTACCCTCATCCGTCCCCTAATCCTAAACTGTACGCTAACACTAACCCGTGCCCTCACACGTACGCTCACCCTAAACCGTTGTCGTACCCTCACCTGGATCGTAAACCGTCCCCGTCCCCTAACCCTAACCCTAGCCCGAGCCCTAACCCTAACCCTTCCCCGAAGGCTTACCCTCACCCGTACCCTAATCCTAACCCGTACGCTAACACTAACCCGTGCCCTCACACGTACGCTCACCCTAAACCGTTGCCATACCCTCACCTGGACCCTAAACGGTCCCCGTCGCCTAACCCTAACCCTAGCCCGAACCCTAACCCTAACCCTTCCCCGAAACCTTACCCTCACCCGTCTCCTAATCCTAACCCGTACGCTAACACTAACCCATGCCCTCACACGTACACTCACCCTAAACCGTTGTCGTACCCTCACCTGGACCCTAAACCGTCCCCGTCCCCTAACCCTAACCCTAGCCCGAGCTCTAACCCTAACACTTCCCCGAAGCCTTACCCTCACCTGTCCCCTAATCCTAACCCGTACGCTAACACTAACCCGTGCCCTCACACGTACGCTCACCCTAAACTGTTGCCGTACCCTCAACTGGACCCTAAACCGTCCCCGTCCCCTAACCCTAACCCTAGCCCGAACCCTAACACTAACCCTTCCCCGAAGCCTTACCCTCACCCGTTCCCTAATCCTAACCCGTACGCTAACACTAACCCATGCTCTCACACGTACGCTCACCCTAAACCGTTGCCGTACCCTCACCTGGACCCTAATCCGTCCCCGTCCCCTAACCCTAACCCTAGCCCAAACCCTAATCCTAACCCTTCCCCGAAACCTTACCCTCACCCGTCCCCTAATCCTAACCCGAACGCTAACACTAACCCGTGCCCTCCCACGTACGCTCACCCTAAACCGTTGCCGTACCCTCACCTGGACCCTAAACCGTCCCCGTCCCCTAACCCTAACCCTAGCCCAAACCCTAATCCTAACCCTTCCCCGAAGCCTTACCCTCACCCGTCTCATAATCCTAACCCGTAGGCTAACAGTAACCCGTGCCCTCACACGTACGCTCACCCTAAACCGTTGTCGCACCCTCACCTGGACCCTAAACCGTCCCCGTCCCCTAAACCTAACCCTAGCGCGAACGCTAACACTAACCCTTTCCCGAAGCCTTACTCTTACCCGTCCTCTAATACTAACCCGTATGCTAACACATAATCCGTGCCCTCACACGTACGCTCACCCTAAACCGTTGTTGTACCCTCACCTGGACCCTAAACCGCCCCCGTCCCCTAACCCTAAACCTAGCCCGAACCCTAACCCTAACCCTTCCACGAACCCTTACCCTCACCCATCCCCTAATCCTAACCCGTACGCTAACACTAACCCGTGCCCTCACATGTACGCTCACCCTAAACTGTTGCCGTACCCTCACCTGGACCCTAAACCGTCCCCGTACCCTAACCCTAACCATAGCCCGAACCCTAACACTAACCCTTCCCCGAAGCCTTACCCTCACCCGTCCCCTAATCCTAACCCGTACGCTAACAATAACCCATGCCTTCACACGTAAGCTCACCCTAAACTGTTGCCGTACCCTCAACTGGACCCTAAACCGTCCCCGTCCCCTAACCCTAACCCTAACCCTAGCCCAAACCCTAATCCTAACCTTTCCCCGAAGCCTTACCCTCACCCGTCCCCTAATCCTAACCCGTACGCTAACACTAACCCGTGCCCTCACACGTACTCTCACCCTGAAACGTTACCGTACCCTCACTGGACCCTAAACCGTCCACGTCCCCTAAACCTAACCCTAGCCCGAACCCTAACCCTAACCCTTCCCCGAAGCCTTACCCTCACCCGTCTCATAATCCTAACCCGTAGGCTAACACTAACCCGTGCCCTCACACGTACGCTCACCCTAAACCGTTGTCGTACCCTCACCTGGACCCTAAACCGTCCCCGTCCCCTAACCCTAACCCTAGCCCGAGCTCTAACCCTAACCCTTCCCCGAAGCCTTACCCTCACCCTTCCCCTAATCCTAACCCGTACGCTAACACTAACCCGTGCCCTCACACGTACGCTCACCCTAAACTGTTGCCGTACCCTCACCTGGACCCTAAACCGTCCCCGTACCCTAACCCTAACCCTAGCCCGAACCCTAACCCTAACCCTTCCCCGAAGCCTTACCCTCACCCGTCCACTGATACTAACCCGGACGCTAACACTAACCCGTGCCCTCACACGTACGCTCACCCTAAACCGTTGTTGAACCCTCACCTGCACCCTAAACCGCCCCCGTCTCCTAACCCTAACCCTAGCCCGAACCCTAACCCTAAACCTTCCCCGAAGCCTTACCCTCACCCATCCCATAATCCTAACCCGTACGCTAACACTAACACGTGCCCTCACACGTACGCTCACCCTAAACTGTTGCCGCACCCTCACCTGTACCATAAACCGCCCCCGTCCCCTAACCCTAACCCTAGCCCGAACCCTAACCCTAACCCTTCCACGAAGCCTTACCCTCACACATCCCCTAATCCTAACCCTTACGCTAACACTAACCCGTGCCCTCACACGTAAGCTCACCCTAAACTGTTGCCGTACACTCACCTGGACCCTAAACCGTCCCCGTCCCCTAACCCTAACCCTAACCCTAGCCCGAAACCTAACACTAACCCTTCCCTGAAGCCTTACCTTCACCCGTCCCCTAATCCTAACCCGTACGCTAACACTAACCCGTGCCCTCACACGTACGCTCACCCTGAACCTTTACCGTACCCTCACTGGACCCTAAACCGTCCACGTCCCCTAACCCTAACCCTAGCCCGAACCCTAATGCTAACCCTTCCCCGAAGCCTTACCCTCACCCGTCCCCTAATCCTAATCCGTACGCTAACACTAACCCGTGCCCTCACACGTACGCTCACCCTAAACCGTTGCCGTACTCTCACCTGGACCCTAAACCGTCTACGTGCCCTAACCCTAACCCTAGCCCGAACCCTAACCCTAACCCTTCCCAGAAGCCTTACCCTCACCCGTCCCCTAATCTTAACCCGTACGCTAACACTAACCTGTGCCCTCACACGTACGCTCACCCAAAACTGTTGTTGTACCCTCACCTGGACCCTAAACCGTCCCCATCCCCTAACCCTAACCCTAGCCCGAACTCTAACCCTAACCCCTCCCCGAAGCCTTACCCTCACCCATCCCATAATCCTAATCTGTACGCTAACACTAACCCGTGCACTCACACTTACGCTCACCCTAAAACGTTGCCGTACCCTCACCTAGACCCTAAACCGTCCCCGTCCCCTAACCCTAACCCTAGCCCAAACCCTAATCCTAACCTTTCCCCGAAGCCTTACCCTCACCAGTCCCCTAATCCTAACCCGTACGCTAACACTAACCCGTGCCCTCACACGTACTCTCACCCTGAACCGTTACCGTACCCTCACAGGACCCTAAACCGTCCACGTCCCCTAAACCTAACCCTAGCCCGAACCCTAACCCTAACCCTTCCCAGAAGCCTTACCCTCACCCGTCTCATAATCCTAACCCGTAGGCTAACACTAACCCGTGCCCTCACACATACGCTCACCCTAAACCGTTGTCTTACCCTCACCTGGACCCTAAACCGTCCCCGTCCCCTAACCCTAACCCTAGCCCGAGCTCTAACCCTAACCCTTCCCCGAAGCCTTACCCTCACCCTTCCCCTAATCCTAACCCGTACGCTAACACTAACCCGTGCCCTCACACGTACGCTCTCCCTAAACTGTTGCCGTACCCTCACCTGGACCCTAAACCGTCCCCGTTCCCTAACCCTAACCCTAGCCCGAACCCTAACACTAACCCTTCCCCGAAGCCTTACCCTCACCCGTCCACTAATACTAACCCGTACGCTAACACTAACCCGTGCCCTCACACGTACGCTCACCCTAAACCGTTGTTGAACCCTCACCTGCACCCTAAACCGGCCCCGTCTCCTAACCCTAACCCTAGCCCGAACCCTAACCCTAAACCTTCCCCGAAGCCTTACCCTCACCCATCCCATAATCCTAACCCGTACGCTAACACTAACACGTGCCCTCACACGTACGCTCACCCTAAACTGTTGCCGTACCCTCACCTGTACCATAAACCGTCCCCATCCCCTAACCTTAAACCTAGCCCGAACCCTAACCCTAACGCTTCCCCGAAGCCTTACCCTCACACGTCCCCTATTCCTAACCCGTACGCTAACACTAACCCGTGCCCTCACACGTACGCTCACCCTAAACCGTTGCCGTACCCTCACCTGGACCCTAAACCGTCCCCGTCTTCTAACCCTAACCCTAGCCCGAACCCTAACACTAACCCTTCCCCGAAGCCTTACCCTCACCCGTCCCCTAATCCTAACCCGTACGCTAACACTAACCCATGCTCTCACACGTACGCTCACCCTAAACCGTTGCCGTACCCTCACTTGGACCCTAAACCGTCCCCGTCCCCTAACCCTAACCCTAGCCCGAACCCTAATCCTAACCCTTCCCCGAAGCCTTACCCTCAACCGTCCCCTAATCCTAACCCGTACGCTAAACTAACCCGTGCCCTCACACGTACGCTCACCCTAAACTGTTGCCGTACCCTCACCTGGACCCTAAACCGTCCACGTCCCCTAACCCTAACCCTAGCCCGAACCCTAACCCTAACCCTTCCCAGAAGCCTTACCCTCACCCGTCCCCAAACCTAACCCGTACGCTAACACTAACCTGTGCCCTCACACGTACGCTCACCCAAAACCGTTGTCGTACCCTCACCTGGACCCTAAACCGTCCCCATCCCCTAACCCTAACTCTAGCCCGAGCTCTAACCCTAACCCTTCCCCGAAGCCTTACCCTCACCCGTCCCCTAATCCTAACCCGTACGCTAACACTAACCCGTGCCCTCACACGTACGCTCACCCTCAACCGTTGCCTTTCCCTCACCTGGACCCTAAACTGTGCCCGTCCCCTAACCCTAACCGTAGCCCGAACGCTAACCCTAACCCTTCCCCTTAGCCTTACCCTCACTCGTCCCCTAATCCTAAACTGTACGCTAACACTAACCCGTGCCCTCACACGTACGCTCACCCTAAACCGTTGTCGTACCCTCACTTGACCCTAAACCGTCCCCGTCCCCTAACCCTAACCCTAGCCTGAACCCTAACCCTAACCCTTCCCCGAAGCCTTACCCTCACCCGTCTCCTAATCCTAACCCGTACGCTAACACTAACCCATGCCCTCACACGTACACTCACCCTAAACCGTTGTCGTACCCTCACCTGGACCCTAAACCGTCCCCGTCCCCTAACCCTAACCCTAGCCCGAGCTCTAACCCTAAGCCTTCCCCGAAGCCTTACCCTCACCCGTCCCCTAATCCTAACCCGTACGCGAACACTAACCCGTGCCCTCACACGTACGCTCACCCTAAACTGTTGCCGTACCCTCACCTGGACCCTAAACCGTCCCCGTCCCCTAACCCTAACCCTAGCCCGAACCCTAACACTAACCCTTCCCTGAAGCCTTACCCTCACCCATCCCCTAATCCTAACCCGTACGCTAACACTAACCCATGCTCTCACACGTACGCTCACCCTAAACCGTTACCGTACCCTCACTGGAACCTAAACCGTCCACGTCCCCTAACCCTAACCCTAGCCCGAACCCTAACCCTAACCCTTCCCCGAAGCCTTACCCTTACCCGTCCCATAATCCTAACCCGTAGGCTAACACTAACCCGTGCCCTCACACGTACGCTCACCCTAAACCGTTGTCGTACCCTCACCTGGACCCTAAACCGTCCCCGTCCCCTAAACATAACCCTAGCGTTAACGCTAACACTAACCCTTTCCCGAAGCCTTACTCTTACCCGTCCTCTAATACTAACCCGTACGCTAACACTAACCCGTGCCCTCACACGTACGCTCACCCTAAACCGTTGTTGTACCCTCAACTGGACCCTAAACTGTCCCCGTCCCCTAACCCTAACCCTAGCCCGAACCCTAATCCTAACCCTTCCCCGAAGCCTTACCCTCACCCGTCCCCTAATCCTAACCCGTACGCTAACACTAACCCGTGCCCTCACACGTACGCTCACCCTGAACCGTTACCGTACCCTCACTGGACCCTAAACCGTCCACGTCCCCTAACCCTAACCCTAGACCGAACCCTAACCCTAACCCTTCCCCGAAGCCTTACCCTCACCCGTCTCATAATCCTAAACCGTAGGCTAACACTAACCCGTGCCCTCACTCGTACGCTCACCCTAAACCGTTGTCGTACCCTCACCTGGACCCTAAACCGTCCCCGTCCCCTAAACCTAACCCTAGCGCGAACGCTAACACTAACCCTTTCCCGAAGCCTTACTCTTACCCGTCCTCTAATACTAACCCGTACGCTAACAATAACCCGTGCCCTCACACGTACGCTCACCCTAAACCGTTGTTGTACCCTCACCTGGACCCTAAACCGCCCCCTTCCCCTAACCCTAACCCTAGCCCGAACCCTAACACTAACCCTTCCACGAAGCCTTAACCTCACCCATCCCCTAATCCTAACCCGTACGCTAACACTAACCCGTGCCCTCACACGTATGCTCACCCTAAACTGTTGCCGTACCCTCACCTGTACCATTAACCGTCCCCATCCCCTAACCCTAACCCTAGCCCGAACCCTAACCCTAACGCTTCCCCGAAGCCTTACCCTCACCCGTCCCCTATTCCTAACCCGTACGCTAACACTAACCCGTGCCCTCACACGTACGCTCACCCTAAACCGTTGCCTTTCCCTCACCTGGACCCTAAACGGTCCCCGTCCCCTAACCCTAACCCTAGCCCGAACGCTAACCCTAACCCTTCCCCTTAGCCTTACGCTGACCCGTCCCCTAATCCTAAACAGTATGCTAACACTAACCCGTGCCCTTACACCTACACTCACCCTAAACCGTTGTCGTACCCTCACCTGGACCCTAAACCGTCCCGGTTCCCTAACCCTAACCCTAGCCCGAACCCTAACCCTAACCCTTCCCCGAAGCCTTACCCTCACCCGTCCCCTAATCCTAACCCGTACGCTAACACTAACCCATGCTCTCACACGTACGCTCTCCCTAAACCGTTGCCGTACCCTCACCTGCACCCTAAACCATCCCCGTCCCCTAACCCTAACCCTAGCCCGAGCTCTAACCCTAACCCTTCCCCGAAGCCTTACCCTCACCCGTCCCCTAAACCTAACCCGTACGCTAACACTAACCCGTGCCCTCACACGTACGCTCACCCTAAACCGTTGCCGTATCCTCACCTGGACCCTAAACCGTCCACGTCCCCTAACCCTAACCCTAGCCCGAACCCTAACCCTAACCCTTCCCAGAAGCCTTACCCTCACCCGTCCCCTAATCCTAACCCGTACCCTAACACTAACCCGTGCACTCACACTTACGCTCACCCTAAACCGTTGCCGTACCCTCACCTAGACCCTAAACCGTCCCCGTCCCCTAACCCCAACCCCAGCCCGAACCCTAACAATAACCCTTCCCCAGAGCCTAACCCTCACCCGTCCCCTAATCCTAAACCGTACGCTAACACTACCACGTGCACTCACACGTACGCTCACCCTAAACCGTTGTCGTACCCTCACTTGCACCGTAAACCATCCCCGTTACCTAACCCTAACCCTAGCCCGAGCCCTGACCCTAACCCTTCCCCGAAGCCTTACCCTCACCCGTCCCCTAATCCTAACCCGTATGCTAACACTAACCCGTGCCCTCACATGTACGCTCACCCTAAACCGTTGCCGTACCCTCACCTGGACCCTAAACCGTCCCCGTCCCCTAACCCTAACCCTAGCCCGAACCCTAACCCTAACCCTTCCCCAAAGCCTTACCCTCAACCGTCTCCTAATCCTAACCCGTAGGCTAACACTAACCCGTGCCCTCACACGTACGCTCACCCTAAACTGTTGACGTACCGTCACCTGTACCATAAACCGTCCCCATCCCCTAACCCTAACCCTAGCCCGAACCCTAACCCTAACCCTTCCCCGAAGCCTTACCCTCACCCGTCCCCTATTCCTAACCCATACGCTAACACTAACCCATGCCCTCACACGTATGCTCACCCTAAACTGTTGACGTACCGTCACCTGTACCATAAACCGTCCCCATCCCCTAACCCTAACCCTAGCCCGAACCCTAACCCTAACCCTTCCCCGAAGCCTTACCCTCACCCGTCCCCTATTCCTAACCCGTACGCTAACACTAACCCATGCCCTCACACGTACGCTCACCCTAAACCGTTGCCTTTCCCTTACCTGGAACCTAAACCGTCCCCGTCCCCTAACCCTGACCCTACCCCGAACGCTAACCCTAACACTTCCCCGAAGCCTTACCCTCACCCGTCCGCTAATCCTAAACTGTACGCTAACACTAACCCGTGCCCTCACACGTACGCTCACCCTAAACCGTTGTCGTACCCTCACCTGGACCCTAAACCGTCCCCGTCCCCTAACCCTAACCCTAGCCCGAGCCCTAACCCTAACCCTTCCCCGAAGGCTTACCCTCACCCGTACCCTAATCCTAACCCGTACGCTAACACTAACCCGTGTCCTCACACGTACGCTCACCCTAAACCGTTGCCGTACCCTCACCTGGACCCTAAACCGTCCCCGTCCCCTAACACTAACCCTAGCCCGAACCCTAACCCTAACCCTTCCCCGAAGCCTTACCCTCACCCGTCTCCTAATCCTAACCCGTACGCTAACACTAACCCGTGCCCTAACACGTACACTCACCCTAAACCGTTGTCGTACCCTCACCTGGACCCTAAACCGTCCCCGTCCCCTAACCCTAACCCTAGCCCGAGCTCTAAACCTAACCCTTCCCCGAAGCCTTACCCTCACCCGTCCCCTAATACTAACCCGTACGCTAACACTAACCCGTGCCCTCCCACGTACGCTCACCCTAAATTGTTGCCGTACCCTCACCTGGACCCTAAACCGTCCCCGTCCCCTAACCCTAACCCTAGCCCGAACCCTAACACTAACCCTTCCCCGAAGCCTTACCCTCACCCGTCCCCTAATACTAACCCGTACGCTAACACTAACCCGTGCCCTCACACGTACGCTCACCCTAAACCGTTGATGTAACCTCACCTGGACCCTAAACCGCCCCCGTCCCCTAACCCTAACCCTAGCCCGAACCCTAACCCTAACCCTTCCCCGAAACCTTACCCTCACCCATCCCCTAATCCTAACCCGTACGCTAACACTAACCCGTGCCCTCACACGTACGCTCACCCTAAACTCTTGCCGTACCCTCACCTGTACCATAAACCGTCCCCATCCCCTAACCCTAACCCTAGCCCGAACCCTAACCCTAACCCTTCCCCGAAGCCTTACCCTCACCCGTCCCCTATTCCTAACCCGTACGCTAACACTAACCCATGCCCTCACACGATCGCTCACCCTAAACCGTTGCCTTTCCCTCACCTGGACCCTAAACGGTCCACGTCCCCTAACCCTAACCCTAGCCCGAACGCTAACCCTAACCCTTCCCCTTAGCCTTACCCTCACCCGTACCCTAATCCTAAACTGTACGCTAACACTAACCCGTGCCCTCACACGTAAGCTCACCCTAAACTGTTGCCGTACCCTCACCTGGACCCTAAACCGTCCCCGTCCACTAACCCTAACCCTAGCCCGAACCCTAACACTAACCCTTCCCTGAAGCCTTACCCTCACCCGTCCCCTATTCCTAACCCGTACGCTAACACTAACCAGTGCCCTCACACGTACGCTCACCCTAAACCGTTGCCTTTCCCTCACCTGGACCCTAAACCGTCCCCGTCCCCTAACCCTAACCCTAGCCCGAACGCTAACCCTAACCCTTCCCCGAAGCCTTACCCTCACCCGTCCCCTAATCCTAAACTGTACGCTAACACTAACCCGTGCCCTCACACGTACGCTCACCCTAAACCGTTGTCGTACCCTCACCTGGACCCTAAACCGTCCCCGTCCCCTAACACTAACCCTAGCCCGAGCCCTAACCCTAACCCTTCCCCGAAGGCTTACCCTCACCCGTACCCTAATCCTAACCCGTACGCTAACACTAACCCGTGCCCTCACACGTACGCTCACCCTAAACCGTTGCCGTACCCTCACCTGGAACCTAAACCGTCCCCGTCCCCTAACCCTAACCCTAGCCCGAACCCTAACCCTAACACTTCCCCGAAGCCTTAACCTCACCCGTCTCCTAATCCTAACACGTACGCTAACACTAACCCGTGCCCTCACACGTACACTCACCCTAAACCATTGTCGTACCCTCACCTGGACCCTAAACCGTCCCCGTCCCCTAACACTAACCCTAGCCCGAGCTCTAACCCTAACCCTTCCCCGAAGCCTTACCCTCACCGGTCCCCTAATCCTAACCCGTACGCTAACACTAACCCGTGCCCTCACACGTACGCTCACCCTGAACCGTTACCGTACCCTCACTGGACCCTAAACCGTCCACGTCCCCTAACCCTAACCCTAGCCCGAACCGTAACCCTAACCCTTCCCCGAAGCCTTACCCTCACCCGTCTCATAATCCTAACCCGTAGGCTAACACTAACCCGTGCCCTCACACGTACGCTCACCCTAAACCGTTGTCGTACCCTCACCTGGACCCTAAACCGTACCCGTCCCCTAAACGTAACCCTTGCGCGAACGCTAACACTAACCCTTTCCCGAAGCCTTACTCTTACCCGTCCTCTAATACTAACCCGTACGCTAACACTAACCCGTGCCCTCACACGTACGCTCACCCTAAACCGTTGTCGTACCCTCACCTGGACCCTAAACCGTCCCCGTCCCCTAACCCTAACACTAGCCCGAACCCTAACCCTAATCCTTCCCCAAAGCCTTACCCTCACCCCTCCCCTAATCCTAACCCGTACGCTAACACTAACCCATGCCCTCAAACGTACGCTCACCCTAAACCGTTGTCGTAGCCTCACCTGGACCCTAAACCGTCCCCGTCCCCTAACCCTAACCCTAGCCCGAAACCTAATCCTAACCCGTCCCCGAAGCCTTACCCTCACCCGTCTCCTAATCCTAACCCGTACGGTAACACTAACCCGTGCCCTCACACGTACGCTCACCCTAAACCGATGCCGTACCTCTCCTGGACCCTAAACCGTCCCCGGCCCCTAACCATAAACCTAGCACGAACGCGAACCCTAACCCTTCCCCGAAGCCTTACCCTCACCCGCCCCCTAATCCTGAAACGTACGCTAACACTAACCCGTGCCTTCACACGCAGGCTCACGCTAAACCGTTGTCGTACCCTCACCTGGACCCTAAACCGTCCCCTTCCCCTCACCCTAACCCTAGCCCGAACCCTAACCCTAACCCTTCCCCGAAGCCTTACCCTCACCCGTCCCCTAATCCTAACCCGTTCGCTAACACTAAGCTGTGCCCTCACACGTACGCTCACCCTAAACCGTTGCCGTATCCTCACCTGGACCCTAAACCGTCCCCGTCCCCTAACCCTAACCCTAGCCCGAACCCTAACCCTAACACTTCCCCAAAGCCTTACCCTCACCCGACTCCTAATCCTAACTCGTACGCTAACACTAACCCATCCCCTACACGTACGCTCACCCTAAACCGTTGTCGTACCCTCACCTGGACCCTAAACCGTCCATGTCCCCTCACACTAAACCTAGCCCGAACCCTAACCCTAACCCTTCCCCGATGCCTTACCCTCACCCATCCCCGAATCCTAACCGGTACGCTAACACTAACCCGTGCCCTCATACGTACGCTCACCCTAAACCGTTGTCGTACCCTCACCTGGACCCTAAACCGTCCCCGTCCCCTAAACCTAACCCTAGCGTGAACGCTAACACTAACCCTTTCCCGAAGCCTTACTCTTACCCGTCCTCTAATACTAACCCGTACGCTAACACTAACCCGTGCCCTCCCACGTACGCTCACCCTTAACCGTTGTTGTACCCTCACCTGGACCCTAAACCGTCCCCGTCCCCTAACCCTAACCCTAGCCTGAACCCTAATCCTAACCCTTCCCCGAAGCCTTACCCTCACCCGTCCCCTAATCCTAACCCGTATGCTAACACTAACCCGTGCCCTCACACGTACGCTCACCCTGAACCTTTACCGTACCCTCACTGGAGCCTAAACCGTCCACGTCCCCTAACCCTAACCCTAGCCCGAACCCTAATCCTAACCCTTCCCCGAAGCCTTACCCTCACCCGTCCCCTAATCCTAACCCGTACGCTAACACTAACCCGTGCCCTCACACGTACGCTCACCCTAAACCGTTGCCGAACTCTCACCTGGACCCTAAACCGTCTACGTCCCCTAACCCTAACCCTAGCCCGAACCCTAACCCTAACCCTTCCCAGAAGCCTTACCCTCACCCGTCCCCTAATCCTAACCCGTACGCTAACACTAACCTGTGCCCTCACACGTACGCTCACCCAAAACCGTTGTTGTACCCTCACCTGGACCCTAAACCGTCCCCGTCCCCTAACCCTAACCCTAGCCCGAACTCTAACACTAACCCCTCCCCGAAGCCTTACCCTCACCCATCCCATAATCCTAATCTGTACGCTAACACTAACCCGTGCACTCACACTTACGCTCACCCTAAACCATTGCCGTACCCTCACCTAGACCCTAAACCGTCCCCCTCCCCTAACCCCAACCCCAGCCCGAACCCTAACAATAACCCTTCCCCAGAGCCTTACCCTCACCCGTCCCCTAATCCTAAACCGTACGCTAACACTAACCCGTGAACTCACACGTACGCTCACCCTAAACCGTTGTCGTACCCTCACTTGTACCGTAAAACATCCCCGTTACCTAACCTTAACCCTAGCCCGAGCCCTGACCCTAACCCTTCCCCGAAGCCTTACCCTCACCTGTCCACTAATCCTAACACGTATGCTAACACTAACCCGTGCCCTCACATGTACGCTCACCCTAAACCGTTGCCTTTCCCTCACCTGGACCCTAAACGGTCCACGTCCCCTAACCCTAACCCTAGCCCGAACACTAACCCTAACCCTTCCCCTTAGCCTTACCCTCACCCGTCCCCTAATCCTAAACTGTACGCTAACACTAACCCGTGCCCTCACACGTACGCTCACCCTAAACCGTTGTCGTACCCTCACCTGGACCCTAAACCGTCCCCGTCCCCTAACACTAACCCTAGCCCGAATCCTAACCCTAACCCTTCCCAGAAGCCTTACCCTCACCCGTCTCCTAATCCTAACCCGTACGCTAACACTAACCCGTGCCCTCACACGTACGCTCACCCTAAACCGTTGCCGTACCCTCACCTGGACCCTAAACCGTCCCCGTCCCCTAACCCTAACCCTAGCCCGAGCTCTAACCCTAACCCTTCCCCGAAGCCTTACCCTCACCCGTCCCCTAATCCTAACCCGTACGCGAACACTAACCCGTGCCCTCACACGTACGCTCACCCTAAACCGTTGTCGTACCCTCACCTGGACCCTAAACCGTCCCCGTCCCCTAAACCTAACCCTAGCGTGAACGCTAACACTAACCCTTTCCCGAAGCCTTACTCTTACCCGTCCTCTAATACTAACCGGTACGCTAACACTAACCCGTGCCCTCCCACGTACGCTCACCCTAAATCGTTGTTGTACCCTCACCTGGACCCTAAACCGTCCCCGTCCCCTAACCCTAACCCTAGCCCGAACCCTAATCCTAACCCTTCCCCGAAGCCTTACCCTCACCCGTCCCCTAATCCATCCCGTACGCTAACACTAACCCGTGCCCTCACACGTACGCTCACCCTGAACCGTTACCGTACCCTCACCTAGACCCTAAACCGTCCCCGTCCCCTAACCCGAACCCCAGCCCGAACCCTAACAATAACCCTTCCCCAGAGCCTTACCCTCACCCGTCCCCTAATCCTAAACCGTACGCTAACACTACCACGTGCACTCACACGTACGCTCACCCTAAACCGTTGTCGTACCCTCACTTGTACCGTAAACCATCCCCGTTACCTAACCCTAACCCTAGCCCGAGCCCTGACACTAACCCTTCCCCGAAGCCTTACCCTCACCCGTCCCCTAATCCTAACCCGTATGCTAACACTAACCCGTGCCCTCACATGTACGCTCACCCTAAACCGTTGCCGTACCCTCACCTGGACCCTAAACCGTCCCCGTCCCCTAACCCTAACCCTAGCCCGAACCCTAACCCTAACCCTTCCCCGAAGCCTTACCCTCACCCGTCCCCTATTCCTAACCCGTACGCTAACACTAACCCGTGCCCTCACACGTACGCTCACCCTAAACTGTTGACGTACCGTCACCTGTACCATAAACCGTCCCCATCCCCTAACCCTAACCCTAGCCCGAACCCTAACCCTAACCCTTCCCCGAAGCCTTACCCTCACCCGTCCCCTATTCCTAACCCGTACGCTAACACTAACCCGTGCCCTCACACGTACGCTCACCCTAAACCGTTGCCTTTCCCTCACCTGGACCCTAAACCGTCCCCGTCCCCTAACCCTAACCCTAGCCCGAACGCTAACCCTAACCCTTCCCCGAAGCCTTACCCTCACCCTTCCCCTAATCCTAAACTGTACGCTAACACTAACCCGTGCCCTCACACGTACGCTCACCCTAAACTGTTGTCGTACCCTCACCTGGACCCTAAACCGTCCCCGTCCCCTAACCCTAACCCTAGCCCGAGCCCTAACCCTAACCCTTCCCCGAATGCTTACCCTCACCCGTAACCTAATCCTAACCCGTACGCTAACACTAACCCGTGCCCTCACAGGTACGCTCACCCTAAACCGTTGCCGTACCCTCACCTGGACCCTAAACCGTCCCCGTCCCCTAACCCTAACCCTAGCCCGAACCCTAACCCTAACCCTTCCCCAAAGCCTTAACCTCACCCGTCTCCTAATCCTAACCCGTACGCTAACACTAACCCGTGCCCTCACACGTACACTCACCCTAAACCGTTGTCGTACCCTCACCTGGACCCTAAACCGTCCCCGTCCCCTAACCCTAACCCTAGCCCGAGCTCTAACCCTAACCCTTCCCCGAAGCCTTACCCTCACCCGTCCCCTAATCCTAACCCGTACGCTAACACTAACCCGTGCCCCCCCACGTACGCTCACCCTAAATTGTTGCCGTACCCTCACCTGGACCCTAAACCGTCCCCGTCCCCTAACCCTAACCCTAGCCCGAACCCTAACACTAACCCTTCCCCGAAGCCTTACCCTCACCCGTCCCCTAATACTAACCCGTACGCTAACACTAACCCGTGCCCTCACACGTACGCTCACCCTAAACCGTTGATGTAACCTCACCTGGACCCTAAACCGCCCCCGTCCCCTAACCCTAACCCTAGCCAGAACCCTAACCCTAACCCTTCCCCGAAGCCTTACCCTCACCCATCCCCTAATCCTAACCCGTACGCTAACACTAACCCGTGCCCTCACACGTACGCTCACCCTAAACTCTTGCCGTACCCTCACCTGTACCATAAACCGTCTCCATCCCCTAACCCTAACCCTAGCCCGAACCCTAACCCTAACCCTTCCCCGAAGCCTTACCCTCACCCGTCCCCTATTCCTAACCCGTACGCTAACACTAACCCATGCCCTCACACGTTCGCTCACCCTAAACCGTTGCCTTTCCCTCACCTGGACCCTAAACGGTCCACGTTCCCTAACCCTAACCCTAGCCCGAACGCTAACCCTAACCCTTCCCCTTAGCCTTACCCTCACCCGTCCCCTAATCCTAAACTGTACGCTAACACTAACCCGTGCCCTCACACGTACGCTCACCCTAAACCGTTGTCGTACCCTCACCTGGACCCTAAACCGTCCCCGTCCCCTAACACTAACCCTAGCCCGAATCCTAACCCTAACCCTTCCCAGAAGCCTTACCCTCACCCGTCTCCTAATCCTAACCCGTACGCTAACACTAACCCGTGCCCTCACACGTACGCTCACCCTAAACCGTTGCCGTACACTCACCTGGACCCTAAACCGTCCCCGTCCCCTAACCCTAACCCTAGCCCGAGCTCTAACCCTAACCCTTCCCCGAAGCCTTACCCTCACCCGTCCCCTAATCCTAACCCGTACGCGAACACTAACCCGTGCCCTCACACGTACGCTCACCCTAAACCGTTGTCGTACCCTCACCTGGACCCTAAACCGTCCCCGTCCCCTAAACCTAACCCTAGCGTGAACGCTAACACTAACCCTTTCCCGAAGCCTTACTCTTACCCGTCCTCTAATACTAACCGGTACGCTAACACTAACCCGTGCCCTCCCACGTACGCTCACCCTAAATCGTTGTTGTACCCTCACCTGGACCCTAAACCGTCCCCGTCCCCTAACCCTAACCCTAGCCCGAACCCTAATCCTAAACCTTCCCCGAAGCCTTACCCTCACCCGTCCCCTAATCCATCCCGTACGCTAACACTAACCCGTGCCCTCACACGTACGCTCACCCTGAACCGTTACCGTACCCTCACCTAGACCCTAAACCGTCCCCGTCCCCCAACCCGAACCCCAGCCCGAACCCTAACAATAACCCTTCCCCAGAGCCTTACCCTCACCCGTCCCCTAATCCTAAACCGTACGCTAACACTACCACGTGCACTCACACGTACGCTCACCCTAAACCGTTGTCGTACCCTCACTTGTACCGTAAACCATCCCCGTTACCTAACCCTAACCCTAGCCCGAGCCCTGACCCTAACCCTTCCCCGAAGCCTTACCCTCACCCGTCCCCTAATCCTAACCCGTATGCTAACACTAACCCGTGCCCTCACATGTACGCTCACCCTAAACCGTTGCCGTACCCTCACCTGGACCCTAAACCGTCCCCGTCCCCTAACCCTAACCCTAGCCCGAACCCTAACCCTAACCCTTCCCCGAAGCCTTACCCTCACCCGTCCCCTATTCCTAACCCGTACGCTAACACTAACCCGTGCCCTCACACGTACGCTCACCCTAAACTGTTGACGTACCGTCACCTGTACCATAAACCGTCCCCATCCCCTAACCCTAACCCTAGCCCGAACCCTAACCCTAACCCTTCCCCGAAGCCTTACCCTCACCCGTCCCCTATTCCTAACCCGTACGCTAACACTAACCCGTGCCCTCACACGTACGCTCACCCTAAACCGTTGCCTTTCCCTCACCTGGACCCTAAACCGTCCCCGTCCCCTAACCCTAACCCTAGCCCGAACGCTAACCCTAACCCTTCCCCGAAGCCTTACCCTCACCCTTCCCCTAATCCTAAACTGTACGCTAACACTAACCCGTGCCCTCACACGTACGCTCACCCTAAACTGTTGTCGTACCCTCACCTGGACCCTAAACCGTCCCCGTCCCCTAACCCTAACCCTAGCCCGAGCCCTAACCCTAACCCTTCCCCGAATGCTTACCCTCACCCGTAACCTAATCCTAACCCGTACGCTAACACTAACCCGTGCCCTCACAGGTACGCTCACCCTAAACCGTTGCCTTACCCTCACCTGGACCCTAAACCGTCCCCGTCCCCTAACCCTAACCCTAGCCCGAACCCTAACCCTAACCCTTCCCCAAAGCCTTAACCTCACCCGTCTCCTAATCCTAACCCGTACGCTAACACTAACCCGTGCCCTCACACGTACACTCACCCTAAACCGTTGTCGTACCCTCACCTGGACCCTAAACCGTCCCCGTCCCCTAACCCTAACCCTAGCCCGAGCTCTAACCCTAACCCTTCCCCGAAGCCTTACCCTCACCCGTCCCCTAATCCTAACCCGTACGCTAACACTAACCCGTGCCCTCCCACGTACGCTCACCCTAAATTGTTGCCGTACCCTCACCTGGACCCTAAACCGTCCCCGTCCCCTAACCCTAACCCTAGCCCGAACCCTAACACTAACCCTTCCCCGAAGCCTTACCCTCACCCGTCCCCTAATACTAACCCGTACGCTAACACTAACCCGTGCCCTCACACGTACGCTCACCCTAAACCGTTGATGTAACCTCACCTGGACCCTAAACCGCCCCCGTCCCCTAACCCTAACCCTAGCCAGAACCCTAACCCTAACCCTTCCCCGAAGCCTTACCCTCACCCATCCCCTAATCCTAACCCGTACGCTAACACTAACCCGTGCCCTCACACGTACGCTCACCCTAAACTCTTGCCGTACCCTCACCTGTACCATAAACCGTCTCCATCCCCTAACCCTAACCCTAGCCCGAACCCTAACCCTAACCCTTCCCCGAAGCCTTACCCTCACCCGTCCCCTATTCCTAACCCGTACGCTAACACTAACCCATGCCCTCACACGTTCGCTCACCCTAAACCGTTGCCTTTCCCTCACCTGGACCCTAAACGGTCCACGTTCCCTAACCCTAACCCTAGCCCGAACGCTAACCCTAACCCTTCCCCTTAGCCTTACCCTCACCCGTCCCCTAATCCTAAACTGTACGCTAACACTAACCCGTGCCCTCACACGTACGCTCACCCTAAACTGTTGCCGTACCCTCACCTGGACCCTAAACCGTCCCCGTCCCCTAACCCTAACCCTAGCCCGAACCCTAACACTAACCCTTCCCCGAAGCCTTACCCTCACCCGTCTCATAATCCTAACCCGTAGGCTAACACTAAACCGTGCCCTCACACGTACGCTCACCCTAAACCATTGTCGTACCCTCACCTGGACCCTAAACCGTACCCGTCCCCTAAACGTAACCCTTGCGCGAACGCTAACACTAACCCTTTCCCGAAGCCTTACTCTTACCCGTCCTCTAATACTAACCCGTACGCTAACACTAACCCGTGCCCTCACACGTACGCTCACCCTAAACCGTTGTCGTACCCTCACCTGGACCCTAAACCGTCCCCGTCCCCTAACCCTAACACTAGCCCGAACCCTAACCCTAATCCTTCCCCAAAGCCTTACCCTCACCCCTCCCCTAATCCTAACCCGTACGCTAACACTAACCCATGCCCTCAAACGTACGCTCACCCTAAACCGTTGTCGTAGCCTCACCTGGACCCTAAACCGCCCCCGTCCCCTAACCCTAACCCTAGCCCGAAACCTAATCCTAACCCGTCCCCGAAGCCTTACCCTCACCCGTCCCCTAATCCTAACCCGTACGGTAACACTAACCCGTGCCCTCACACGTACGCTCACCCTAAACCGATGCCGTACCTCTCCTGGACCCTAAACCGTCCCCGGCCCCTAACCATAAACCTAGCACGAACGCGAACACTAACCCTTCCCCGAAGCCTTACCCTCACCCGCCCCCTAATCCTGAAACGTACGCTAACACTAACCTGTGCCCTCACACGTACGCTCACCCTAAACCGTTGCCGTATCGTCACCTGGACCCTAAACCGTCCCCGTCCCCTAACCCTAACCCTAGCCCGAACCCTAACCCTAACACTTCCCCAAAGCCTTACCCTCACCCGACTCCTAATCCTAACTCGTATGCTAACACTAACCCGTCCCCTACACGTACGCTCACCCTAAACCGTTGTCGTACCCTCACCTGGACCCTAAACCGTCCATGTCCCCTCACACTAAACCTAGCCCGAACCCTAACCCTAACCCTTCCCCGATGCCTTACCCTCACCCATCCCCGAATCCTAACCGGTACGCTAACACTAACCCGTGCCCTCATACGTACGCTCACCCTAAACCGTTGTTGTACCCTCACCTGGACCCTAAACCGTCTCCGTCCCCTAAACCTAACCGTAGCGTGAACGCTAACACTAACCCTTTCCCGAAGCCTTACTCTTACCCGTCCTCTAATACTAACCCGTACGCTAACACTAACCCGTGCCCTCACACGTACGCTCACCCTAAACTGTTGCCGTACCCTCACCTGGACCCTAAACCGTCCCCGTACCCTAACCCTAACCCTAGCCCGAACCCTAACACTAACCCTTCCCCGAAGCCTTACCCTCACCCGTCCCCTAATACTAACCCGTACGCTAACACTAACCCGTGCCCTCACACGTACGCTCACCATAAACCGTTGTTGTACCCTCACCTGCACCTTAAACCGCCCCCGTCCCCTAACCCTAACCCTAGCCCGAACCCTAACCCTAACCCTTCCCCGAAGCCTTACCCTCACCCATCCCCTAATCCTAACCCGTACGCTAACACTAACCCGTGCCCTCACACGTACGCTCACCCTAAACTGTTGCCGTACCCTCACCTGTACCATAAACCGTCCCCACCCCCTAACCTAAACCCTAGCCCGAACCCTAATCCTAACGCTTCCCCGAAGCCTTACCCTCACCCGTCCCCTATTCCTAACCCATACGCTAACACTAATCCGTGCCCTCACACGTACGCTCACCCTAAACCGTTGCCTTTCCCTCACCTGGACCCTAAACGGTCCCCGTCCCCTAACCCTAACCCTAGCCCGAACGCTAACCCTAACCCTTCCCCTTTGCCTTACCCTCACCCGTCCCCTAAACCTAAACTGTACGCTAACACTAACCCGTGCCCTCACACGTACGCTCACCCTAAACCGTTGTCGTACCCTCACCTGGACCCTAAACCGTCCCCGTCCCCTAACCCTAACCCTAGCCCGAACCCTAACCCTAACCCTTCCCCGAAGCCTTACCCTCACCCGTCTCCTAATCCTAACCCGTACGCTAACACTAACCCATGCCCTCACACGTACACTCACCCTAAACCGTTGTCGTACCCTCACCTGGACCCTAAACCGTCCCCGTCCCCTAACCCTAACCCTAGCCCGAACCCTAACACTAACCCTTCCCCGAAGCCTTACCCTCACCCGTCCCCTAATCCTAACACGTACGCTAACACTAACCCGTGCCCTCACACGTACGCTCACCCTGAACCTTTACCGTACCCTCACTGGACCCTAAACCGTCCACGTCCCCTAACCCTAACCCTAGCCCGAACCCTAATCCTAACCCTTCCCCGAAGCCTTACCCTCACCCGTCCCCTAATCCTAACCCGTACGCTAACACTAACCCGTGCCCTCACACGTACGCTCACCCTAAACCGTTGCCGAACTCTCACCTGGACCCTAAACCGTCTACATCCCCTAACCCTAACCCTAGCCCGAACCCTAACCCTAACCCTTCCCAGAAGCCTTACTCTCACCCGTACCCTATTCCTAACCCATACGCTAACACTAACCCGTGCTCTCACACGTACGCTCACCCTAAACCGTTGCCTTTCCCTCACCTGGACCCTAAACGGTCCACGTCCCCTAACCCTAACCCTAGCCCGAACGCTTACCCTAACCCTTCCCCTTAGCCTTACCCTCACCCGTCCCCTAATCCTAAACTGTACGCTAACACTAACCTGTGCCCTCACACGTACGCTCACCCTAAACTGTTGCCGTACCCTCACCTGGACCCTAAACCGTCCCCGTTCCCTAACCCTAACCCTAGCCCGAACCCTAACACTAACCCTTCCCCGAAGCCTTGCCCTCACCCGTCCCCTAATTCTAACCCGTACGCTAACACTAACCCATGTTCTCACACGTACGCTCACCCTAAACCGTTGCCGTACACTCACCTGGACCCTAAACCGTCCCCGTCCCCTAACCCTAACCCTAGCCCGAACCCTAATCCTAACCCTTCCCCGAAGCCTTACCCTCACACGTCCCCTAATCCTAACCCGTACGCTAACACTAACCCGTGCCCTCACACGTACGCTCACCCTAAACCGTTGTTGTACCCTCACCTGGACCCTAAACCGTCCACGTCCCCTAACCCTAACCCTATCCCGAACCCTAACCCTAACCCTTCCCAGAAGCCTTACCCTCACCCGTCCCCTAATACTAACCCGTACGCTAACACTAACCCGTGCCCTCACACGTACGGTCACCCTAAACCGTTGTCGTACCCTCACCTGGACCCTAAATCGTCCCCGTCCCGTAACCCTAACCCTAGCCCGAGCTCTAACCCTAACCCTTCCCCGACGCCTTACCCTCACCCGTCCTCTAATACTAACCCGTACGCTAACACTAACCCGTGCCCTCACACGTACGCTCACCCTAAACCGTTGTCGTACCCTCACCTGCACCCTAAACCATCCCCGTCCCCTAACCCTAACCCTAGCCCGAGCTCTAACCCTAACCCTTCCCCGAAGCCTTACCCTCACCCGTCCTCTAATACTAACCTGTACGCTAACACTAACCCGTGCCCTCACACGTACGCTCACCCTAAACCGTTGTTGTACCCTCACCTGGACCCTAAACCGCCCCCGTTCCCTAACCCTAACCCTAGCCCGAACCCTAACCCTAACCCTTCCACGAAGCCTTACCCTCACCCGTCCCCTATTCCTAACCCGTACGCTAACACTAACCCGTGCCCTCACACGTACGCTCACCCTAAACCGTTGCCTTTCCCTCACCTGGACCCTAAACGGTCCCCGTCCCCTAACCCTAACCCTAGCCCGAACGCTAACCCTAACCCTTCCCCTTAGCCTTACACTCACCCGTCCCCTAATCCTAAACTGTACGCTAACACCAACCCGTGCCCTCACACGTACGCTCACCCTAAACCGTTGTCGTACCCTCACCTGGACCCTAAACCGTCCCCGTCCCCTAACCCTAACCCTAGCCCGAGCTCTAACCCTAACCCTTCCCCGAAGCCTTACCCTCACCCGTCCCCTAATCCTAACCCGTACGCTAACACTAACCCGTGCCCTCACACGTACGCTCACCCTAAACTGTTGCCGTACCCTCACCTGGACCCTAAACCGTCCCCGTCCCCTAACCCTAACCCTAGCCCGAGCCCTGACCCTAACCCTTCTCCGAAGCCTTACCCTCACCTGTCCCCTAATCTTAACCCGTATGCTAACACTAACCCGTGCCCTCACATGTACGCTCACCCTAAACCGTTGCCGTACCCTCACCTGGACCCTAAACCGTCCCCGTCCCCTAACCCTAACCCTAGCCCGTACCCTAACCCTAACCCTTCCCCGAAGCCTTACCCTCAACCGTCTCCTAATCCTAACCCGTAGGCTAACACTAACCCGTGCCCTCACACGTACGCTCACCCTAAACTGTTGACGTACCGTCACCTATACCATAAACCGTCCCCATCCCCTAACCCTAACCCTAGCCCGAACCCTAACCCTAACCCTTCCCCGAAGCCTTACCCTCACCCGTTCCCTAATCCTAACCCGTACGATAACACTAACCCGTGCCCTCACACGTACGCTCAACCTAAACTATTGACGTACCGTCACCTGTACCATAAACCGTCCCCGTCCCCTAACCCTAACCCTAGCCCGAGCCCTAACCCTAACCCTTCCCCGAAGGCTTACCCTCACCCGTACCCTAATCCTAACCCGTACGCTAACACTAACCCGTGCCCTCACACGTACGCTCACCCTAAACCGTTGCCGTACCCTCACCTGGACCCTAAACCGTCCACGTCCCCTAACCCTAACCCTAGCCCGAACGCTAACCCTAACCCTTCCCCGAAGCCTTACCCTCACCCGTCCCATAATCCTAACCCGTACGCTAACACTAACCCGTGCCCTCACATGTACGCTCACCCTAAACCGTTCTCATACCCTCATCTGGACCCTAAACCGTCCCAGTCCCCTAACCCTAAGCCTAGCCCGAACCCTAACACTAACCCTTCCCCGAAGCCTTACCCTCACCCGTCCCCTAATCCTAACCCGTACACTAACACTAACCCGTGCCCTCACACGTACGCTCACCCTAAACTGTTGCCGTACCCTCACCTGGACCCTAAACCGTCCCCGTCCCCTAACCCTAACCCTAGCCCAAACCCTAACACTAACCCTTCCCCGAAGCCTTACCCTCACCCGTCCGCTAATCCTAACCCGTACGCTAACACTAACCCGTGCCCTCACACGTACGTTCACCCTAAACTGTTGCCGTACCCTCACCTGTACCATAAACCGTCCCCATCCCCTAACCCTAACCCTAGCCCGAACCCTAACCCTAACGCTTCCCCGAAGCCTTACCCTCACCCGTCCCCTATTCCTAACCCGTACGCTAACACTAACCCGTGCCCTCACACGTACGCTCACCCTAAACCGTTGCCTTTCCCTCACCTGGACCCTAAACGGTCCCCGTCCCCTAATCTTAACCCTAGCCCGAACGCTAACCCTAACCCTTCCCCGAAGCCTTACCCTCACCCGTCCCCTAATCCTAAACTGTACGCTAACACTAACCCGTGCCCTCACACGTACGCTCACCCTAAACCGTTGTCGTACCCTCACCTGGACCCTAAACCGTCCCCGTCCCCTAACCCTAACCCTAGCCCAAACCCTAAACCTAACCCTTCCCCGAAGCCTTACCCTCACCCGTCCCCTAATCCTAACCCGTACGCTAACACTAACCCGTGCCCTCACACGTACGCTCACCTTAAACCGTTGTCGTACCCTCACCTGGACCCTAAACCGTCCCCGTCCCCTAAACCTAACCCTAGCCCGAACCCTAACCCTAACCCTTCCACGAAGCCTTACCCTCACCCATCCCCTAATCCTAACCCGTACGCTAACACTAACCCGTGCCCTCACACGTACACTCACCCTAAACCGTTGCCGTACCCTCACCTGGACCCTAAACCGTCCACGTCCCCTAACCCTAACCCTAGCCCGAACCCTAACCCTAACCCTTCCCAGAAGCCTTACCCTCACCCGTCCCCTAATCCTAACCCGTACGCTAACAGTAACCTGTGCCCTCACACGTACGCTCACCCAAAACCGTTGTTGTACCCTCACCTGGACCCTAAACTGTCCCCGTCCCCTAACCCTAACCCTAGCCCGAACTCTAACCCTAACCCCTCCCCGAAGCCTTACCCTCACCCATCCCATAATCCTAATCTGTACGCTAACACTAACCCGTGCACTCACAGTTACGCTCACCCTAAACCGTTGTCGTACCCTCACCTAGACCCTAAACCGTCCCCGTCCCCTAATCCCCAACCCAGCCCGAACCCTAACAATAACCCTTCCCCAGAGCCTTACCCTCACCCGTCCCCTAATCCTAAACCGTACGCTAACACTAACCCGTGCACTCACACGTACGCTCACTCTAAACTGTTGTCGTACCCTCACTTGTACCGTAAACCATCCCCGTCACCTAACCCTAACCCTAGCCCGAGCCCTGACCCTAACCCTTCTCCGAAGCCTTACCCTCACCAGTCCCCTAATCCTAACCCGTATGCTAACACTAACCCGTGCCCTCACATGTACGCTCACCCTAAACCGTTGCCGTACCCTCACCTGGACCCTAAACCGTCCCCGTCCCCTAACCCTAACCCTAGCCCGTACCCTAACCCTAACCCTTCCCCGAAGCCTTACCCTCAACCGTCTCCTAATCCTAACCCGTAGGCTAACACTAACCCGTGCCCTCACACGTACGCTCATCCTAAACTGTTGACGTACCGTCACCTGTACCATAAACCGTCCCCATCCCCTAACCCTAACCCTAGCCCGAACCCTAACCCTAACACTTCCCCGAAGCCTTACCCTCACCCGTCCCCTATTCCTAAACCGTACGCTAACACTAACCCGTGCCCTCACACGTACGCTCACACTAAACCGTTGCCTTTCCCTCACCTGGACCCTAAACCGTCCCCGTCCCCTAACCCTAACCCTAGCCCGAACGCTAACCCTAACCCTTCCCCTTACCCTTACCCTCACCCGTCTCCTAATCCTAAACTGTACGCTAACACTAACCCGTGCCCTCACACGTACGCTCACCCTAAACCGTTGTCGTACCCTCACCTGGACCCTAAACCGTCCCCGTCCCCTAACCCTAACCCTAGCCCGAACCCTAACCCTAACCCTTCCCCAAAGCCTTACCCTCACCCGTCTCCTAATCCTAACCCGTACGCTAACACTAACCCGTGCCCTCACACGTACACTCACCCTAAACCGTTGTCGTACCCTCACCTGGACCCTAAACCGTCCCTGTCCCCTAACCCTAACCCTAGCCCGAGCTCTAACCCTAACCCTTCCCCGAAGCCTTACCCTCACCCGTCCCCTAATCCTAACCCGTACGCTAACACTAACCCGTGCCCTCACACGTACGCTCACCCTAAACTGTTGCCGTACCCTCACCTGGACCCTAAACCGTCCCCGTCCCCTAACCCTAACCCTAGCCCGAACCCTAACACTAACCCTTCCCCGAAGCCTTACCCTCACCCGTCCCCTAATCCTAACCCGTACGCTAACACTAACCCATGCTCTCACACGTACGCTCACCCTAAACCGTTGCCGTACCCTCACCTGGACCCTAAACCGTCCCCGTCCCCTAACCCTAACCCTAGCCCGAACCCTAATCCTAACCCTTCCCCGAAGCCTTACCCTCACCCGTCCCCTAATCCTAACCCGTACGCTAACACTAACCCGTGCCCTCACACGTACGCTCACCCTAAACCGTTGCCGTACCCTCACCTGGACCCTAAACCGTCCACGTGCCCTAACCCTAACCCTAGCCCGAACCCTAACCCTAACCCTTCCCAGAAGCCTTACCCTCACCCGTCCCCTAATCCTAACCCGTACGCTAACACTAACCTGTGGCCTCACACGTAGGCTCACCCAAAACAGATGTTGTACCCTCACCTGGACCCTAAACCATTCCCGTCCCCTAACCCTAACCCTAGCCCGAACTCTAACCCTAACCCCTCCCCGAAGCCTTACCCTCACCCATCCCATAATCCTAATCTGTACGCTAACACTAACCCGAGCACTCACACTTACGCTCACCCTAAACCGTTGCCATACCCTCACCTAGACCCTAAACCGTCCCCGTCCCCTAACCCCAACCCCAGCCCGAACCCTAACAATAACCCTTCCCCAGAGCCTTAGCCTCACCCGTCCCCTAATCTTAAACCGTACGCTAACACTACCACGTGCACTCACACGTACGCTCACCCTAAACCGTTGTCGTACCCTCACTTGTACCGTAAACCATCCCCGTTACCTAACCCTAACCCTAGACCGAGCCCTGACCCTAACCCTTCCCCGAAGCCTTACCCTCACCCGTCCCCTAATCCTAAACTCTACGCTAACACTAACCCGTGCCCTCACACGTACGCTCACGCTAAACCGTTGCCGTACCCTCACCTGGACCCTAAACCGTCCACGTCCCCTAACCCTAACCCAAGCCCGAACCCTAACCCTAACCCTTCCCAGAAGCCTTACCCTCACCCGTCCCCTAATCCTAACCCGTACGCTAACACTAACCTGTGCCCTCACACGTACGCTCACCCAAAACAGTTGTCGTACCCTCACCTGGACCCTAAACCGTCCCCATCCCCTAACCCTAACCCTAGCCCGAGCTCTAACCCTAACCCTTCCCGGAAGCCTTACCCTCACCCGTCCCCTAATCCTAACCCGTACGCTAACACTAACCCGTGCCCTCACACGTACGCTCACCCTAAACCGTTGCCTTTCCCTCACCTGGACCCTAAACGGTCCCCGTCCGCTAACCCTAACCCTAGCCCGAACGCTAACCCTAACCCTTCCACTTAGCCTTACCCTCACCCGTCCCCTAATCCTAAACTGTACGCTAACACTAACCCGTGCCCTCACACGTACGCTCACCCTAAACCGTTGTCGTACCCTCACCTGGACCCTAAACCGTCCCCGTCCCCTAACCCTAACCCTAGCCCGAATCCTAACCCTAACCCTTCCCCGAAGCCTTACCCTCACCCGTCTCCTAATCCTAACCCGTACGCTAACACTAACCCGTGCCCTCATACGTACGCTCACCCTAAACCGTTGCCGTACCCTCACCTGGACCCTAAACCGTCCCCATCCCCTAACCCTAACCCTAGCCCGAGCTCTAACCCTAACCCTTCCCCGAAGCCTTACCCTCAGCCGTCCCCTAATCCTAACCCGTACGCGAACACTAACCCGTGCCCTCACACGTACGCTCACCCTAAACCGTTGTCGTACCCTCACCTGGACCCTAAACTGTCCCCGTCCCCTAAACCTAACCCTAGCGTGAACGCTAACACTAACCCTTTCCCGAAGCCTTACTCTTACCCGTCCTCTAATACTAACCGGTACGCTAACACTAACCCGTGCCCTCCCACGTACGCTCACACTAAACCGTTGTTGTACCCTCACCTGGACCCTAAACCGTCCCCGGCCCCTAACCCTAACCCTAGCCCGAACCCTAATCCTAACCCTTCCCCAAAGCCTTACCCTCACCCGTCCCCTAATCCTAACCCGTACGCTAACACTAACCCGTGCCCTCACACGTACGCTCACCCTGAACCGTTACCGTACCCTCACTGGACCCTAAACCGTCCACGTCCCCTAACCCTAACCCTAGCCCGAACCCTAACCCTAACCCTTCCCCGAAGCCTTACCCTCACCCGTCTCATAATCCTAACCCGTAGGCTAACACTAACCCGTGCCCTCACACGTACGCTCACCCTAAACCGTTGTCGTACCCTCACCTGGACCCTAAACCATCCCCGTTACCTAACCCTAACCCTAACCCGAGCCCTGACCCTAACCCTTCCCCGAAGCCTTACCCTCACCTGTCCCCTATTCCTAACCCGTACGCTAACACTAACACGTGCCCTCACACGTACGCTCACCCTAAACTGTTGACGTACCGTCACCTGTACCATAAACCGTCCCCATCCCCTAACCCTAACCCTAGCCCGAACCCTAACCCTAACCCTTTCCCGAAGCCTTACCCTCACCCTTCCCCTATTCTTAACCCGTACGCTAACACTAACCCGTGCCCTCACACGTACGCTCACCCTAAACCGTTGCCGTACCCTCACCTGGACCCTAAACGGTCCCCGTCCCCTAACCCTAACCCTAGCCCGAACACTAACCCTAACCCTTCCCCGAAGCCTTACCCTCACCCGTCTCCTAATCCTAACCCGTACGCTAACACTAACCCATGCCCTCACACGTACAATCACCCTAAACCGTTGTCGTACCCTCACCTGGACCCTAAACCGTCCCCGTCCCCTAACCCTAACCCTAGCCCGAGCTCTAACCCTAACCCTTCCCCGAAGCCTTACCCTCACCCGTCCCCTAATCCTAACCCGTACGCTAACACTAACCCGTGCCCTCACACGTACGCTCACCCTAAACTGTTGCCGTACCCTCACCTGGACCCTAAACCGTCCCCGTCCCCTAACCCTAACCCTAGCCCGAACCCTAACCCTAACCCTTCCCCGAAGCCTTACCCTCACCCGTCCCCTATTCCTAACCCGTACGCTAACACTAACCCGTGCCCTCACACGTACGCTCACCCTAAACTGTTGACGTACCGTCACCTGTACCATAAACCGTCCCCATACCCTAACCCTAACCCTAGCCCGAACCCTAACCCTAACCCTTCCCCGAAGCCTTACCCTCACCCGTACCCTATTCCTAACCCGTACGCTAACACTAACCCGTGCCCTCACACGTACGCTCACCCTAAACCGTTGCCTTTCCCTCACCTGGACCCTAAACCGTCCCCGTCCCCTAACCCTAACCCTAGCCCGAACGCTAACCCTAACCCTTCCCCGAAGCCTTACCCTCACCCGTCCCCTAATCCTAAACTGTACGCTAACACTAACCCGTGCCCTCACACGTACGCTCACCCTAAAACGTTGTCTTACCCTCACCTGGACCCTAAACCGTCCCCGTCCCCTAACCATAACCCTAGCCCGAGCCCTAACCCTAACCCTTCCCCGAAGGCTTACCCTCACCCGTACCCTAATCCTAACCCGTACGCTAACACTAACCCGTGCCCTCACACGTACGCTCACCCTAAACCGTTGCCGTACCCTCACCTGGACCCTAAACCGTCCCCGTCCCCTAACCCTAACCCTAGCCCGAACCCTAACCCTAACCCTTCCCCGAAGCCTTACCCTCACCCGTCTCCTAATCCTAACCCGTACGCTAACACTAACCCGTGCCCTCACACGTACGCTCACCCTAAACTGTTGCCGTACCCTCACCTGGACCCTAAACCGTCCCCGTCCCCTAACCCTAACCCTAGCACGAACACTAACACTAACCCTTCCCCGAAGCCTTACCCTCACCCGTCCCCTAATCCTAACCCGTACGCTAACACTAACCCATGCTCTCACACGTGCGCTCACCCTAAACCGTTGTCGTACCCTCACCTGGACCCTAAACCGTCCCCGTCCCCTAACCCTAACCCTAGCCCGAACCCTAATCCTAACCCTTCCCAGAAGCCTTACCCTCACCCGTCCCCTAATCCTAACCCGTACGCTAACACTAACCCGTGCCCTCACACGTACGCTCACCCTAAACCGTTGCCGTACCCTCACCTGGACCCTAAACCGTCCACGTTCCCGAACCCTAACCCTAGCCCGAACCCTAACCCTAACCCTTCCCAGAAGCCTTACCCTCACCCGTCCCCTAATCCTAACCCGTACGCTAACACTAACCTGTGCCCTCAAACGTACGCTCACCCAAAACCGTTGTTGTACCTTCACCTGGACCCTAAACCGTCCACGTCCCCTAACCCTAACCCTAGCCCGAACTCTAACCCTAACCCCTTCCCGTAGCCTTACCCTCACCCATCCCATAATCCTAATCTGTACGCTAACACTAACCCGTGCACTCAAACTTATGCTCACCCTAAACCGTTGCCGTACCCTCACCTAGACCCTAAACCGTCCCCGTCCCCTAACCCCAACCCCAGCCCGAACCCTAACAATAACCCTTCCCAAGAGCCTTACCCTCACCCGTCCCCTAATCCTAAACCGTACGCTAACACTAACCCGTGCACTCACACGTACGCTCACCCTAAACCGTTGTCGTACCCTCACTTGTACCGTAAACCATCCCCGTTACCTAACCCTAACCCTAGCCCGAGCCCTGACCCCAACCCTTACCCAAAGCCTTACCCTCAACTGTCCCCTAATCCTAACCCGTATGCTAACACTAACCCGTGCCCTCACATGTACGCTCACCCTAAACCGTGGCCGTACCCTCACCTGGACCCTAAACCGTCCCCGTCCCTTAACCCTAACCCTAGCCCGAACCCTAACCCTAACCCTTCCCTGAAGCCTTACCCTCAACCGTCTCCTAATCCTAACCCGTAGGCTAACACTAACCCGTGCCCTCACACGTACGCTCACCCTAAACTGTTGACGTACCGTCACCTGTACCATAAACCGTCCCAATCCCCTAACCCTAACCCTAGCCCGAACCCTAACCCTAACCCTTCCCCGAAGCCTTACCCTCACCCGTCCCCTATTCCTAACCCGTACGCTAACACTAACCCGTGCCCTCACACGTACAATCACCCTAAACCGTTGTCGTACCCTCACCTGGACCCTAAACCGTCCCCGTCCCCTCACCCTAACCCTAGCCCGAGCTCTAACCCTAACCCTTCCCCGAAGCCTTACCCTCACCCGTCCCCTAATCCTAACCCGTACGCTAACACTAACCCGTGCCCTCACACGTACGCTCACCCTAAACTGTTGCCGTACCCTCAACTGGACCCTAAACCGTCCCCGTCCCCTAACCCTAACCCTAGCCCGAACCCTAACCCTAACCCTTCCCCGAAGCCTTACCCTCACCCGTCCCCTATTCCTAACCCGTACGCTAACACTAACCCGTGCCCTCACACGTACGCTCACCCTAAACTGTTGACGTACCGTCACCTGTACCATAAACCGTCCCCATACCCTAACCCTAACCCTAGCCCGAACCCTAACCCTAACCCTTCCCCGAAGCCTTACCCTCACCCGTACCCTATTCCTAACCCGTACGCTAACACTAATCCGTGCCCTCACACGTACGCTCACCCTAAACCGTTGCCTTTCCCTCACCTGGACCCTAAACCGTCCCCGTCCCCTAACCCTAACCCTAGCCCGAACGCTAACCCTAACCCTTCCCCGAAGCCTTACCCTCACCCGTCCCCTAATCCTAAACTGTACGCTAACACTAACCCGTGCCCTCACACGTACGCTCACCCTAAACCGTTGTCGTACCCTCACCTGGACCCTAAACCGTCCCCGTCCCCTAACCATAACCCTAGCCCGAGCCCTAACCCTAACTCTTCCCCGAAGGCTTACCCTCACCCGTACCCTAATCCTAATCCGTACGCTAACACTAACCCGTGCCCTCACACGTACGCTCACCCTAAACCGTTGCCGTACCCTCACCTGGACCCTAAACGGTCCCCGTCCCCTAACCCTAACCCTAGCCCGAACCCTAACCCTAACCCTTCCCCGAAGCCTTACCCTCACCCGTCTCCTAATCCTAACCCGTACGCTAACACTAACCCGTCCCCTCACACGTACACTCACCCTAAACCGTTGTCGTACCCTCACCTGGACCCTAAACCGTCCCCGTCCCCTAACCCTAACCCTAGCCCGAGCTCTAACCCTAACCCTTCCCCGAAGCCTTACCCTCACCCGTCCCCTAATCCTAACCCGTACGCTAACACTAACCCGTGCCCTCCCACGTACGCTCACCCTAAACTGTTGCCGTACCCTCACCTGGACCCTAAACCGTCCCCGTCCCCTAACCCTAACCCTAGCCCGAACCCTAACACTAACCCTTCCCCGAAGCCTTACCCTCACCCGTCCCCTAATACTAACCCGTACGCTAACACTAACCCGTGCCCTCACACGTACGCTCACCCTAAATCGTTGTTGTACCCTCACCTGGACCCTAAACCGCCCCCGTCCCCTAACCCTAACCCTAGCCCGAACCCTAACCCTAACCCTTCCCAGAAGCCTTACCCTCACCCATCCCCTAATCCTAACCCGTACGCTAACACTAACCCGTGCCCTCACACGTACGCTCACCCTAAACTCTTGCCGTACCCTCACCTGTACCATAAACCGTCCCCATCCCCTAACCCTAACCCTAGCCCGAACCCTAACCCTAACCCATCCCCGAAGCCTTACCCTCACCCGTCCCCTATTCCTAACCCGTACGCTAACACTAACCCGTGCCCTCACACGTACGCTCACCCTAAACCGTTGCCTTTCCCTCACCTGGACCCTAAACCGTCCCCGTCCCCTAACCCTAACCCTAGCCCGAACCCTAACACTAACCCTTCCCCGAAGCCTTACCCTCACCCGTCCCCTAATACTAACCCGTACGCTAACACTAACCCGTGCCCTCACACGTACGCTCACCCTAAACCGTTGTTGTACCCTCACCTGGACCCTAAACCGCCCCCGTCCCCTAACCCTAACCCTAGCCCGAACCCTAACCCTAACCCTTCCCAGAAGCCTTACCCTCACCCATCCCCTAATCCTAACCCATACGCTAACACTAACCGGTGCCCTCACACGTACGCTCACCCTAAACTCTTGCCGTACCCTCACCTGTACCATAAACCGTCCCCATCCCCTAACCCTAACCCTAGCCCGAACCCTAACCCTAACCCATCCCCGAAGCCTTACCCTCACCCGTCCCCTATTCCTAACCCGTACGCTAACACTAACCCGTGCCCTCACACGTACGCTCACCCTAAACCGTTGCCTTTCCCTCACCTGGACCCTAAACGGTCCCCGTCCCCTAACCCTAACCCTATCCCGAACGCTAACCCTAACCGTTCCCCTTAGCCTTACCCTCACCCGTCCCCTAATCCTAAACTGTACGCTAACACTAACCCGTGCCCTCACACGTACGCTCACCCTAAACCGTTGTCGTACCCTCACCTGGACCCTAAACCGTCCCCGTCCCCTAACCCTAACCCTAGCCCGAACCCTAACCCTAACTCTTCCCCGAAGCCTTACCCTCACCCGTCTCCTAATCCTAACCCGTACGCTAACACTATCCCGTGCCCTCACACGTACACTCACCCTAAACCGTTGTCGTACCCTCACCTGGACCCTAAACCGTCCCCGTCCCTTAACCCTAACCCTAGCCCGAGCTCTTACCCTAACCCTTCCACGAAGCCTTACCCTCACCCGTCCCCTAATCCTAACCCGTACGCTAACACTAACCCGTGCCCTCACACGTACGCTCACCCTAAACTGTTGCCGTACCCTCACCTGGACCCTAAACCGTCCCCGTCCCCTAACCCTAACCCTAGCACGAACACTAACACTAACCCTTCCCCGAAGCCTTACCCTCACCCGTCCCCTAATCCTAACCCGTACGCTAACACTAACCCATGCTCTCACACGTACGCTCACCCTAAACCGTTGTCGTACCCTCACCTGGACCCTAAACCGTCCCCGTCCCCTAACCCTAACCCTAGCCCGAACCCTAATCCTAACCCTTCCCCGAAGCCTTACCCTCACCCGTCCCCTAATCCTAACCCATACGCTAACACTAACCCGTGCCCTCAAACGTACGCTCACCCTAAACCGTTGCCGTACCCTCACCTGGACCCTAAACCGTCCACGTCCCCTAACCCTAACCCTAGCCCGAACCCTAACCCTAACCCTTCCCAGAAGCCTTACCCTCACCCGTCCCCTAATCCTAACCCGTACGCTAACACTAACCTGTGCCCTCAAACGTACGCTCACCCAAAACCGTTGTTGTACCTTCACCTGGACCCTAAACCGTCCACGTCCCCTAACCCTAACCCTAGCCCGAACTCTAACCCTAACCCCTTCCCGTAGCCTTACCCTCACCCATCCCATAATCCTAATCTGTACGCTAACACTAACCCGTGCACTCACACTTATGCTCACCCTAAACCGTTGCCGTACCCTCACCTAGACCCTAAACCGTCCCCGTCCCCTAACCCCAACCCCAGCCCGAACCCTAACAATAACCCTTCCCAAGAGCCTTACCCTCACCCGTCCCCTAATCCTAAACCGTACGCTAACACTAACCCGTGCACTCACACGTACGCTCACCCTAAACCGTTGTCGTACCCTCACTTGTACCGTAAACCATCCCCGTTACCTAACCCTAACCCTAGCCCGAGCCCTGACCCTAACCCTTACCCAAAGCCTTACCCTCAACTGTCCCCTAATCCTAACCCGTATGCTAACACTAACCCGTGCCCTCACATGTACGCTCACCCTAAACCGTGGCCGTACCCTCACCTGGACCCTAAACCGTCCCCGTCCCCTAACCCTAACCCTAGCCCGAACCCTAACCCTAACCCTTCCCTGAAGCCTTACCCTCAACCGTCTCCTAATCCTAACCCGTAGGCTAACACTAACCCGTGCCCTCACACGTACGCTCACCCTAAACTGTTGACGTACGGTCACCTGTACCATAAACCGTCCCCATCCCCTAACCCTAACCCTAGCCCGAACCCTAACCCTAACCCTTCCCCGAAGCCTTACCCTCACCCGTCCCCTATTCCTAACCCGTACGCTAACACTAACCCGTGCCCTCACACGTACAATCACCCTAAACCGTTGTCGTACCCTCACCTGGACCCTAAACCGTCCCCGTCCCCTAACCCTAACCCTAGCCCGAGCTCTAACCCTAACCCTTCCCCGAAGCCTTACCCTCACCCGTCCCCTAATCCTAACCCGTACGCTAACACTAACCCGTGCCCTCACACGTACGCTCACCCTAAACTGTTGCCGTACCCTCAACTGGACCCTAAACCGGCCCCGTCCCCTAACCCTAACCCTAGCCCGAACCCTAAACCTAACCCTTCCCCGAAGCCTTACCCTCACCCGTCCCCTATTCCTAACCCGTACGCTAACACTAACCCGTGCCCTCACACGTACGCTCACCCTAAACTGTTGACGTACCGTCACCTGTACCATAAACCGTCCCCATACCCTAACCCTAACCCTAGCCCGAACGCTAACCCTAACCCTTCCCCGAAGCCTTACCCTCACCCGTCCCCTAATCCTAAACTGTACGCTAACACTAACCCGTGCTCTCACACGTACGCTCACCCTAAACCGTTGTCGTACCCTCACCTGGACCCTAAACCGTCCCCGTCCCCTAACCATAACCCTAGCCCGAGCCCTAACCCTAACCCTTCCCCGAAGGCTTACCCTCACCCGTACCCTAATCCTAACCCGTACGCTAACACTAACCCGTGCCCTCACACGTACGCTCACCCTAAACCGTTGCCGTACCCTCACCTAGACCCTAAACCGTCCCCGTCCCCTAACCCTAACCCTAGCCCGAACCCTAACCCTAACCCTTCCCCGAAGCCTTACCCTCACCCGTCTCCTAATCCTAACCCGTACGCTAACACTAACCCGTGCCCTCACACGTACACTCACCCTAAACCGTTGTCGTACCCTCACCTGGACCCTAAACCGTCCCCGTCCCCTAACCCTAACCCTAGCCCGAGCTCTAACCCTAACCCTTCCCCGAAGCCTTACCCTCACCCGTCCCCTAATCCTAACCCGTACGCTAACACTAACCCGTGCCCTCCCACGTACGCTCACCCTAAACTGTTGCCGTACCCTCACCTGGACCCTAAACCGTCCCCGTCCCCTAACCCTAACCCTAGCCCGAACCCTAACACTAACCCTTCCCCGAAGCCTTACCCTCACCCGTCCCCTAATACTAACCCGTACGCTAACACTAACCCGTGCCCTCACACGTACGGTCACCCTAAATCGTTGTTGTACCCTCACCTGGACCCTAAACCGCCCCCGTCCCCTAACCCTAACCCTAGCCCGAACCCTAACCCTAACCCTTCCCAGAAGCCTTACCCTCACCCATCCCCTAATCCTAACCCGTACGCTAACACTAACCCGTGCCCTCACACGTACGCTCACCCTAAACTCTTGCCGTACCCTCACCTGTACCATAAACCGTCCCCATCCCCTAACCCTAACCCTAGCCCGAACCCTAACCCTAACCCATCCCCGAAGCCTTACCCTCACCCGTCCCCTATTCCTAACCCGTACGCTAACACTAACCCGTGCCCTCACACGTACGCTCACCCTAAACCGTTGCCTTTCCCTCACCAGGACCCTAAACGGTCCCCGTCCCCTAACCCTAACCCTAGCCCGAACGCTAACCCTAACCCTTCCCCTTAGCCTTACCCTCACCCGTCCCCTAATCCTAAACTGTACGCTAACACTAACCCGTGCCCTCACACGTACGCTCACCCTAAACCGTTGTCGTACCCTCACCTGGACCCTAAACCGTCCCCGTCCCCTAACCCTAACCCTAGCCCGAACCCTAACCCTAACTCTTCCCCGAAGCCTTATCCTCAACCGTCTCCTAATCCTAACCCGTACGCTAACACTATCCCGTGCCCTCACACGTACACTCACCCTAAACCGTTGTCGTACCCTCACCTGGACCCTAAACCGTCCCCGTCCCTTAACCCTAACCCTTGCCCGAGCTCTTACCCTAACCCTTCCACGAAGCCTTACCCTCACCCGTCCCCTAATCCTAACCCGTACGCTAACACTAACCCGTGCCCTCACACGTACGCTCACCCTAAACTGTTGCCGTACCCTCACCTGGACCCTAAACCGTCCCCGTCCCCTAACCCTAACCCTAGCACGAACCCTAACACCAACCATTCCCCGAAGCCTTACCCTCACCCGTCCCCTAATCCTAACCCGTACGCTAACACTAACCCATGCTCTCACACGTACGCTCACCCTAAACCGTTGTCGTACCCTCACCTGGACCCTAAACCGTCCCCGTCCCCTAACCCTAACCCTAGCCCGAACCCTAATCCTAACCCTTCCCCGAAGCCTTACCCTCACCCGTCCCCTAATCCTAACCCGTACGCTAACACTAACCCGTGCCCTCACACGTACGCTCACCCTAAACCGTTGCCGTACCCTCACCTGGACCCTAAACCGTCCACGTCCCCTAACCCTAACCCTAGCCCGAACCCTAACCCTAACCCTTCCCAGAAGCCTTACCCTCACCCGTCCCCTAATCCTAACCCGTACGCTAACACTAACCTGTGCCCTCACACGTACGCTCACCCAAAACCGTTGTTGTACCTTCACCTGGACCCTAAACCGTCCACGTCTCCTAACCCTAACCCTAGCCCGAACTCTAACCCTAACCCCTTCCCGTAGCCTTACCCTCACCCATCCCATAATCCTAATCTGTACGCTAACACTAACCCGTGCACTCACACTTATGCTCACCCTAAACCGTTGCCGTACCCTCACCTAGACCCTAAACCGTCCCCGTCCCCTAACCCCAACCCCAGCCTGAACCCTAACAATAACCCTTCCCAAGAGCCTTACCCTCACCCGTCCCCTAATCCTAAACCGTAAGCTAACACTAACCCGTGCACTCACACGTACGCTCACCCTAAACCGTTGTCGTACCCTCACTTGTACCGTAAACCATCCCCGTTACCTAACCCTAACATTAGCCCGAGCCCTGACCCTAACCCTTACCCAAAGCCTTACCCTCAACTGTCCCCTAATCCTAACCCGTATGCTAACACTAACCCGTGCCCTCACATGTACGCTCACCCTAAACCGTGGCCGTACCCTCACCTGGAACCTAAACCGTCCCCGTCCCCTAACCCTAACCCTAGCACGAACCCTAACCCTAACCCTAGCCCGAACCCTAACCCTAACCCTTCCCTGAAGCCTTACCCTCAACCGTCTCCTAATCCTAACCCGTAGGCTAACACTAACCCGTGCCCTCACACGTACGCTCACCCTAAACTGTTGACGTACCGTCACCTGTACCATAAACCGTCCCCATCCCCTAACCCTAACCCTAGCCCGAACCCTAACCCTAACCCTTCCCCGAAGCCTTACCCTCACCCGTCCCCTATTCCTAACCCGTACGCTAACACTAACCCGTGCCCTCACACGTACGCTCACCCTAAACAGTTGTCGTACCCTCACCTGGACCGTAAACCGTCCCCGTCCCCTAACCCTAACCCTAGCCCGAGCCCTAACCCTAACCCTTCCCCGAAGGCTTACCCTCACCCGTACCCTAATCCTAACCCGTACGCTAACACTAACCCATGCCCTCACACGTACGCTCACCCTAAACCGTTGCCGTACCCTCAACTGGACCCTAAACCGTCCCCGTCCCCTAACCCTAACCCTAGCCCGAACCCTAACACTAACCCTTCCCCGAAGCCTTACCCTCACCCGTCCCCTAATCCTAAACTGTACGCTAACACTAACCCGTGCCCTCACACGTACGCTCACCCTAAACCGTTGCCGTACCCTCACCTGGACCCTAAACCGTCCACGTCCCCTAACCCTAACCCTAGCCCGAACCCTAACCCTAACCCTTCCCAGAAGCCTTACCCTCACCCGTCCCCTAATCCTAACCCGTACGCTAACACTAACCTGTGCCCTCACACGTACGCTCACCCAAAACCGTTGTTGTACCCTCACCTGGACCCTAAACCGTCCCCGTCCCCTAACCCTAACCCTAGCCCGAACTCTAACCCTAACCCCTCCCCGAAGCCTTACCCTCACCCATCCCATAATCCTAATCTGTACGCTAACACTAACCCGTGCACTCACACTTACGCTCACCCTAAACCGTTGCCGTACCCTCACCTGGACCCTAAACCGTCCCCGTCCCCTAACCCTAACCCTAGCGTGAATGCTAACACTAACCCTTTCCCAAAGCCTTACCCTCAACCGTCTCCTAATCCTAACCCGTAGGCTAACACTAACCCATGCCCTCACACGTACGCTCACCCTAAACTGTTGACGTACCGTCACCTGTACCATAAACCGTCCCCATCCCCTAACCCTAACCCTAGCCCGAACCCTAACCCTAACCCTTCCCAGAAGCCTTACCCTCACCCGTCCCCTATTCCTAACCCGTACGCTAACACTAACCCGTGCCCTCACACGTACGCTCACCATGAACCGTTACCGTACCCTCACTGGACCCTAAACCGTCCACGTCCCCTAACCCTAACCCTAGCCCGAACCCTAACCCTAACCCTTCCCCGAAGCCTTACCCTCACCCGTCTCATAATCCTAACCCGTAGGCTAACACTAACCCGTGCCCTCACACGTACGCTCACCCTAAACCGTTGTTGTACCCTCACCTGGACCCTAAACCGTTCCCATCCCCTAAACCTAACCCTAGCGCGAACGCTAACACTAACCCTTTCCCGAAGCCTTACTCTTACCCGTCCTCTAATACTAACCCGTACGCTAACACTAACCCGTGCCCTCACACGTAAGCTCACCCTAAACCGTTGTTGTACCCTCACCTGGACCCTAAACCGCCCCCGTCCCCTAACCCTAGCCCGAACCCTAACCCTAACCCTTCCACGAAGCCTTACCCTCACCCATCCCCTAATCCTAACCCGTACGCTAACACTAACCCGTGCCCTCACACGTACGCTCACCTTAAACTGTTGCCGTACCCTCACCTGTACCATAAACCGTCCCCATCCCCTAACCCTAACCCTAGCCCGAACCCTAACCAACGCTTCCCCGAAGCCTTACCCTCACCCGTCCCCTATTCCTAACCCGTACGCTAACACTAACCCGTGCCCTCACACGTACGCTCACCCTAAACCTTTGCCTTTCCCTCACCTGGACCCTAAACGGCACCCGTCCCCTAACCCTAACCCTAGCCCGAACCCTAACACTAACCCTTCCCCGAAGCCTTACCCTCACCCGTCCCCTAATCCTAAACTGTACGCTAACACTAACCCGTGCCCTCACACGTACGCTCACCCTAAACCGTTGCCGTACCCTCACCTGGACCCTAAACCGTCCACGTCCCCTAACCCTAACCCTAGCCCGAACCCTAACCCTAACCCTTCCCAGAAGCCTTACCCTCACCCGTCCCCTAATCCTAACCCGTACGCTAACACTAACCCGTGCCCTCACACGTACGCTCACCCTAAACTCTTGCCGTACCCTCACCTGTACCATAAACCGTCCCCATCCCCTAACCCTAACCCTAGTCCGAACCCTAACCCTAACCCTTCCCCGAAGCCTTACCCTCACCCGTCCCCTATTCCTAACCCGTACGCTAACACTAACCCGTGCCCTCACACGTACGCTCACCCTAAACCGTTGCCTTTCCCTCACCTGGACCCTAAACGGTCCCCGTCCCCTAACCCTAACCGTAGCCCAAACGCTAACCCTAACCCTTCCCCTTAGCCTTACCCTCACCCGTCCGCTAATCCTAAACTGTACGCTAACACTAACCCGTGCCCTCACACGTACGCTCACCCTAAACCGTTGTCGTACCCTCACCTGGACCCTAAACCGTCCCCGTCCCCTAATCCTAACCCTAGCCCGAACCCTAACCCTAACTCTTCCCCGAAGCCTTACCCTCACCCGTCTCCTAATCCTAACCCGTATGCTAACACTATCCCGTGCCCTCACACGTACACTCACCCTAAACCGTTGTCGTACCCTCACCTGGACCCTAAACCGTCCCCGTCCCTTAACCCTAACCCTAGCCCGAGCTCTTACCCTAACCCTTCCACGAAGCCTTACCCTCACCCGTCCCCTAAACCTAACCCGTACGCTAACACTAACCCGTGCCCTCACACGTACGCTCACCCTAAACTGTTGCCGTACCCTCACCTGGACCCTAAACGGTCCCCGTCCCCTAACCCTAACCCTAGCACGAACCCTAACACTAACCCTTCCCCGAAGCCTTACCCTCACCCGTCCCCTAATCCTAACCCGTACGCTAACACTAACCCATGCTCTCACACGTACGCTCACCCTAAACCGTTGTCGTACCCTCAACTGGACCCTAAACCGTCCCCGTCCCCTAACCCTAACCCTAGCCCGAACCCTAATCCTAACCCTTCCCCGAAGCCTTACCCTCACCCGTCCCCTATACCTAACCCGTACGCTAACACTAACCCGTGCCCTCACACGTACGCTTACACTAAACCGTTGCCGTACCCTCACCTGGACCCTAAACCGTCCACGTCCCCTAACCCTAACCCTAGCCCGAACCCTAACCCTAACCCTTCCCAGAAGCCTTACCCTCACCCGTCCCCTAATCCTAACCCGTACGCTAACACTAACCTCTGCCCTCACACGTACGCTCACCCAAAACCGTTGTTGTACCTTCACCTGAACCCTAAACCGTCCCCGTCCCCTAACCCTAACCCTAGCCCGAACTCTAACCCTAACCCCTTCCCGTAGCCTTACCCTCACCCATCCCATAATCCTAATCTGTACGCTAACACTAACCCGTGCACTCACACTTATGCTCACCCTAAACCGTTGCCGTACCCTCACCTAGACCCTAAACCGTCCCCGTCACCTAACCCCAACCCCAGCCCGAACCCTAACAATAACCCTTCCGAAGAGCCTTACCCTCACCCGTCGCCTAATCCTAAACCGTACGCTAACACTAACCCATGCACTCACACGTACGCTCACCCTAAACCGTTGTCGTACCCTCACTTGTACCGTAAACCATCCCCGTTACCTAACCCTAACCCTAGCCCGAGCCCTGACCCTAACCCTTACCCAAATCCTTACCCTCACCCGTCCCCTAATCCTAACCCGTACGCTAACACTAACCCATGCTCTCACACGTACGCTCACCCTAAACCGTTGCCGTACCCTCACCTGGACCCTAAACCGTCCCCGTCCCCTAACCCTAACCCTAGCCCAAACCCTAATCCTAACCCTTCCCCGAAGCCTTACCCTCACCCGTCCCCTAATCCTAACCCGTACGCTAACACTAACCCGTGCCCTCCCACGTACGCTCACCCTAAACCGTTGTTGTACCCTCACCTGGACCCTAAACCGTCCCCGTCCCCTAACCCTAACCCTAGCCCGAACCCTAATCCTAACCCTTCCCCGAAGCCTTACCCTCACCCGTCCCCTAATCCTAACCCGTACGCTAACACTAACCCGTGCCCACACACGTACGCTCACCCTGAACCGTTACCGTACCCTCACTGGACCCTAAACCGTGCCCGTCCCCTAACCCTAACCCTAGCCCGAGCCCTAACCCTAACCCTTCCCCGAAGGCTTACCCTCACCCGTCCCCTAATCCTAACCCGTACGCTAACACTAACCCGTGCCCTCACACGTACGCTCACCCTAAACCGTTGCCGTACCCTCACCTGGACCCTAAACCGTCCCCGTCCCCTAACCCTAACCCTAGCCCGAACCATAACCCTAACCCTTCCCCGAAGCCTTACCCTCACCCGTCTCCTAATCGTAAACCGTACGCTAACACTAACCCGTGCCCTCACACGTACACTCACCATAAACCGTTGTCGTACCCTCACCTGGACCCTAAACCGTCCCCGTCCCCTAACCCTCACCCTAGCCCGAGCTCTAACCCTAACCCTTCCCCGAAGCCTTACCCTCACCCGTCCCCTAATCCTAACCTGTACGCTAACACTAACCCGTGCCCTCACACGTACGCTCACCCTAAACTGTTGCCATACCCTCACCTGGACCCTAAACCGTCCCTGTCCCCTAACCCTAACCCTAGCCCGAACCCTAACACTATCCCTTCCCCGAAGCCTTACCCTCACCCGTCCCCTAATACTAACCCGTACGCTAACACTAACCCGTGCCCTCACACGTACGGTCACCCTAAACCGTTGTCGTACCCTCACCTGGACCCTAAACCGTCCCCGTCCCCTAACCCTAACCCTAGCCCGAGCTCTAATCCTAAACCTTCCCCGAAGCCTTACCCTAACCCGTCCCCTAATCCTAACCCGTACGCTAACACTAACCTGTCCCCTCACACGTACGCTCACCCTAAACTGTTGCCGTACCCTCACCTGGACCCTAAACCGTCCCCGTCCCCTAACCCTAACCCTAGCCGAAACCCTAACACTAACCCTTCCCCGAAGCCTTACCCTCACCCGTCTCCTAATCCTAACCCTTACGCTAACACTAACCCATGCTCTCACACGTACGGTCACCCTAAACCGTTGCCGTACCCTCACCTGGACCCTAAACCGTCCCCGTCCCCTAACCCTATCCCTAGCCCGAACCCTAATCCTAACCCTTCCCCGAAGCCTTACCCTCACCCGTCACCTAATCCTAACCCGTACGCTAACACTAACCCGTGCCCTCACACGTACGCTCACCCTAAACCGTTGCCGTACCCTCACCTGGACCCTAAACCGTCCACGTCCCCTAACCCTAACCCTAGCCCGAACCCTAACCCTAACCCTTCCCAGAAGCCTTACCCTCACCCGTCCCCTAATCCTAACTCGTACGCTATCACTAACCTGTGCCCTCAAACGTACGCTCACCCAAAACCGTTGTTGTACCCTCACCTGGACCCTAAACTGTCCCCGTCCCCTAACCCTAACCCTAGCCCGAACTCTAACCCTAACCCCTCCCCGAAGCCTTACCCTCACCCATCCCATAATCCTAATCTGTACGCTAACACTAACCCGTGCACTCACACTTACGCTCACCCTAAACCGTTGCCGTACCCTCACCTAGACCCTAAACCGTCCCCGTCCCCTAAACCTAACCCTAGCGCGAACGCTAACACTAACCCTTTCCCGAAGCCTTACTCTTACCCGTCCTCTAATACTAACCCGTACGCTAACACTAATCCGTGCCCTCACACGTACGCTCACCCTAAACCGTTGTTGTACCCTCACCTGGACCCTAAACCGCCCCCGTCCCGTAACCCTAAACCTAGCCCGAACCCTAACCCTAACCCTTCCACGAAGCCTTACCCTCACCCATCCCCTAATCCTAACCCGTACGCTACCACTAACCCGTGCCCTCACACGTACGCTCACCCTAAACTGTTGCCGTACCCTCACCTGGACCCTAAACCGTCCCCGTCCCATAACCCTAACCCTAGCCCGAACCCTAACACTAACCCTTCCCCGAAGCCTTACCCTCACCCGTCCCCTAATCCTAACCCGTACGCTAACACTAACCCATGCTCTCACACGTACGCTCACCCTAAACCGTTGCCGTACCCTCACCTGGACCCTAAACCGTCCCCGTCCCCTAACCCTAACCCTAGCCCGAACCCTAATCCTAACCCTTCCCCGAAGCCTTACCCTCACCTGTCACCTAATCCTAACCCGTACGCTAACACTAACCCGTGCCCTCACACGTACGGTCACCCTAAACCGTTGTCGTACCCTCACCTGGACCCTAAACCGTCCCCGTCCCCTAACCCTAACCCTAGCCCGAGCTGTAATCCTAAACCTTCCCCGAAGCCTTACCCTAACCCGTCCACTAATCCTAACCCGTACGCTAACACTAACCTGTGCCCTCACACGTACGCTCACCCTAAACTGTTGCCGTACCCTCACCTGGACCCTAAACCGTCCCCGTCCCCTAACCCTAACCCTAGCCGAAACCCTAACACTAACCCTTCCCCGAAGCCTTACCCTCACCCGTCTCCTAATCCTAACCCTTACGCTAACACTAACCCATGCTCTCACACGTACGGTCACCCTAAACCGTTGCCGTACCCTCACCTGGACCCTAAACCGTCCCCGTCCCCTAACCCTATCCCTAGCCCGAACCCTAATCCTAACCCTTCCCCGAAGCCTTACCCTCACCCGTCACCTAATCCTAACCCGTACGCTAACACTAACCCGTGCCCTCACACGTACGCTCACCCTAAACCGTTGCCGTACCCTCACCTGGACCCTAAACCGTCCACGTCCCCTAACCCTAACCCTAGCCCGAACCCTAACCCTAACCCTTCCCAGAAGCCTTACCCTCACCCGTCCCCTAATCCTAACTCGTACACTATCACTAACCTGTGCCCTCAAACGTACGCTCACCCAAAACCGTTGTTGTACCCTCACCTGGACCCTAAACTGTCCCCGTCCCCTAACCCTAACCCTAGCCCGAACTCTAACCCTAACCCCTCCCCGAAGCCTTACCCTCACCCATCCCATAATCCTAATCTGTACGCTAACACTAACCCGTGCACTCACACTTACGCTCACCCTAAACCGTTGCCGTACCCTCACCTAGACCCTAAACCGTCCCCGTCCCCTAAACCTAACCCTAGCGCGAACGCTAACACTAACCCTTTCCCGAAGCCTTACTCTTACCCGTCCTCTAATACTAACCCGTACGCTAACACTAATCCGTGCCCTCACACGTACGCTCACCCTAAACCGTTGTTGTACCCTCACCTGGACCCTAAACCGCCCCCGTCCCGTAACCCTAAACCTAGCCCGAACCCTAACCCTAACCCTTCCACGAAGCCTTACCCTCACCCATCCCCTAATCCTAACCCGTACGCTACCACTAACCCGTGCCCTCACACGTACGCTCACCCTAAACTGTTGCCGTACCCTCACCTGGACCCTAAACCGTCCCCGTCCCATAACCCTAACCCTAGCCCGAACCCTAACACTAACCCTTCCCCGAAGCCTTACCCTCACCCGTCCCCTAATCCTAACCCGTACGCTAACACTAACCCATGCTCTCACACGTACGCTCACCCTAAACCGTTGCCGTACCCTCACCTGGACCCTAAACCGTCCCCGTCCCCTAACCCTAACCCTAGCCCGAACCCTAATCCTAACCCTTCCCCGAAGCCTTACCCTCACCCGTCACCTAATCCTAACCCGTACGCTAACACTAACCCGTGCCCTCACACGTACGCTCACCCTAAACCGTTGCCGTACCCTCACCTGGACCCTAAACCGTCCACGTCCCCTAACCCTAACCCTAGCCCGAACCCTAACCCTAACCCTTCCCAGAAGCCTTACCCTCACCCGTCCCCTAATCCTAACCCGTACGCTAACACTAACCTGTGCCCTCACACGTACGCTCACCCAAAACCGTTGTTGTACCCTCACCTGGACCCTAAACCGTCCCCGTCCCCTAACCCTAACCCTACCCCGAACTCTAACCTTAACCCCTCCCCGAAGCCTTACCCTCACCCATCCCATAATCCTAATCTGTACGCTAACACTAACCCGTGCACTCACACTTACGCTCACCCTAAACCGTTGTCGTACCCTCACCTAGACCCTAAACCGTCCCCGTCCCCTAATCCCAACCCCAGCCCGAACCCTAACAATAACCCTTCCCCAGAGCCTTACCCTCACCCGTCCCCTAATCCTAAACCGTACGCTAACACTAACCCGTGCACTCACACGTACGCTCACCCTAAACTGTTGTCGTACCCTCACTTGTACCGTAAACGATCCCCGTCACCTAACCCTAACCCTAGCCCGAGCCCTGACCCTAACCCTTCTCCGAAGCCTTACCCTCACCTGTCCCCTAATCCTAACCCGTATGCTAACACTAACCCGTGCCCTCACATGTACGCTCACCCTAAACCGTTGCCGTACCCTCATCTGGACCCTAAACCGTCCCCGTCCCCTAACCCTAACCCTAGCCCGTACCCTAACCCTAACCCTTCCCCGAAGCCTTACCCTCAACCGTCTCCTAATACTAACCCGTAGGCTAACACTAACCCGTGCCCTCACACGTACGCTCACCCTAAACTGTTGACGTACCGTCACCTATACCATAAACCGTCCCCATCCCCTAACCCTAACCCTAGCCCGAACCCTAACCCTAACCCTTCCCCGAAGCCTTACCCTCACCCGTTCCCTATTCCTAACCCGTACGATAACACTAACCCGTGCCCTCACACGTACGCTCAACCTAAACTATTGACGTACCGTCACCTGTACCATAAACCGTCCCCGTCCCCTAACCCTAACCCTAGCCCGAGCCCTAACCCTAACCCTTCCCCGAAGCCTTACCCTCACCCGTACCCTAATCCTAACCCGTACGCTAACACTAACCCGTGCCCTCACACGTACGCTCACCCTAAACCGTTGCCGTACCCTCACCTGCACCCTAAACCGTCCCCATCCCCTAACCCTAACCCTATCCCGAACCCTAATCCTAACCCTTCCCCGAAGCCTTACCCTCACCCGTCCCCTAATCCTAACCCGTACGCTAACACTAACCCGTGCCCTCACACGTACGCTCACCCTAAACCGTTGCCATACCCTCACCTAGACCCTAAACCGTCCACGTCCCCAACCCTAACCCTAGCCCGAACCCTAACCCTAACCCTTCCCAGAAGCCTTACCCTCACCCGTCCCCTAATCCTAACCCGTACGCTAACACTAACCTGTGCCCTCACACGTACGCTCACCCAAAATCGTTGTTGTACCCTCACCTGGACCCTAAACTGTCCCCGTCCTCTAACCCTAACCCTAGCCCGAACTCTAACCCTAACCCCTCCCCGAAGCCTTACCCTCACCCATCCCATAATCCTAATCTGTACGCTAACACTAACCCGTGCACTCACACTTACGCTCACCCTAAACCGTTGCCGTACCCTCACCTAGACCCTAAACCGTCCCCGTCCCCTAACCCCAACCCCAGCCCGAACCCTAACAATAACCCTTCACCAGAGCCTTACCCTCACCCGTCCCCTAATCCTAAACCGTACGCTAACACTAACCCGTGCACTCACACGTACGCTCACCCTAAACCGTTGTCGTACCCTCACTTGTACCGAAAACCATCCCCGTTACCTAACCCTAACCCTAGCCCGAGCCCTGACCCTAACACTTACCCGAAGCCTTACCCTCACCTGTCCCCTAATCCTAACCCGTATGCTAACACTAACCCGTGCCCTCACACGTACGCTCACCTTAAACTGTTGCCGTACCCTCACCTGTACCATAAACCGTCCCCATCCCCTAACCCTAACCCTAGCCCGAACCCTAACCAACGCTTCCCCGAAGCCTTACCCTCACCCGTCCCCTATTCCTAACCCGTACGCTAACACTAACCCGTGCCCTCACACGTACGCTCACCCTAAACCGTTGCCTTTCCCTCACCTGGACCCTAAACGGCACCCGTCCCCTAACCCTAACCCTAGCCCGAACCCTAACACTAACCCTTCCCCGAAGCCTTACCCTCACCCGTCCCCTAATCCTAAACTGTACGCTAACACTAACCCGTGCCCTCACACGTACGCTCACCCTAAACCGTTGCCGTACCCTCACCTGGACCCTAAACCGTCCACGTCCCCTAACCCTAACCCTAGCCCGAACCCTAACCCTAACCCTTCCCAGAAGCCTTACCCTCACCCGTCCCCTAATCCTAACCCGTACGCTAACACTAACCCGTGCCCTCACACGTACGCTCACCCTAAACTCTTGCCGTACCCTCACCTGTACCATAAACCGTCCCCATCCCCTAACCCTAACCCTAGTCCGAACCCTAACCCTAACCCTTCCCCGAAGCCTTACCCTCACCCGTCCCCTATTCCTAACCCGTACGCTAACACTAACCCGTGCCCTCACACGTACGCTCACCCTAAACCGTTGCCTTTCCCTCACCTGGACCCTAAACGGTCCCTGTCCCCTAACCCTAACCCTAGCCCGAACGCTAACCCTAACCCTTCCCCTTAGCCTTACCCTCACCCGTCCGCTAATCCTAAACTGTACGCTAACACTAACCCGTGCCCTCACACGTACGCTCACCCTAAACCGTTGTCGTACCCTCACCTGGACCCTAAACCGTCCCCGTCCCCTAATCCTAACCCTAGCCCGAACCCTAACCCTAACTCTTCCCCGAAGCCTTACCCTCACCCGTCTCCTAATCCTAACCCGTACGCTAACACTATCCCGTGCCCTCACACGTACACTCACCCTAAACCGTTGTCGTACCCTCACCTGGACCCTAAACCGTCCCCGTCCCTTAACCCTAACCCTAGCCCGAGCTCTTACCCTAACCCTTCCACGAAGCCTTACCCTCACCCGTCCCCTAAACCTAACCCGTACGCTAACACTAACCCGTGCCCTCACACGTACGCTCACCCTAAACTGTTGCCGTACCCTCACCTGGGCCCTAAACCGTCCCCGTCCCCTAACCCTAACCCTAGCACGAACCCTAACACTAACCCTTCCCCGAAGCCTTACCCTCACCCGTCCCCTAATCCTAACCCGTACGCTAACAATAACCCATGCTCTCACACGTACGCTCACCCTAAACCGTTGTCGTACCCTCAACTGGACCCTAAACCGTCCCCGTCCCCTAACGCTAACCCTAGCCCGAACCCTAATCCTAACCCTTCCCTGAAGCCTTACCCTCACCCGTCCCCTCATCCTAACCCGTACGCTAACACTAACCCGTGCCCTCACACGTACGCTTACACTAAACCGTTGCCGTACCCTCACCTGGACCCTACACCGTCCACGTCCCCTAACCCTAACCCTAGCCCGAACCCTAACCCTAACCCTTCCCAGAAGCCTTACCCTCACCCGTCCCCTAATCCTAACCCGTACGCTAACACTAACCTGTGCCCTCACACGTACGCTCACCCAAAACCGTTGTTGTACCCTCACCTGGACCCTAAACCGTCCCCGTCCCCTAACCCTAACCCTAGCCCGAACTCTAACCTTAAACCCTCCCCGAAGCCTTACCCTCACCCATCCCATAATCCTAATCTGTACGCTAACACTAACCCGTGCACTCACACTTACGATCACCCTAAACCGTTGTCGTACCCTCACCTAGACCCTAAACCGTCCCCGTCCCCTAATCCCAACCCCAGCCCGAACCCTAACAATAACCCTTCCCCAGAGCCTTACCCTCACCCGTCCCCTAATCCTAAACCGTACGCTAACACTAACCCGTGCACTCACACGTACGCTCACCCTAAACTGTTGTCGTACCCTCACTTGTACCGTAAACGATCCCCGTCACCTAACCCTAACCCTAGCCCGAGCCCTGACCCTAACCCTTCTCCGAAGCCTTACCCTCACCTGTCCCCTAATCCTAACCCGTATGCTAACACTAACCCGTGCCCTCACATGTACGCTCACCCTAAACCGTTGCCGTACCCTCATCTGGACCCTAAACCGTCCCCGTCCCCTAACCCTAACCCTAGCCCGTACCCTAACCCTAACCCTTCCCCGAAGCCTTACCCTCAACCGTCTCCTAATACTAACCCGTAGGCTAACACTAACCCGTGCCCTCACACGTACGCTCACCCTAAACTGTTGACGTACCGTCACCTATACCATAAACCGTCCCCATCCCCTAACCCTAACCCTAGCCCGAACCCTAACCCTAACCCTTCCCCGAAGCCTTACCCTCACCCGTTCCCTATTCCTAACCCGTACGATAACACTAACCCGTGCCCTCACACGTACGCTCAACCTAAACTATTGACGTACCGTCACCTGTACCATAAACCGTCCCCGTCCCCTAACCCTAACCCTAGCCCGAGCCCTAACCCTAACCCTTCCCCGAAGGCTTACCCTCACCCGTACCCTAATCCTAACCCGTACGCTAACACTAACCCGTGCCCTCACACGTACGCTCACCCTAAACCGTTGCCGTACCCTCACCTGCACCCTAAACCGTCCCCATCCCCTAACCCTAACCCTATCCCGAACCCTAATCCTAACCCTTCCCCGAAGCCTTACCCTCACCCGTCCCCTAATCCTAACCCGTACGCTAACACTAACCCGTGCCCTCACACGTACGCTCACCCTAAACCGTTGCCATACCCTCACCTAGACCCTAAACCGTCCACGTCCCCTAACCCTAACCCTAGCCCGAACCCTAACCCTAACCCTTCCCAGAAGCCTTACCCTCACCCGTCCCCTAATCCTAACCCGTACGCTAACACTAACCTGTGCCCTCACACGTACGCTCACCCAAAATCGTTGTTGTACCCTCACCTGGACCCTAAACTGTCCCCGTCCCCTAACCCTAACCCTAGCCCGAACTCTAACCCTAACCCCTCCCCGAAGCCTTACCCTCACCCATCCCATAATCCTAATCTGTACGCTAACACTAACCCGTGCACTCACACTTACGCTCACCCTAAACCGTTGCCGTACCCTCACCTAGACCCTAAACCGTCCCCGTCCCCTAACCCCAACCCCAGCCCGAACCCTAACAATAACCCTTCACCAGAGCCTTACCCTCACCCGTCCCCTAATCCTAAACCGTACGCTAACACTAACCCGTGCACTCACACGTACGCTCACCCTAAACCGTTGTCGTACCCTCACTTGTACCGAAAACCATCCCCGTTACCTAACCCTAACCCTAGCCCGAGCCCTGACCCTAACACTTACCCGAAGCCTTACCCTCACCTGTCCCCTAATCCTAACCCGTATGCTAACACTAACCCGTGCCCTCACACGTACGCTCACCTTAAACTGTTGCCGTACCCTCACCTGTACCATAAACCGTCCCCATCCCCTAACCCTAACCCTAGCCCGAACCCTAACCAACGCTTCCCAGAAGCCTTACCCTCACCCGTTCCCTATTCCTAACCCGTACGCTAACACTAACCCGTGCCCTCACACGTACGCTCACCCTAAACCGTTGCCTTTCCCTCACCTGGACCCTAAACGGCACCCGTCCCCTAACCCTAACCCTAGCCCGAACCCTAACACTAACCCTTCCCCGAAGCCTTACCCTCACCCGTCCCCTAATCCTAAACTGTACGCTAACACTAACCCGTGCCCTCACACGTACGCTCACCCTAAACCGTTGCCGTACCCTCACCTGGACCCTAAACCGTCCACGTCCCCTAACCCTAACCCTAGCCCGAACCCTAACCCTAACCCTTCCCAGAAGCCTTACCCTCACCCGTCCCCTAATCCTAACCCGTACGCTAACACTAACCCGTGCCCTCACACGTACGCTCACCCTAAACTCTTGCCGTACCCTCACCTGTACCATAAACCGTCCCCATCCCCTAACCCTAACCCTAGTCCGAACCCTAACCCTAACCCTTCCCCGAAGCCTTACCCTCACCCGTCCCCTATTCCTAACCCGTACGCTAACACTAACCCGTGCCCTCACACGTACGCTCACCCTAAACCGTTGCCTTTCCCTCACCTGGACCCTAAACGGTCCCCGTCCCCTAACCCTAACCCTAGCCCGAACGCTAACCCTAACCCTTCCCCTTAGCCTTACCCTCACCCGTCCGCTAATCCTAAACTGTACGCTAACACTAACCCGTGCCCTCACACGTACGCTCACCCTAAACCGTTGTCGTACCCTCACCTGGACCCTAAACCGTCCCCGTCCCCTAATCCTAACCCTAGCCCGAACCCTAACCCTAACTCTTCCCCGAAGCCTTACCCTCACCCGTCTCCTAATCCTAACCCGTACGCTAACACTATCCCGTGCCCTCACACGTACACTCACCCTAAACCGTTGTCGTACCCTCACCTGGACCCTAAACCGTCCCCGTCCCTTAACCCTAACCCTAGCCCGAGCTCTTACCCTAACCCTTCCACGAAGCCTTACCCTCACCCGTCCCCTAAACCTAACCCGTACGCTAACACTAACCCGTGCCCTCACACGTACGCTCACCCTAAACTGTTGCCGTACCCTCACCTGGGCCCTAAACCGTCCCCGTCCCCTAACCCTAACCCTAGCACGAACCCTAACACTAACCCTTCCCCGAAGCCTTACCCTCACCCGTCCCCTAATCCTAACCCGTACGCTAACACTAACCCATGCTCTCACACGTACACTCACCCTAAACCGTTGTCGTACCCTCAACTGGACCCTAAACCGTCCCCGTCCCCTAACGCTAACCCTAGCCCGAACCCTAATCCTAACCCTTCCCCGAAGCCTTACCCTCACCCGTCCCCTCATCCTAACCCGTACGCTAACACTAACCCGTGCCCTCACACGTACGCTTACACTAAACCGTTGCCGTACCCTCACCTGGACCCTACACCGTCCACGTCCCCTAACCCTAACCCTAGCCCGAACCCTAACCCTAACCCTTCCCAGAAGCCTTACCCTCACCCGTCCCCTAATCCTAACCCGTACGCTAACACTAACCTGTGCCCTCACACGTACGCTCACCCAAAACCGTTGTTGTACCTTCACCTGGACCCTAAACCGTCCCCGTCCCCTAACCCTAACCCTAGCCCGAACTCTAACCCTAACCCCTTCCCGTAGCCTTACCCTCACCCATCCCATAATCCTAATCTGTACGCTAACACTAACCCGTGCACTCACACTTATGCTCACCCTAAACCGTTGCCGTACCCTCACCTAGACCCTAAACCGTCCCCGTCCCCTAACCCCAACCCCAGCCCGAACCCTAACAATAACCCTTCCCAAGAGCCTTACCCTCACCCGTCGCCTAATCCTAAACCGTACGCTAACACTAACCCGTGCACTCACACGTACGCTCACCCTAAACCGTTGTCGTACCCTCACATGTACCGTAAACCATCCCCGTTACCTAACCCTAACCCTAGCCCGAGCCCTGACCCTAACCCTTACCCAAAGCCTTACCCTCACCCGTCCCCTAATCCTAACCCGTACGCTAACACTAACCCGTGCCCTCACACGTACGCTCACCCTAAACCGTTGCCGTACCCTCACCTGGACCCTAAACCGTCCCCGTCCCCTAACCCTAACCCTAGCCCGAACCATAACCCTAACCCTTCCCCAAAGCCTTACCCTCACCCGTCTCCTAATCCTAAACCGTACGCTAACACTAACCCGTGCCCTCACACGTACACTCACCATAAACCGTTGTCGTACCCTCACCTGGACCCTAAACCGTCCCCGTCCCCTAACCCTCACCCTAGCCCGAGCTCTAACCCTAACCCTTCCCCGAAGCCTTACCCTCACCCGTCCCCTAATCCTAACCTGTACGCTAACACTAACCCGTGCCCTCACACGTACGCTCACCCTAAACTGTTGCCATACCCTCACCTGGACCCTAAACCGTCCCTGTCCCCTAACCCTAACCCTAGCCCGAACCCTAACACTAACCCTTCCCCGAAGCCTTACCCTCACCCGTCCCCTAATACTAACCCGTACGCTAACACTAACCCGTGCCCTCACACGTACGCTCACCCAAAACCGTTGTTGTACCCTCACCTGGACCCTAAACTGTCCCCGTCCCCTAACCCTAACCCTAGCCCGAACTCTAAACCTAACCCCTCCCCGAAGCCTTACCCTCACCCATCCCATAATCCTAATCTGTACGCTAACACTAACCCGTGCACTCACACTTACGCTCACCCTAAACCGTTGCCGTACCCTCACCTAGACCCTAAACCGTCCCCGTCCCCTAAACCTAACCCTAGCGCGAACGCTAACACTAACCCTTTCCCGAAGCCTTACTCTTACCCGTCCTCTAATACTAACCCGTACGCTAACACTAATCCGTGCCCTCACACGTACGCTCACCCTAAACCGTTGTTGTACCCTCACCTGGACCCTAAACCGCCCCCGTCCCGTAACCCTAAACCTAGCCCGAACCCTAACCCTAACCCTTCCACGAAGCCTTACCCTCACCCGTCCCCTAATCCTAACCCGTACGCTAACACTAACCCGTGCCCTCACACGTACGCTCACCTTAAACCGTTGTCGTACCCTCACCTGGACCCTAAACCGTCCCCGTCCCCTAAACCTAACCCTAGCCCGAACCCTAACCCTAACCCTTCCACGAAGCCTTACCCTCACCCATCCCCTAATCCTAACCCGTACGCTAACACTAACCCGTGCCCTCACACGTACGCTCACCCTAAACCGTTGCCGTACCCTCACCTGGACCCTAAACCGTCCACGTCCCCTAACCCTAACCCTAGCCCGAACCCTAACCCTAACCCTTCCCAGAAGCCTTACCCTCACCCGTCCCCTAATCCTAACCCGTACGCTAACAGTAACCTGTGCCCTCACACGTACGCTCACCCAAAACCGTTGTTGTACCCTCACCTGGACCCTAAACTGTCCCCGTCCCCTAACCCTAACCCTAGCCCGAACTCTAACCCTAACCCCTCCCCGAAGCCTTACCCTCACCCATCCCATAATCCTAATCTGTACGCTAACACTAACCCGTGCACTCACAGTTACGCTCACCCTAAACCGTTGTCGTACCCTCACCTAGACCCTAAACCGTCCCCGTCCCCTAATCCCCACCCCAGCCCGAACCCTAACAATAACCCTTCCCCAGAGCCTTACCCTCACCCGTCCCCTAATCCTAAACCGTACGCTAACACTAACCCGTGCACTCACACGTACGCTCACCCTAAACTGTTGTCGTACCCTCACTTGTACCGTAAACCATCCCCGTCACCTAAACCTAACCCTAGCCCGAGCCCTGACCCTAACCCTTCTCCGAAGCCTTACCCTCACCTGTCCCCTAATCCTAACCCGTATGCTAACACTAACCCGTGCCCTCACATGTACGCTCACCCTAAACCGTTGCCGTACCCTCACCTGGACCCTAAACCGTCCCCGTCCCCTAACCCTAACCCTAGCCCGTACCCTAACCCTAACCCTTCCCCGAAGCCTTACCCTCAACCGTCTCCTAATCCTAACCCGTAGGCTAACACTAACCCGTGCCCTCACACGTACGCTCACCCTAAACTGTTGACGTACCGTCACCTGTACCATAAACCGTCCCCATCCCCTAACCCTAACCCTAGCCCGAACCCTAACCCTAACCCTTCCCCGAAGCCTTACCCTCACCCGTTCCCTATTCCTAACCCGTACGATAACACTAACCCGTGCCCTCACACGTACGCTCAACCTAAACTATTGACGTACCGTCACCTGTACCATAAACCGTCCCCGTCCCCTAACCCTAACCCTAGCCCGAGCCCTAACCCTAACCCTTCCCCGAAGGCTTACCCTCACCCGTACCCTAATCCTAACCCGTACGCTAACACTAACCCGTGCCCTCACACGTACGCTCACCCTAAACCGTTGCCGTACCCTCACCTGGACCCTAAACCGTCCCCATCCCCTAACCCTAACCCTATACCGAACCCTAATCCTAACCCTTCCACGAAGCCTTACCCTCACCCGTCCCCTAATCCTAACCCGTACGCTAACACTAACCCGTGCCCTCACACGTACGCTCACCCTAAACCGTTGCCATACCCTCACCTAGACCCTAAACCGTCCACGTCCCCTAACCCTAACCCTAGCCCGAACCCTAACCCTAACCCTTCCCAGAAGCCTTATCCTCACCCGTCCCCTAATCCTAACCCGTACGCTAACACTAACCTGTGCCCTCACACGTACGCTCACCCAAAATCGTTGTTGTACCCTCACCTGGACCCTAAACTGTCCCCGTCCCCTAACCCTAACCCTAGCCCGAACTCTAACCCTAACCCCTCCCCGAAGCCTTACCCTCACCCATCCCATAATCCTAATCTGTACGCTAACACTAACCCGTGCACTCACACTTACGCTCACCCTAAACCGTTGCCGTACCCTCACCTAGACCCTAAACCGTCCCCGTCCCCTAACCCCAACCCCAGCCCGAACCCTAACAATAACCCTTCACCAGAGCCTTACCCTCACCCGTCCCCTAATCCTAAACCGTACGCTAACACTAACCCGTGCACTCACACGTACGCTCACCCTAAACCGTTGTCGTACCCTCACTTGTACCGTAAACCATCCCCGTTACCTAACCCTAACCCTAGCCCGAGCCCTGACCCTAACACTTACCCGAAGCCTTACCCTCACCTGTCCCCTAATCCTAACCCGTATGCTAACACTAACCCGTGCCCTCACATGTACGCTCACCCTAAACCGTTGCCGTACCCTCACCTGGACCCTAAACCGTCCCCGTCCCCTAACCCTAACCCTAGCCCGAACCCTAACCCTAACCCTTCCCCGAAGCCTTACCCTCAACCTTCTCCTAATACTAACCCGTAGGCTAACACTAACCCGTGCCCTCACACGTACGCTCACCCTAAACTGTTGACGTACCGTCACCTGTACCATAAACCGTCCCCATCCCCTAACCCTAACCCTAGCTCGAACCCTAACCCTAACCCTTCCCCGAAGCCTTACCCTCACCCGTCCCTTATTCCTAACCCGTACGCTAACACTAACCCGTGCCCTCACACGTACGCTCACCCTAAACTGTTGACGTACCGTCACCTGTACCATAAACCGTCCCCGTCCCCTAACCCTAACCCTAGCCCGAACACTAACCCTAACCCTTCCCTGAAGCCTTACCCTCATCCGTCCCCTAATCCTAACCCGTACGCTAACACTAACCCGTGCCCTCACATGTACGCTCACCCTAAACCGTTCTCATACCCTCATCTGGACCCTAAACCGTCCCAGTCCCCTAACCCTAAGCCTAGCCCGAACCCTAACACTAACCCTTCCCCGAAGCCTTACCCTCACCCGTCCCCTAATCCTAACCCGTACGCTAACACTAACCCGTGCCCTCACACGTACGCTCACCCTAAACTGTTGCCGTACCCTCACCTGGACCCTAAACCGTCCCCGTCCCCTAACCCTAACACTAGCCCAAACCCTAACACTAACCCTTCCCCGAAGCCTTACCCTCACCCGTCCGCTAATCCTAACCCGTACGCTAACACTAACCCGTGCCCTCACACGTACGCTCACCTTAAACCGTTGTCGTACCCTCACCTGGACCCTAAACCGTCCCCGTCCCCTAAACCTAACCCTAGCCCGAACCCTAACCCTAACCCTTCCACGAAGCCTTACCCTCACCCATCCCCTAATCCTAACCCGTACGCTAACACTAACCCGTGCCCTCACACGTACGCTCACCCTAAACCGTTGCCGTACCCTCACCTGGACCCTAAACCGTCCACGTCCCCTAACCCTAACCCTAGCCCGAACCCTAACCCTAACCCTTCCCAGAAGCCTTACCCTCACCCGTCCCCTAATCCTAACCCGTACGCTAACAGTAACCTGTGCCCTCACACGTACGCTCACCCAAAACCGTTGTTGTACCCTCACCTGGACCCTAAACTGTCCCTGTCCCCTAACCCTAACCCTAGCCCGAACTCTAACCCTAACCCCTCCCCGAAGCCTTACCCTCACCCATCCCATAATCCTAATCTGTACGCTAACACTAACCCGTGCACTCACAGTTACGCTCACCCTAAACCGTTGTCGTACCCTCACCTAGACCCTAAACCGTCCCCGTCCCCTAATCCCCACCCCAGCCCGAACCCTAACAATAACCCTTCCCCAGAGCCTTACCCTCACCCGTCCCCTAATCCTAAACCGTACGCTAACACTAACCCGTGCACTCACACGTACGCTCACCCTAAACTGTTGTCGTACCCTCACTTGTACCGTAAACCATCCCCGTCACCTAAACCTAACCCTAGCCCGAGCCCTGACCCTAACCCTTCTCCGAAGCCTTACCCTCACCTGTCCCCTAATCCTAACCCGTATGCTAACACTAACCCGTGCCCTCAGATGTACGCTCACCCTAAACCGTTGCCGTACCCTCACCTGGACCCTAAACCGTCCCCGTCCCCTAACCCTAACCCTAGCCCGTACCCTAACCCTAACCCTTCCCCGAAGCCTTACCCTCAACCGTCTCCTAATCCTAACCCGTAGGCTAACACTAACCCGTGCCCTCACACGTACGCTCACCCTAAACTGTTGACGTACCGTCACCTGTACCATAAACCGTCCCCATCCCCTAACCCTAACCCTAGCCCGAACCCTAACCCTAACACTTCCCCGAAGCCTTACCCTCACCCGTCCCCTATTCCTAAACCGTACGCTAACACTAACCCGTGCCCTCACACGTACGCTCACACTAAACCGTTGCCTTTCCCTCACCTGGACCCTAAACCGTCCCCGTCCCCTAACCCTAACCCTAGCCCGAACGCTAACCCTAACCCTTCCCCTTACCCTTACCCTCACCCGTCTCCTAATCCTAAACTGTACGCTAACACTAACCCGTGCCCTCACACGTACGCTCACCCTAAACCGTTGTCGTACCCTCACCTGGACCCTAAACCGTCCCCGTCCCCTAACCCTAACCCTAGCCCGAACCCTAACCCTAACCCTTCCCCGAAGCCTTACCCTCACCCGTCTCCTAATCCTAACCCGTACGCTAACACTAACCCGTGCCCTCACACGTACACTCACCCTAAACCGTTGTCGTACCCTCACCTGGACCCTAAACCGTCCCCGTCCCCTAACCCTAACCCTATCCCGAGCTCTAACCCTAACCCTTCCCCGAAGCCTTACCCTCACCCGTCCCCTAATCCTAACCCGTACGCTAACACTAACCTGTGCCCTCACACGTACGCTCACCCTAAACTGTTGCCGTACCCTCACCTGGACCCTAAACCGTCCCCGTCCCCTAACCCTAACCCTAGCCCGAACCCTAACACTAACCCTTCCCCGAAGCCTTACCCTCACCCGTCCCCTAATCCTAACCCGTACGCTAACACTAACCCATGCTCTCACACGTACGCTCACCCTAAACCGTTGCCGTACCCTCACCTGGACCCTAAACCGTCCCCGTCCCCTAACCCTAACCCTAGCCCGAACCCTAATCCTAACCCTTCCCCGAAGCCTTACCCTCACCCGTCCCCTAATCCTAACCCGTACGCTAACACTAACCCGTGCCCTCACACGTACGCTCACCCTAAACCGTTGCCGTACCCTCACCTGGACCCTAAACCGTCCACGTGCCCTAACCCTAACCCTAGCCCGAACCCTAACCCTAACCCTTCCCAGAAGCCTTACCCTCACCCGTCCCCTAATCCTAACCCGTACGCTAACACTAACCTGTGGCCTCACACGTAGGCTCACCCAAAACAGATGTTGTACCCTCACCTGGACCCTAAACCATTCCCGTCCCCTAACCCTAACCCTAGCCCGAACTCTAACCCTAACCCCTCCCCGAAGCCTTACCCTCACCCATCCCATAATCCTAATCTGTACGCTAACACTAACCCGTGCACTCACACTTACGCTCACCCTAAACCGTTGCCATACCCTCACCTAGACCCTAAACCGTCCCCGTCCCCTAACCCCAACCCCAGCCCGAACCCTAACAATAACCCTTCCCCAGAGCCTTAGCCTCACCCGTCCCCTAATCTTAAACCGTACGCTAACACTACCACGTGCACTCACACGTACGCTCACCCTAAACCGTTGTCGTACCCTCACCTGGACCCTAAACCGTCCACGTCCCCTAACCCTAACCCAAGCCCGAACCCTAACCCTAACCCTTCCCAGAAGCCTTACCCTCACCCGTCCCCTAATCCTAACCCGTACGCTAACACTAACCTGTGCCCTCACACGTACGCTCACCCAAAACAGTTGTCGTACCCTCACCTGGACCCTAAACCGTCCCCATCCCCTAACCCTAACCCTAGCCCGAGCTCTAACCCTAACCCTTCCCGGAAGCCTTACCCTCACCCGTCCCCTAATCCTAACCCGTACGCTAACACTAACCCGTGCCCTCACACGTACGCTCACCCTAAACCGTTGCCTTTCCCTCACCTGGACCCTAAACGGTCCCCGTCCGCTAACCCTAACCCTAGCCCGAACGCTAACCCTAACCCTTCCACTTAGCCTTACCCTCACCCGTCCCCTAATCCTAAACTGTACGCTAACACTAACCCGTGCCCTCACACGTACGCTCACCCTAAACCGTTGTCGTACCCTCACTTGGACCCTAAACCGTCCCCGTCCCCTAACCCTAACCCTAGCCCGAATCCTAACCCTAACCCTTCCCCGAAGCCTTACCCTCACCCGTCTCCTAATCCTAACCCGTACGCTAACACTAACCCGTGCCCTCATACGTACGCTCACCCTAAACCGTTGCCGTACCCTCACCTGGACCCTAAACCGTCCACGTCCCCTAACCCTAACCCTAGCCCGAGCTCTAACCCTAACCCTTCCCCGAAGCCTTACCCTCAGCCGTCCCCTAATCCTAACCCGTACGCGAACACTAACCCGTGCCCTCACACGTACGCTCACCCTAAACCGTTGTCGTACCCTCACCTGGACCCTAAACCGTCCCCGTCCCCTAAACCTAACCCTAGCGTGAACGCTAACACTAACCCTTTCCCGAAGCCTTACTCTTACCCGTCCTCTAATACTAACCGGTACGCTAACACTAACCCGTGCCCTCCCACGTACGCTCACCCTAAACCGTTGTTGTACCCTCACCTGGACCCTAAACCGTCCCCATCCCCTAACCCTAACCCTAGCCCGAACCCTAATCCTAACCCTTCCCCGAAGCCTTACCCTCACCCGTCCCCTAATCCTAACCCGTACGCTAACACTAACCCGTGCCCTCACACGTACGCTCACCCTGAACCGTTACCGTACCCTCACTGGACCCTAAACCGTCCACGTCCCCTAACCCTAACCCTAGCCCGAACCCTAACCCTAACCCTTCCCCGAAGCCTTACCCTCACCCGTCTCATAATCCTAACCCGTAGGCTAACACTAACCCGTGCCCTCACACGTACGCTCACCCTAAACCGTTGTAGTACCCTCACCTGGACCCTAAACCGTCCCCATCCCCTAAACCTAACCCTAGCGCGAACGCTAACACTAACCCTTTCCCGAAGCCTTACTCTTACCCGTCCTCTAATACTAACCCGTACGCTAACACTAACCCGTGCCCTCACACGTACGCTCACCCTAAACCATTGCCGTACCCTCAACTGGACCCTAAACCGTCCCCGTCCCCTAACACTAACCCTAGCCCGAGCGCTAACCGTAAGCCTTCCCCGAAGCCTTACCCTCATCCGTCCCCTAATCCTAAACTGTACGCTAACACTAACCCGTGCCCTCACACGTACGCTCACCCTAAACAGTTGTCGTACCCTCACCTGGACCGTAAACCGTCCCCGTCCCCTAACCCTAACCCTAGCCCGAGCCCTAACCCTAACCCTTCCCCGAAGGCTTAACCTCACCCGTACCCTAATCCTAACCCGTACGCTAACACTAACCCATGCCCTCACACGTACGCTCACCCTAAACCGTTGCCGTACCCTCAACTGGACCCTAAACCGTCCCCGTCCCCTAACCCTAACCCTAGCCCGAACCCTAACACTAACCCTTCCCCGAAGCCTTACCCTCACCCGTCGCCTAATCCTAAACTGTACGCTAACACTAACCCGTGCCCTCACACGTACGCTCACCCTAAACCGTTGCCGTACCCTCACCTGGACCCTAAACCGTCCACGTCCCCTAACCCTAACCCTAGCCCGAACCCTAACCCTAACCCTTCCCAGAAGGCTTACCCTCACCCGTCCCCTAATCCTAACACGTACGCTAACACTAACCCGTGCCCTCACACGTACGCTCACCCTAAACCGTTGCCGTACCCTCACCTGGACCCTAAACGGTCCCCGTCCCCTAACCCTAACCCTAGCCCGAACCCTAACCCTAACCCTTCCCCGAAGCCTTACCCTCACCCGTCTCCTAATCCTAACCCGTACGCTAACACTAACCCATGCCCTCACACGTACAATCACCCTAAACCGTTGTCGTACCCTCACCTGTACCCTAAACCGTCCCCGTCCCCTAACCCTAACCCTAGCCCGAGCTCTAACCCTAACCCTTCCCCGAAGCCTTACCCTCACCCGTCCCCTAATCCTAACCCGTACGCTAACACTAACCCGTGCCCTCACACGTACGCTCACCCTAAACTGTTGCCGTACCCTCAACTGGACCCTAAACCGTCCCCGTCCCCTAACCCTAACCCTAGCCCGAACCCTAACCCTAACCCTTCCCCGAAGCCTTACCCTCACCCGTCCCCTATTCCTAACCCGTACGCTAACACTAACCCGTGCCCTCACACGTACGCTCACCCTAAACTGTTGACGTACCGTCACCTGTACCATAAGCCGTCCCCATACCCTAACCCTAACCCTAGCCCGAACCCTAACCCTAACCCTTCCCCGAAGCCTTACCCTCACCCGTACCCTATTCCTAACCCGTACGCTAACACTAACCCGTGCCCTCACACGTACGCTCACCCTAAACCGTTGCCTTTCCCTCACCTGGACCCTAAACCGTCCCCGTCCCCTAACCCTAACCCTAGCCCGAACGCTAACCCTAACCCTTCCCCGAAGCCTTACCCTCACCCGTCCCCTAATGCTAAACTGTACGCTAACACTAACCCGTGCCCTCACACGTACGCTCACCCTAAACCGTTGTCGTACCCTCACCTGGAACCTAAACCGTGCCCGTCCCCTAACCATACCCTAGCCCGAGCCCTAACCCTAACCCTTCCCCGAAGGCTTACCCTCACCCGTACCCTAATCCTAACCCGTACGCTAACACTAACCCGTGCCCTCACACGTACACTCACCCTAAACCGTTGTCGTACCCTCACCTGGACCCTAAACCGTCCCCGTCCCCTAACCCTAACCCTAGCCCGAGCTCTAAACCTAACACTTCCCCGAAGCCTTACCCTCACCCGTCCCCTAATCCTAACCCGTACGCTAACACTAACCCGTGCCCTCCCTCGTACGCTCACCCTAAACTGTTGCCGTACCCTCACCTGGACCCTAAACCGTCCCCGTCCCCTAACCCTAACCCTAGCCCAAACCCTAACACTAACCCTTCCCCGAAGCCTTACCCTCACCCGTCCCCTAATACTAACCCGTACGCTAACACTAACCCGTGCCCTCACACGTACGCTCACCCTAAACCGTTGTTGTACCCTCACCTGGACCCTAAACCGCCCCCGTCCCCTAACCCTAACCCTAGCCCGAACCCTAACCCTAACCCTTCCCAGAAGCCTTACCCTCACCCATCCCCTAATCCTAACCCGTACGCTAACACTAACCCGTGCCCTCACACGTACGCTCACCCTAAACTCTTGCCGTACCCTCACCTGTACCATAAACCGTCCCCATCCCCTAACCCTAACCCTAGCCCGAACCCTAACCCTAACCCATCCCCGAAGCCTTACCCTCACCCGTCCCCTATTCCTAACCCGTACGCTAACAGTAACCCGTGCCCTCACACGTACGCTCACCCTAAACCGTTGCCTTTCCCTCACCTGGACCCTAAACGGTCCCCGTCCCCTAACCCTAACCCTAGCCCGAACGCTAACCCTAACCCTTCCCCTTAGCCTTACCCTCACCCGTCCCCTAATCCTAAACTGTACGCTAACACTAACCCGTGCCCTCACACGTACGCTCACCCTAAACCGTTGTCGTACCCTCACCTGGACCCTAAACCGTCCCCGTCCCCTAACCCTAACCCTAGCCCGAACCCTAACCCTAACTCTTCCCCGAAGCCTTACCCTCACCCGTCTCCTAATCCTAACCCGTACGCTAACACTATCCCGTGCCCTCACACGTACACTCACCCTAAACCGTTGTCGTACCCTCACCTGGACCCTAAACCGTCCCCGTCCCTTAACCCTAACCCTAGCCCGAGCTCTTACCCTAACCCTTCCACGAAGCCTTACCCTCACCCGTCCCCTAATCCTAACCCGTACGCTAACACTAACCCGTGCCCTCACACGTACGCTCACCCTAAATTGTTGCCGTACCCTCACCTGGACCCTAAACCGTCCCCGTCCCCTAACCCTAACCCTAGCACGAACCCTAACACTAACCCTTCCCCGAAGCCTTACCCTCACCCGTCCCCTAATCCTAACCCGTCCGCTAACACTAACCCATGCTCTCACACGGACGCTCACCCTAAACCGTTGTCGTACCCTCACCTGGACCCTAAACCGTCCCCGTCCCCTAACCCTAACCCTAGCCCGAACCCTAATCCTAACCCTTCCCCGAAGCCTTACCCTCACCCGTCCCCTAATCCTAACCCGTACGCTAACACTAACCCGTGCCCTCACACGTACGCTCACCCTAAACCGTTGCCGTACCCTCACCTGGACCCTAAACCGTCCACGTCCCCTAACCCTAACCCTAGCCCGAACCCTAACCCTAACCCTTCCCAGAAGCCTTACCCTCACCCGTCCCCTAATCCTAACCCGTACGCTAACACTAACCTGTGCCCTCACACGTACGCTCACCCAAAACCGTTGTTGTACCTTCACCTGGACCCTAAACCGTCCACGTCCCCTAACCCTAACCCTAGCCCGAACTCTAACCCTAACCCCTTCCCGTAGCCTTACCCTCACCCATCCCATAATCCTAATCTGTACGCTAACACTAACCCGTGCACTCACACTTATGCTCACCCTAAACCGTTGCCGTACCCTCACCTAGACCCTAAACCGTCCCCGTCCCCTAACCCCAACCCCAGCCCGAACCCTAACAATAACCCTTCCCAAGAGCCTTACCCTCACCCGTCCCCTAATCCTAAACCGTACGCTAACACTAACCCGTGCACTCACACGTACGCTCACCCTAAACCGTTGTCGTACCCTCACTTGTACCGTAAACCATCCCCGTTACCTAACCCTAACCCTAGCCCGAGCCCTGACCCTAACCCTTACCCAAAGCCTTACCCTCAACTGTCCCCTAATCCTAACCCGTATGCTAACACTAACCCGTGCCCTCACATGTACGCTCACCCTAAACCGTGGCCGTACCCTCACCTGGACCCTAAACCGTCCCCGTCCCCTAACCCTAACCCTAGCCCGAACCCTAACCCTAACCCTTCCCTGAAGCCTTACCCTCAACCGTCTCCTAATCCTAACCCGTAGGCTAACACTAACCCGTGCCCTCACACGTACGCTCACCCTAAACTGTTGACGTACCGTCACCTGTACCATAAACCGTGCCCATCCCCTAACCCTAACCCTAGCCCGAACCCTAACCCTAACCCTTCCCCGAAGCCTTACCCTCACCCGTCCCCTATTCCTAACCTGTACGCTAACACTAACCCGTGCCCTCACACGTACGCTCACCCTAAACTGTTGCCATACCCTCACCTGGACCCTAAACCGTCCCTGTCCCCTAACCCTAACCCTAGCCCGAACCCTAACACTAACCCTTCCCCGAAGCCTTACCCTCACCCGTCCCCTAATACTAACCCGTACGCTAACACTAACCCGTGCCCTCACACGTACGGTCACCCTAAACCGTTGTCGTACCCTCACCTGGACCCTAAACCGTCCCCGTCCCCTAACCCTAACCCTAGCCCGAGCTCTAACCCTAAACCTTCCCCGAAGCCTTACCCTAACCCGTCCCCTAATCCTAACCCGTACGCTAACACTAACCCGTGCCCTCACACGTACGCTCACCCTAAACTGTTGCCGTACCCTCACCTGGACCCTAAACCGTCCCCGTCCCCTAACCCTAACCCTAGCCCAAACCCTAACACTAACCCTTCCCCGAAGCCTTACCCTCACCCGTCTCCTAATCGTAACCCTTACGCTAACACTAACCCATGCTCTCACACGTACGGTCACCCTAAACCGTTGCCGTACCCTCACCTGGACCCTAAACCGTCCCCGTCCCCTAACCCTATCCCTAGCCCGAACCCTAATCCTAACCCTTCCCCGAAGCCTTACCCTCACCCGTCACCTAATCCTAACCCGTACGCTAACACTAACCCGTGCCCTCACACGTACGCTCACCCTAAACCGTTGCCGTACACTCACCTGGACCCTAAACCGTCCACGTCCCCTAACCCTAACCCTAGCCCGAATCCTAACCCTAACCCTTCCCAGAAGCCTTACCCTCACCCGTCCCCTAATCCTAACTCGTACGCTATCACTAACCTGTGCCCTCACACGTACGCTCACCCAAAACCGTTGTTGTACCCTCACCTGGACCCTAAACTGTCCCCGTCCCCTAACCCTAACCCTAGCCCGAACTCTAACCCTAACCCCTCCCCGAAGCCTTACCCTCACCCATCGCATAATCCTAATCTGTACGCTAACACTAACCCGTGCACTCACACTTACGCTCACACTAAACCGTTGCCGTACCCTCACCTAGACCCTAAACCGTCCCCGTCCCCTAAACCTAACCCTAGCGCGAACGCTAACACTAACCCTTTCCCGAAGCCTTACCCTTACCCGTCCTCTAATACTAACCCGTACGCTAACACTAATCCGTGCCCTCACACGTACGCTCACCCTAAACCGTTGTTGTACCCTCACCTGGACCCTAAACCGCCCACGTCCCGTAACCCTAAACCTAGCCCGAACCCTAACCCTAACCCTTCCACGAAGCCTTACCCTCACCCATCCCCTAATCCTAACCCGTACGCTAACACTAACCCGTGCCCTCACACGTACGCTCACCCTAAACTGTTGCCGTACCCTCACCTGGACCCTAAACCGTCCCCGTCCCATAACCCTAACCCTAGCCCGAACCCTAACACTAACCCTTCCCCGAAGCCTTACCCTCACCCGTCCCCTAATCCTAACCCGTACGCTAACACTAACCCATGCTCTCACACGTACGCTCACCCTAAACCGTTGCCGTACCCTCACCTGGACCCTAAACCGTCCCCGTCCCCTAACCCTAACCCTAGCCCGAACCCTAATCCTAACCCTTCCCCGAAGCCTTACCCTCACCCGTCCCCTAATCCTAACCCGTACGCTAACACTAACCCGTGCCCTCACACGTACGCTCACCCTAAACCGTTGCCGTACCCTCACCTGGACCCTAAACCGTCCACGTCCCCTAACTCTAACCCTAGCCCGAACCCTAACCCTAACCCTTCCCAGAAGCCTTACCCTCACCCGTCCCCTAATCCTAACCCGTACGCTAACACTAACCTGTGCCCTCACACGTACGCTCACCCAAAACCGTTGTTGTACCCTCACCTGGACCCTAAACCGTCCCCGTCCCCTAACCCTAACCCTAGCCCGAACTCTAACCTTAACCCCTCCCCGAAGCCTTACCCTCACCCATCCCATAATCCTAATCTGTACGCTAACACTAACCCGTGCACTCACACTTACGCTCACCCTAAACCATTGTCGTACCCTCACCTAGACTCTAAACCGTCCCCGTCCCCTAATCCCAACCCCAGCCCGAACCCTAACAATAACTCTTCCCCAGAGCCTTACCCTCACCCGTCCCCTAATCCTAAACCGTACGCTAACACTAACCCGTGCACTCACACGTACGCTCACCCTAAACTGTTGCCGTACCCTCACTTGTACCGTAAACGATCCCCGTCACCTAACCCTAACCCTAGCCCGAGCCCTGACCCTAACCCTTCTCCGAAGCCTTACCCTCACCTGTCCCCTAATCCTAACCCGTATGCTAACACTAACCCGTGCCCTCACATGTACGCTCACCCTAAACCGTTGCCGTACCCTCACCTGGACCCTAAACCGTCCCCGTCCCCTAACCCTAACCCTAGCCCGTACCCTAACCCTAACCCTTCCCCGAAGCCTTACCCTCAACCGTCTCCTAATCTTAACCCGTAGGCTAACACTAACCCGTGCCCTCACACGTACGCTCACCCTAAACTGTTGACGTACCGTCACCTATACCATAAACCGTCCCCATCCCCTAACCCTAACCCTAGCCCGAACCCTAACCCTAACCCTTCCCCGAAGCCTTACCCTCACCCGTTCCCTATTCCTAACCCGTACGCTAACACTAACCCGTGCCCTCACACGTACGCTCACCCTAAACCGTTGTCGTACCCTCACCTGGACCCTAAACCGTCCCCGTCCCCTAACCCTAACCCTAGCCCGAACCCTAACCCTAACTCTTCCCCGAAGCCTTACCCTCACCCGTCTCCTAATCCTAACCCGTACGCTAACACTATCCCGTGCCCTCACACGTACACTCACCCTAAACCGTTGTCGTACCCTCACCTGGACCCTAAACCGTCCCCGTCCCTTAACCCTAACCCTAGCCCGAGCTCTTACCCTAACCCTTCCACGAAGCCTTACCCTCACCCGTCCCCTAATCCTAACCCGTACGCTAACACTAACCCGTGCCCTCACACGTACGCTCACCCTAAATTGTTGCCGTACCCTCACCTGGACGCTAAACCGTCCCCGTCCCCTAACCCTAACCCTAGCACGAACCCTAACACTAACCCTTCCCCGAAGCCTTACCCTCACCCGTCCCCTAATCCTAACCCGTCCGCTAACACTAACCCATGCTCTCACACGGACGCTCACCCTAAACCGTTGTCGTACCCTCACCTGGACCCTAAACCGTCCCCGTCCCCTAACCCTAACCCTAGCCCGAACCCTAATCCTAACCCTTCCCCGAAGCCTTACCCTCACCCGTCCCCTAATCCTAACCCGTACGCTAACACTAACCCGTGCCCTCACACGTACGCTCACCCTAAACTGTTGCCGTACCCTCACCTGGACCCTAAACCGTCCCCGTCCCCTAACCCTAACCCTAGCCCAAACCCTAACACTAACCCTTCCCCGAAGCCTTACCCTCACCCGTCTCCTAATCGTAACCCTTACGCTAACACTAACCCATGCTCTCACACGTACGGTCACCCTAAACCGTTGCCGTACCCTCACCTGGATCCTAAACCGTCCCCGTCCCCTAACCCTATCCCTAGCCCGAACCCTAATCCTAACCCTTCCCCGAAGCCTTACCCTCACCCGTCACCTAATCCTAACCCGTACGCTAACACTAACCCGTGCCCTCACACGTACGCTCACCCTAAACCGTTGCCGTACACTCACCTGGACCCTAAACCGTCCACGTCCCCTAACCCTAACCCTAGCCCGAATCCTAACCCTAACCCTTCCCAGAAGCCTTACCCTCACCCGTCCCCTAATCCTAACTCGTACGCTATCACTAACCTGTGCCCTCACACGTACGCTCACCCAAAACCGTTGTTGTACCCTCACCTGGACCCTAAACCGTCCCCGTCCCCTAACCCTAACCCTAGCCCGAACTCTAACCCTAACCCCTCCCCGAAGCCTTACCCTCACCCATCCCATAATCCTAATCTGTACGCTAACACTAACCCGTGCACTCACACTTACGCTCACACTAAACCGTTGCCGTACCCTCACCTAGACCCTAAACCGTCCCCGTCCCCTAAACCTAACCCTAGCGCGAACGCTAACACTAACCCTTTCCCGAAGCCTTACCCTTACCCGTCCTCTAATACTAACCCGTACGCTAACACTAATCCGTGCCCTCACACGTACGCTCACCCTAAACCGTTGTTGTACCCTCACCTGGACCCTAAACCGCCCACGTCCCGTAACCCTAAACCTAGCCCGAACCCTAACCCTAACCCTTCCACGAAGCCTTACCCTCACCCATCCCCTAATCCTAACCCGTACGCTAACACTAACCCGTGCCCTCACACGTACGCTCACCCTAAACTGTTGCCGTACCCTCACCTGGACCCTAAACCGTCCCCGTCCCATAACCCTAACCCTAGCCCGAACCCTAACACTAACCCTTCCCCGAAGCCTTACCCTCACCCGTCCCCTAATCCTAACCCGTACGCTAACACTAACCCATGCTCTCACACGTACGCTCACCCTAAACCGTTGCCGTACCCTCACCTGGACCCTAAACCGTCCCCGTCCCCTAACCCTAACCCTAGCCCGAACCCTAATCCTAACCCTTCCCCGAAGCCTTACCCTCACCCGTCCCCTAATCCTAACCCGTACGCTAACACTAACCCGTGCCCTCACACGTACGCTCACCCTAAACCGTTGCCGTACCCTCACCTGGACCCTAAACCGTCCACGTCCCCTAACTCTAACCCTAGCCCGAACCCTAACCCTAACCCTTCCCAGAAGCCTTACCCTCACCCGTCCCCTAATCCTAACCCGTACGCTAACACTAACCTGTGCCCTCACACGTACGCTCACCCAAAACCGTTGTTGTACCCTCACCTGGACCCTAAACCGTCCCCGTCCCCTAACCCTAACCCTAGCCCGAACTCTAACCTTAACCCCTCCCCGAAGCCTTACCCTCACCCATCCCATAATCCTAATCTGTACGCTAACACTAACCCGTGCACTCACACTTACGCTCACCCTAAACCATTGTCGTACCCTCACCTAGACTCTAAACCGTCCCCGTCCCCTAATCCCAACCCCAGCCCGAACCCTAACAATAACTCTTCCCCAGAGCCTTACCCTCACCCGTCCCCTAATCCTAAACCGTACGCTAACACTAACCCGTGCACTCACACGTACGCTCACCCTAAACTGTTGCCGTACCCTCACTTGTACCGTAAACGATCCCCGTCACCTAACCCTAACCCTAGCCCGAGCCCTGACCCTAACCCTTCTCCGAAGCCTTACCCTCACCTGTCCCCTAATCCTAACCCGTATGCTAACACTAACCCGTGCCCTCACATGTACGCTCACCCTAAACCGTTGCCGTACCCTCACCTGGACCCTAAACCGTCCCCGTCCCCTAACCCTAACCCTAGCCCGTACCCTAACCCTAACCCTTCCCCGAAGCCTTACCCTCAACCGTCTCCTAATCTTAACCCGTAGGCTAACACTAACCCGTGCCCTCACACGTACGCTCACCCTAAACTGTTGACGTACCGTCACCTATACCATAAACCGTCCCCATCCCCTAACCCTAACCCTAGCCCGAACCCTAACCCTAACCCTTCCCCGAAGCCTTACCCTCACCCGTTCCCTATTCCTAACCCGTACGCTAACACTAACCCGTGCCCTCACACGTACGCTCACCCTAAACCGTTGTCGTACCCTCACCTGGACCCTAAACCGTCCCCGTCCCCTAACCCTAACCCTAGCCCGAACCCTAACCCTAACTCTTCCCCGAAGCCTTACCCTCACCCGTCTCCTAATCCTAACCCGTACGCTAACACTATCCCGTGCCCTCACACGTACACTCACCCTAAACCGTTGTCGTACCCTCACCTGGACCCTAAACCGTCCCCGTCCCTTAACCCTAACCCTAGCCCGAGCTCTTACCCTAACCCTTCCACGAAGCCTTACCCTCACCCGTCCCCTAATCCTAACCCGTACGCTAACACTAACCCGTGCCCTCACACGTACGCTCACCCTAAATTGTTGCCGTACCCTCACCTGGACGCTAAACCGTCCCCGTCCCCTAACCCTAACCCTAGCACGAACCCTAACACTAACCCTTCCCCGAAGCCTTACCCTCACCCGTCCCCTAATCCTAACCCGTCCGCTAACACTAACCCATGCTCTCACACGGACGCTCACCCTAAACCGTTGTCGTACCCTCACCTGGACCCTAAACCGTCCCCGTCCCCTAACCCTAACCCTAGCCCGAACCCTAATCCTAACCCTTCCCCGAAGCCTTACCCTCACCCGTCCCCTAATCCTAACCCGTACGCTAACACTAACCCGTGCCCTCACACGTACGCTCACCCTAAACCGTTGCCGTACCCTCACCTGGACCCTAAACCGTCCACGTCCCCTAACCCTAACCCTAGCCCGAACCCTAACCCTAACCCTTCCCAGAAGCCTTACCCTCACCCGTCCCCTAATCCTAACCCGTACGCTAACACTAACCTGTGCCCTCACACGTACGCTCACCCAAAACCGTTGTTGTACCTTCACCTGGACCCTAAACCGTCCACGTCCCCTAACCCTAACCCTAGCCCGAACTCTAACCCTAACCCCTTCCCGTAGCCTTACCCTCACCCATCCCATAATCCTAATCTGTACGCTAACACTAACCCGTGCACTCACACTTATGCTCACCCTAAACCGTTGCCGTACCCTCACCTAGACCCTAAACCGTCCCCGTCCCCTAACCCCAACCCCAGCCCGAACCCTAACAATAACCCTTCCCAAGAGCCTTACCCTCACCCGTCCCCTAATCCTAAACCGTACGCTAACACTAACCCGTGCACTCACACGTACGCTCACCCTAAACCGTTGTCGTACCCTCACTTGTACCGTAAACCATCCCCGTTACCTAACCCTAACCCTAGCCCGAGCCCTGACCCTAACCCTTACCCAAAGCCTTACCCTCAACTGTCCCCTAATCCTAACCCGTATGCTAACACTAACCCGTGCCCTCACATGTACGCTCACCCTAAACCGTGGCCGTACCCTCACCTGGACCCTAAACCGTCCCCGTCCCCTAACCCTAACCCTAGCCCGAACCCTAACCCTAACCCTTCCCTGAAGCCTTACCCTCAACCGTCTCCTAATCCTAACCCGTAGGCTAACACTAACCCGTGCCCTCACACGTACGCTCACCCTAAACTGTTGACGTACCGTCACCTGTACCATAAACCGTCCCCATCCCCTAACCCTAACCCTAGCCCGAACCCTAACCCTAACCCTTCCCCGAAGCCTTACCCTCACCCGTCCCCTATTCCTAACCTGTACGCTAACACTAACCCGTGCCCTCACACGTACGCTCACCCTAAACTGTTGCCATACCCTCACCTGGACCCTAAACCGTCCCTGTCCCCTAACCCTAACCCTAGCCCGAACCCTAACACTAACCCTTCCCCGAAGCCTTACCCTCACCCGTCCCCTAATACTAACCCGTACGCTAACACTAACCCGTGCCCTCACACGTACGGTCACCCTAAACCGTTGTCGTACCCTCACCTGGACCCTAAACCGTCCCCGTCCCCTAACCCTAACCCTAGCCCGAGCTCTAACCCTAAACCTTCCCCGAAGCCTTACCCTAACCCGTCCCCTAATCCTAACCCGTACGCTAACACTAACCCGTGCCCTCACACGTACGCTCACCCTAAACTGTTGCCGTACCCTCACCTGGACCCTAAACCGTCCCCGTCCCCTAACCCTAACCCTAGCCCAAACCCTAACACTAACCCTTCCCCGAAGCCTTACCCTCACCCGTCTCCTAATCGTAACCCTTACGCTAACACTAACCCATGCTCTCACACGTACGGTCACCCTAAACCGTTGCCGTACCCTCACCTGGACCCTAAACCGTCCCCGTCCCCTAACCCTATCCCTAGCCCGAACCCTAATCCTAACCCTTCCCCGAAGCCTTACCCTCACCCGTCACCTAATCCTAACCCGTACGCTAACACTAACCCGTGCCCTCACACGTACGCTCACCCTAAACCGTTGCCGTACACTCACCTGGACCCTAAACCGTCCACGTCCCCTAACCCTAACCCTAGCCCGAATCCTAACCCTAACCCTTCCCAGAAGCCTTACCCTCACCCGTCCCCTAATCCTAACTCGTACGCTATCACTAACCTGTGCCCTCACACGTACGCTCACCCAAAACCGATGTTGTACCCTCACCTGGACCCTAAACTGTCCCCGTCCCCTAACCCTAACCCTAGCCCGAACTCTAACCCTAACCCCTCCCCGAAGCCTTACCCTCACCCATCCCATAATCCTAATCTGTACGCTAACACTAACCCGTACACTCACACTTACGCTCACACTAAACCGTTGCCGTACCCTCACCTAGACCCTAAACCGTCCCCGTCCCCTAAACCTAACCCTAGCGCGAACGCTAACACTAACCCTTTCCCGAAGCCTTACTCTTACCCGTCCTCTAATACTAACCCGTACGCTAACACTAATCCGTGCCCTCACACGTACGCTCACCCTAAACCGTTGTTGTACCCTCACCTGGACCCTAAACCTCCCCCGTCCCGTAACCCTAAACCTAGCCCGAACCCTAACCCTAACCCTTCCACGAAGCCTTACCCTCACCCATCCCCTAATCCTAACCCGTACGCTAACACTAACCCGTGCCCTCACACGTACGCTCACCCTAAACTGTTGCCGTACCCTCACCTGGACCCTAAACCGTCCCCGTCCCATAACCCTAACCCTAGCCCGAACCCTAACACTAACCCTTCCCCGAAGCCTTACCCTCACCCGTCCCCTAATCCTAACCCGTACGCTAACACTAACCCATGCTCTCACACGTACGCTCACCCTAAACCGTTGCCGTACCCTCACCTGGACCCTAAACCGTCCCCGTCCCCTAACCCTAACCCTAGCCCGAACCCTAATCCTAACCCTTCCCCGAAGCCTTACCCTCACCCGTCCCCTAATCCTAACCCGTACGCTAACACTAACTCGTGCCCTCACACGTACGCTCACCCTAAACCGTTGCCGTACCCTCACCTGGACCCTAAACCGTCCACGTCCCCTAACTCTAACCCTAGCCCGAACCCTAACCCTAACCCTTCCCAGAAGCCTTAACCTCACCCGTCCCCTAATCCTAACCCGTACGCTAACACTAACCTGTGCCCTCACACGTACGCTCACCCAAAACCGTTGTTGTACCCTCACCTGGACCCTAAACCGTCCCCGTCCCCTAACCCTAACCCTAGCCCGAACTCTAACCTTAACCCCTCCCCGAAGCCTTACCCTCACCCATCCCATAATCCTAATCTGTACGCTAACACTAACCCGTGCACTCACACTTACGCTCACCCTAAACCGTTGTCGTACCCTCACCTAGACTCTAAACCGTCCCCGTCCCCTAATCCCAACCCCAGCCCGAACCCTAACAATAACTCTTCCCCAGAGCCTTACCCTCACCCGTCCCCTAATCCTAAACCGTACGCTAACACTAACCCGTGCACTCACACGTACGCTCACCCTAAACTGTTGCCGTACCCTCACTTGTACCGTAAACGATCCCCGTCACCTAACCCTAACCCTAGCCCGAGCCCTGACCCTAACCCTTCTCCGAAGCCTTACCCTCACCTGTCCCCTAATCCTAACCCGTATGCTAACACTAACCCGTGCCCTCACATGTACGCTCACCCTAAACCGTTGCCGTACCCTCACCTGGACCCTAAACCGTCCCCGTCCCCTAACCCTAACCCTAGCCCGTACCCTAACCCTAACCCTTCCCCGAAGCCTTACCCTCAACCGTCTCCTAATCTTAACCCGTAGGCTAACACTAACCCGTGCCCTCACACGTACGCTCACCCTAAACTGTTGACGTACCGTCACCTATACCATAAACCGTCCCCATCCCCTAACCCTAACCCTAGCCCGAACCCTAACCCTAACCCTTCCCCGAAGCCTTACCCTCACCCGTTCCCTATTCCTAACCCGTACGCTAACACTAACCCGTGCCCTCACACGTACGCTCAACCTAAACTATTGACGTACCGTCAACTGTACCATAAACCGTCCCCATCCCCTAACCCTAACCCTAGCCCGAAACCTAACCCTAACCCTTCCCCGAAGCCTTACCCTCACCCGTCCCCTATTCCTAACCTGTACACTAACACTAACCCGTGCCCTCACATGTACGCTCACCCTAAACCGTTGCCTTTCCCTCACCTGGACCCTAAACCTTCCCTGTCCCCTAACCCTAACCCTAGCCCGAGCCCTAACCCTAACCCTTCCCCGAAGGCTTACCCTCACCCGTACCCTAATCCTAACCCGTACGCTAACACTAACCCGTGCCCTCACACGTACGCTCACCCTAAACCGTTGCCGTACCCTCACCTGGACCCTAAACCGTCCCCGTCCCCTAACCCTAACCCTAGCCCGAACCCTAATCCTAACCCTTCCCCGAAGCCTTACCCTCACCCGTCCCCTAATCCTAACCCGTACGCTAACACTAACCCGTGCCCTCACACGTACGCTCACCCTAAACCGTTGCCGTACCCTCACCTAGACCCTAAACCGTCCACGTCCCCTAACCCTAACCCTAGCCCGAACCCTAACCCTAACCCTTCCCAGAAGCCTTACCCTCACCCGTCCCCTAATCCTAACCCGTACGCTAACACTAACCTGTGCCCTCACACGTACGCTCACCCAAAATCGTTGTTGTACCCTCACCTGGACCCTAAACTGTCCCCGTCCCCTAACCCTAACCCTAGCCCGAACTCTAACCCTAACCCTTCCCCGAAGCCTTACCCTCACCTATCCCCTAATCCTAACCCGTACGCTAACACTAACCCGTGCCCTCACACGTACGCTCACCCTAAACTGTTGCCGTACCCTCAACTGGACCCTAAACCGTCCCCGTCCCCTAACCCTAACCCTAGCCCGAACCCTAACACTAACCCTTCCCCGAAGCCTTACCCTCACCCGTCCCCTAATCCTAACCCGTACGCTAACACTGACCCATGCTCTCACACGTACGCTCACCCTAAACCGTTGCCGTACCCTCACCTGGACCCTAAACCGTCCCCGTCCCCTAACCCTAACCCTAGCCCAAACCCTAATCCTAACCCTTCCCCGAAGCCTTACCCTCACCCGTCCCCTAATCCTAACCCGTACGCTAACACTAACCCGTGCCCTCCCACGTACGCTCACCCTAAACCGTTGTTGTACCCTCACCTGGACCCTAAACCGTCCCCGTCCCCTAACCCTAACCCTAGCCCGAACCCTAATCCTAACCCTTCCCCGAAGCCTTACCCTCACCCGTCCCCTAATCCTAACCCGTACGCTAACACTAACCCGTGCCCTCACACGTACGCTCACCCTAAACCGTAGTCGTACCCTCACCTAGACCCTAAACCGTCCCCGTCCCCTAAACCTAACCCTAGCGCGAACGCTAACACTAACCCTTTCCCGAAGCCTTACTCTTACCCGTCCTCTAATACTAACCCGTACGCTAACACTAATCCGTGCCCTCACACGTACGCTCACCCTAAACCGTTGTTGTACCCTCACCTGGACCCTAAACCGCCCCCGTCCCCTAACCCTAAACCTAGCCCAAACCCTAACCCTAACCCTTCCAGGAAGCCTTACCCTCACCCATCCCCTAATCCTAACCCGTACGCTAACACTAACCCGTGCCCTCACACGTACGCTCACCCTAAACTGTTGCCGTACCCTCACCTGGACCCTAAACCGTCCCCGTCCCCTAACCCTAACCCTAGCCCGAACCCTAACCCTAACCCTTCCCCAAAGCCTTACCCTCACCCGTCCCCTAATCCTAACCCGTACGCTAACACTAACCCATGCTCTCACACGTACGCTCACCCTAAACCGTTGCCGTACCCTCACCTGGACCCTAAACCGTCCCCGTCCCCTAACCCTAACTCTAGCCCGAACCCTAATCCTAACCCTTCTCCGAAGCCTTACCCTCACCCGTCCCCTAATCCTAACCCGTACGCTAACACTAACCCGTGCCCTCACACGTACGCTCACCCTAAACCGTTGCCGTACCCTCACCTGGACCCTAAACCATCCAAGTCCCCTAACCCTAACCCTAGCCCGAACCCTAACCCTAACCCTTCCCAGAAGCCTTACCCTCACCCGTCCCCTAATCCTAACCCGTACGCTAACAGTAACCTGTGCCCTCACACGTACGCTCACCCAAAACCGTTGTTGTACCCTCACCTGAACCCTAAACCGTCCCCGTCCCCTAACCCTAACCCTAGCCCGAACTCTAACCTTAACCCCTCCCCGAAGCCTTACCCTCACCCATCCCATAATCCTAATCTGTACGCTAACACTAACCCGTGCACTCACACTTACGCTCACCCTAAACCATTGTTGTACCCTCACCTAGACTCTAAACCGTCCCCGTCCCCTAATCCCAACCCCAGCCCGAACCCTAACAATAACTCTTCCCCAGAGCCTTACCCTCACCCGTCCCCTAATCCTAAACCGTACGCTAACACTAACCCGTGCACTCACACGTACGCTCACCCTAAACTGTTGCCGTACCCTCACTTGTACCGTAAACGATCCCCGTCACCTAACCCTAACCCTAGCCCGAGCCCTGACCCTAACCCTTCTCCGAAGCCTTACCCTCACCTGTCCCCTAATCCTAACCCGTATGCTAACACTAACCCGTGCCCTCACATGTACGCTCACCCTAAACCGTTGCCGTACCCTCACCTGGACCCTAAACCGTCCCCGTCCCCTAACCCTAACCCTAGCCCGTACCCTAACCCTAACCCTTCCCCGAAGCCTTACCCTCAACCGTCTCCTAATCTTAACCCGTAGGCTAACACTAACCCGTGCCCTCACACGTACGCTCACCCTAAACTGTTGACGTACCGTCACCTATACCATAAACCGTCCCCATCCCCTAACCCTAACCCTAGCCCGAACCCTAACCCTAACTCTTCCCCGAAGCCTTACCCTCACCCGTCTCCTAATCCTAACCCGTACGCTAACACTATCCCGTGCCCTCACACGTACACTCACCCTAAACCGTTGTCGTACCCTCACCTGGAGCCTAAACCGTCCCCGTCCCTTAACCCTAACCCTAGCCCGAGCTCTTACCCTAACCCTTCCACGAAGCCTTACCCTCACCCGTCCCCTAATCCTAACCCGTACGCTAACACTAACCCGTGCCCTCACACGTACGCTCACCCTAAATTGTTGCCGTACCCTCACCTGGACGCTAAACCGTCCCCGTCCCCTAACCCTAACCCTAGCACGAACCCTAACACTAACCCTTCCCCGAAGCCTTACCCTCACCCGTCCCCTAATCCTAACCCGTCCGCTAACACTAACCCATGCTCTCACACGGACGCTCACCCTAAACCGTTGTCGTACCCTCACCTGGACCCTAAACCGTCCCCGTCCCCTAACCCTAACCCTAGCCCGAACCCTAATCCTAACCCTTCCCCGAAGCCTTACCCTCACCCGTCCCCTAATCCTAACCCGTACGCTAACACTAACCCGTGCCCTCACACGTACGCTCACCCTAAACCGTTGCCGTACCCTCACCTGGACCCTAAACCGTCCACGTCCCCTAACCCTAACCCTAGCCCGAACCCTAACCCTAACCCTTCCCAGAAGCCTTACCCTCACCCGTCCCCTAATCCTAACCCGTACGCTAACACTAACCTGTGCCCTCACACGTACGCTCACCCAAAACCGTTGTTGTACCTTCACCTGGACCCTAAACCGTCCACGTCCCCTAACCCTAACCCTAGCCCGAACTCTAACCCTAACCCCTTCCCGTAGCCTTACCCTCACCCATCCCATAATCCTAATCTGTACGCTAACACTAACCCGTGCACTCACACTTATGCTCACCCTAAACCGTTGCCGTACCCTCACCTAGACCCTAAACCGTCCCCGTCCCCTAACCCCAACCCCAGCCCGAACCCTAACAATAACCCTTCCCAAGAGCCTTACCCTCACCCGTCCCCTAATCCTAAACCGTACGCTAACACTAACCCGTGCACTCACACGTACGCTCACCCTAAACCGTTGTCGTACCCTCACTTGTACCGTAAACCATCCCCGTTACCTAACCCTAACCCTAGCCCGAGCCCTGACCCTAACCCTTACCCAAAGCCTTACCCTCAACTGTCCCCTAATCCTAACCCGTATGCTAACACTAACCCGTGCCCTCACATGTACGCTCACCCTAAACCGTGGCCGTACCCTCACCTGGACCCTAAACCGTCCCCGTCCCCTAACCCTAACCCTAGCCCGAACCCTAACCCTAACCCTTCCCTGAAGCCTTACCCTCAACCGTCTCCTAATCCTAACCCGTAGGCTAACACTAACCCGTGCCCTCACACGTACGCTCACCCTAAACTGTTGACGTACCGTCACCTGTACCATAAACCGTCCCCATCCCCTAACCCTAACCCTAGCCCGAACCCTAACCCTAACCCTTCCCCGAAGCCTTACCCTCACCCGTCCCCTATTCCTAACCTGTACGCTAACACTAACCCGTGCCCTCACACGTACGCTCACCCTAAACTGTTGCCATACCCTCACCTGGACCCTAAACCGTCCCTGTCCCCTAACCCTAACCCTAGCCCGAACCCTAACACTAACCCTTCCCCGAAGCCTTACCCTCACCCGTCCCCTAATACTAACCCGTACGCTAACACTAACCCGTGCCCTCACACGTACGGTCACCCTAAACCGTTGTCGTACCCTCACCTGGACCCTAAACCGTCCCCGTCCCCTAACCCTAACCCTAGCCCGAGCTCTAACCCTAAACCTTCCCCGAAGCCTTACCCTAACCCGTCCCCTAATCCTAACCCGTACGCTAACACTAACCCGTGCCCTCACACGTACGCTCACCCTAAACTGTTGCCGTACCCTCACCTGGACCCTAAACCGTCCCCGTCCCCTAACCCTAACCCTAGCCCAAACCCTAACACTAACCCTTCCCCGAAGCCTTACCCTCACCCGTCTCCTAATCGTAACCCTTACGCTAACACTAACCCATGCTCTCACACGTACGGTCACCCTAAACCGTTGCCGTACCCTCACCTGGACCCTAAACCGTCCCCGTCCCCTAACCCTATCCCTAGCCCGAACCCTAATCCTAACCCTTCCCCGAAGCCTTACCCTCACCCGTCACCTAATCCTAACCCGTACGCTAACACTAACCCGTGCCCTCACACGTACGCTCACCCTAAACCGTTGCCGTACACTCACCTGGACCCTAAACCGTCCACGTCCCCTAACCCTAACCCTAGCCCGAATCCTAACCCTAACCCTTCCCAGAAGCCTTACCCTCACCCGTCCCCTAATCCTAACTCGTACGCTATCACTAACCTGTGCCCTCACACGTACGCTCACCCAAAACCGTTGTTGTACCCTCACCTGGACCCTAAACTGTCCCCGTCCCCTAACCCTAACCCTAGCCCGAACTCTAACCCTAACCCCTCCCCGAAGCCTTACCCTCACCCATCCCATAATCCTAATCTGTACGCTAACACTAACCCGTGCACTCACACTTACGCTCACACTAAACCGTTGCCGTACCCTCACCTAGACCCTAAACCGTCCCCGTCCCCTAAACCTAACCCTAGCGCGAACGCTAACACTAACCCTTTCCCGAAGCCTTACTCTTACCCGTCCTCTAATACTAACCCGTACGCTAACACTAATCCGTGCCCTCACACGTACGCTCACCCTAAACCGTTGTTGTACCCTCACCTGGACCCTAAACCTCCCCCGTCCCGTAACCCTAAACCTAGCCCGAACCCTAACCCTAACCCTTCCACGAAGCCTTACCCTCACCCATCCCCTAATCCTAACCCGTACGCTAACACTAACCCGTGCCCTCACACGTACGCTCACCCTAAACTGTTGCCGTACCCTCACCTGGACCCTAAACCGTCCCCGTCCCATAACCCTAACCCTAGCCCGAACCCTAACACTAACCCTTCCCCGAAGCCTTACCCTCACCCGTCCCCTAATCCTAACCCGTACGCTAACACTAACCCATGCTCTCACACGTACGCTCACCCTAAACCGTTGCCGTACCCTCACCTGGACCCTAAACCGTCCCCGTCCCCTAACCCTAACCCTAGCCCGAACCCTAATCCTAACCCTTCCCGAAGCCTTACCCTCACCCGTCCCCTAATCCTAACCCGTACGCTAACACTAACCCGTGCCCTCACACGTACGCTCACCCTAAACCGTTGCCGTACCCTCACCTGGACCCTAAACCGTCCACGTCCCCTAACTCTAACCCTAGCCCGAACCCTAACCCTAACCCTTCCCAGAAGCCTTAACCTCACCCGTCCCCTAATCCTAACCCGTACGCTAACACTAACCTGTGCCCTCACACGTACGCTCACCCAAAACCGTTGTTGTACCCTCACCTGGACCCTAAACCGTCCCCGTCCCCTAACCCTAACCCTAGCCCGAACTCTAACCTTAACCCCTCCCCGAAGCCTTACCCTCACCCATCCCATAATCCTAATCTGTACGCTAACACTAACCCGTGCACTCACACTTACGCTCACCCTAAACCGTTGTCGTACCCTCACCTAGACTCTAAACCGTCCCCGTCCCCTAATCCCAACCCCAGCCCGAACCCTAACAATAACTCTTCCCCAGAGCCTTACCCTCACCCGTCCCCTAATCCTAAACCGTACGCTAACACTAACCCGTGCACTCACACGTACGCTCACCCTAAACTGTTGCCGTACCCTCACTTGTACCGTAAACGATCCCCGTCACCTAACCCTAACCCTAGCCCGAGCCCTGACCCTAACCCTTCTCCGAAGCCTTACCCTCACCTGTCCCCTAATCCTAACCCGTATGCTAACACTAACCCGTGCCCTCACATGTACGCTCACCCTAAACCGTTGCCGTACCCTCACCTGGACCCTAAACCGTCCCCGTCCCCTAACCCTAACCCTAGCCCGTACCCTAACCCTAACCCTTCCCCGAAGCCTTACCCTCAACCGTCTCCTAATCTTAACCCGTAGGCTAACACTAACCCGTGCCCTCACACGTACGCTCACCCTAAACTGTTGACGTACCGTCACCTATACCATAAACCGTCCCCATCCCCTAACCCTAACCCTAGCCCGAACCCTAACCCTAACCCTTCCCCGAAGCCTTACCCTCACCCGTTCCCTATTCCTAACCCGTACGCTAACACTAACCCGTGCCCTCACACGTACGCTCAACCTAAACTATTGACGTACCGTCACCTGTACCATAAACCGTCCCCATCCCCTAACCCTAACCCTAGCCCGAAACCTAACCCTAACCCTTCCCCGAAGCCTTACCCTCACCCGTCCCCTATTCCTAACCTGTACACTAACACTAACCCGTGCCCTCACATGTACGCTCACCCTAAACCGTTGCCTTTCCCTCACCTGGACCCTAAACCTTCCCTGTCCCCTAACCCTAACCCTAGCCCGAGCCCTAACCCTAACCCTTCCCCGAAGGCTTACCCTCACCCGTACCCTAATCCTAACCCGTACGCTAACACTAACCCGTGCCCTCACACGTACGCTCACCCTAAACCGTTGCCGTACCCTCACCTGGACCCTAAACCGTCCCCGTCCCCTAACCCTAACCCTAGCCCGAACCCTAATCCTAACCCTTCCCCGAAGCCTTACCCTCACCCGTCCCCTAATCCTAACCCGTACGCTAACACTAACCCGTGCCCTCACACGTACGCTCACCCTAAACCGTTGCCGTACCCTCACCTAGACCCTAAACCGTCCACGTCCCCTAACCCTAACCCTAGCCCGAACCCTAACCCTAACCCTTCCCAGAAGCCTTACCCTCACCCGTCCCCTAATCCTAACCCGTACGCTAACACTAACCTGTGCCCTCACACGTACGCTCACCCAAAATCGTTGTTGTACCCTCACCTGGACCCTAAACTGTCCCCGTCCCCTAACCCTAACCCTAGCCCGAACTCTAACCCTAACCCTTCCCCGAAGCCTTACCCTCACCTATCCCCTAATCCTAACCCGTACGCTAACACTAACCCGTGCCCTCACACGTACGCTCACCCTAAACTGTTGCCGTACCCTCAACTGGACCCTAAACCGTCCCCGTCCCCTAACCCTAACCCTAGCCCGAACCCTAACACTAACCCTTCCCCGAAGCCTTACCCTCACCCGTCCCCTAATACTAACCCGTACGCTAACACTGACCCATGCTCTCACACGTACGCTCACCCTAAACCGTTGCCGTACCCTCACCTGGACCCTAAACCGTCCCCGTCCCCTAACCCTAACCCTAGCCCAAACCCTAATCCTAACCCTTCCCCGAAGCCTTACCCTCACCCGTCCCCTAATCCTAACCCGTACGCTAACACTAACCCGTGCCCTCCCACGTACGCTCACCCTAAACCGTTGTTGTACCCTCACCTGGACCCTAAACCGTCCCCGTCCCCTAACCCTAACCCTAGCCCGAACCCTAATCCTAACCCTTCCCCGAAGCCTTACCCTCACCCGTCCCCTAATCCTAACCCGTACGCTAACACTAACCCGTGCCCTCACACGTACGCTCACCCTAAACCGTAGTCGTACCCTCACCTAGACCCTAAACCGTCCCCGTCCCCTAAACCTAACCCTAGCGCGAACGCTAACACTAACCCTTTCCCGAAGCCTTACTCTTACCCGTCCTCTAATACTAACCCGTACGCTAACACTAATCCGTGCCCTCACACGTACGCTCACCCTAAACCGTTGTTGTACCCTCACCTGGACCCTAAACCGCCCCCGTCCCCTAACCCTAAACCTAGCCCGAACCCTAACCCTAACCCTTCCAGGAAGCCTTACCCTCACCCATCCCCTAATCCTAACCCGTACGCTAACACTAACCCGTGCCCTCACACGTACGCTCACCCTAAACTGTTGCCGTACCCTCACCTGGACCCTAAACCGTCCCCGTCCCCTAACCCTAACCCTAGCCCGAACCCTAACCCTAACCCTTCCCCGAAGCCTTACCCTCACCCGTCCCCTAATCCTAACCCGTACGCTAACACTAACCCATGCTCTCACACGTACGCTCACCCTAAACCGTTGCCGTACCCTCACCTGGACCCTAAACCGTCCCCGTCCCCTAACCCTAACTCTAGCCCGAACCCTAATCCTAACCCTTCTCCGAAGCCTTACCCTCACCCGTCCCCTAATCCTAACCCGTACGCTAACACTAACCCGTGCCCTCACACGTACGCTCACCCTAAACCGTTGCCGTACCCTCACCTGGACCCTAAACCATCCAAGTTCCCTAACCCTAACCCTAGCCCGAACCCTAACCCTAACCCTTCCCAGAAGCCTTACCCTCACCCGTCCCCTAATCCTAACCCGTACGCTAACAGTAACCTGTGCCCTCACACGTACGCTCACCCAAAACCGTTGTTGTACCCTCACCTGAACCCTAAACCGTCCCCGTCCCCTAACCCTAACCCTAGCCCGAACTCTAACCCTAACCCCTCCCCGAAGCCTTACCCTCACCAATCCCATAATCCTAATCTGTACGCTAACACTAACCCGTGCACTCACACTTACGCTCACCCTAAACCGTTGCCGTACCCTCACCTAGACCCTAAACCGTCCCCGTCCCCTAACCCCAACCCCAGCCCGAACCCTAACAATAACCCTTCCCCAGAGCCTTACCCTCACCCGTCCCCTAATTCTAAACCGTACGCTAACACTAACCCGTGCACTCACACGTACGCTCACCCTAAACCGTTGTCGTACCCTCACTTGTACCGTAAACCATCCCCGTTACCTAACCCTAACCCTAGCCCGAGCCCTGACCCTAACACTTACCCGAAGCCTTACCATCGCCTGTCCCCTAATCCTAACCCGTATGCTAACACTAACCCGTGCCCTCACATGTACGCTCACCCTAAACCGTTGCCGTACCCTCACCTGGACCCTAAACCGTCCCCGTCCCCTAACCCTAACCCTAGCCCGAACCCTAACCCTAACCCTTCCCCGAAGCCTTATCCTCAACCGTCTCCTAATCCTAACCCGTAGGCTAACACTAACCCGTGCCGTCACACGTACGCTCACCCTAAACTGTTGACGTACCGTCACCTGTACCATAAACCGTCCCCATCCCCTAACCCTAACCCTAACCCTAACCCTTCCCCGAAGCCTTACCCTCACCCGTCCCCTATTCCTAACCCGTACGCTAACACTAACCCGTGCCCTCACACGTACGCTCACCCTAAACTGTTGACGTACCGTCACCTGTACCATAAACCGTCCCCATCCCCTAACCCTAACCCTAGCCCGAACCCTAACCCTAACCCTTCCCCGAAGCCTTACCCTCACCCGTCCCCTACTCCTAACCCGTACGCTAACAGTAACCTGTGCCCTCACACGTACGCTCACCCTAAACCGTTGCCTTTGCCTAACCTGGACCCTAAACCGTCCCCGTCCCCTAAACCTAACCCTAGCCCGAACGCTAACCCTAACCCTTCCCCGAAGCCTTACCCTCATCCGTCCCCTAATCCTAAACTGTACGCTAACACTAACCCGTGCCCTCACACGTACGCTCACCCTAAACCGTTGTCGTACCCTCACCTGGATCCTAAACCGTCCCCGTCCCCTAACCCTAACCCTAGCCCGAGCCCTAACCCTAACCCTTCCCCGAAGGCTTACCCTCACCCGTACCCTAATCCTAACCCGTACGCTAACACTAACCCGTGCCCTCACACGTACGCTCACCCTAAACCGTTGCCGTACCCTCACCTGGACCCTGAACGGTCCCAGTCCCCTAACCCTAACCCTAGCCCGAACCCTAACCCTAACCCTTCCCCGAAGCCTTACCCTCACCCGTCTCCTAATCCTAACCCGTACGCTAACACTAACCCGTGCCCTCACACGTACACTCACCCTAAACCGTTGTCGTACCCTCACCTGGACCCTAAACCGTCCCCGTCCCCTAACCCTAACCCTAGCCCGAGCTGTAACCCTAACCCTTCCCCGAAGCCTTACCCTCACCTGTCCCCTAATCCTAACCCGTACGCTAACACTAACCCGTTCCCTCACACGTACGCTCACCCTAAACTGTTGCCGTACCCTCAACTGGACCCTAAACCGTCCCTGTCCCCTAACCCTAACCCTAGCCCGAACCCTAACACTAACCCTTCCCCGAAGCCTTACCCTCACCCGTCCCCTAATCCTAACCCGTACGCTAACACTAACCCGTGCCCTCCCACGTACGCTCACCCTAAACCGTTGTTGTACCCTCACCTGGACCCTAAACCGTCCCCGTCCCCTAACCCTAACCCTAGCCCGAACCCTAACACTAACCCTTCCCCGAAGCCTTACCCTCACCCGTCCCCTAATCCTAACCCGTACGCTAACACTAACCCATGCTCTCACACGTACGCTCACCCTAAACTGTTGCCGTACCCTCACCTGAACCTTAAACCGTCCCCGTCCCCTAACCCTAACCCTAGCCCGAACTCTAACCCTAACCCCTCCCCGAAGTCTTACCCTCACCCATCCCATAATCCTAATCTGTACGCTAACACTAACCCGTGCACTCACACTTACGCTCACCCTAAACCGTTGCCGTACCCTCACCTAGACCCTAAACCGTCCCCATCCCCTAAGCCCAACCCCAGCCCGAACCCTAAAAATAACCCTTCCCCAGAGCCTTACCCTCACCCGTCCCCTAATCCTAACCCGTACGCTAACACTAACCCATGCTCTCACACGTACGCTCACCCTAAACCGTTGCCGTACCCTCACCTGGACCCTAAACCGTCCCCGTCCCCTAACCCTAACCCTAGCCCAAACCCTAATCCTAACCCTTCCCCGAAGCCTTACCCTCACCCGTCCCCTAATCCTAACCCGTACGCTAACACTAACCCGTGCCCTCCCACGTACGCTCACCCTAAACCGTTGTTGTACCCTCACCTGGACCCTAAACCGTCCCCGTCCCCTAACCCTAACCCTAGCCCGAACCCTAATCCTAACCCTTCCCCGAAGCCTTACCCTCACCCGTCCCCTAATCCTAATCCGTACGCTAACACTAACCCATGCCCACACACGTACGCTCACCCTAAACCGTAGTCGTACCCTCACCTAGACCCTAAACCGTCCCCGTCCCCTAAACCTAACCCTAGCGCGAACGCTAACACTAACCCTTTCCCGAAGCCTTACTCTTACCCGTCCTCTAATACTAACCCGTACGCTAACACTAATCCGTGCCCTCACACGTACGCTCACCCTAAACCGTTGTTGTACCCTCACCTGGACCCTAAACCGCCCCCGTCCCCTAACCCTAAACCTAGCCCGAACCCTAACCCTAACCCTTCCATGAAGCCTTACCCTCACCCATCCCCTAATCCTAACCCGTACGCTAACACTAACCCGTGCCCTCACACGTACGCTCACCCTAAACTGTTGCCGTACCCTCACCTGGACCCTAAACCGTCCCCGTCCCCTAACCCTAACCCTAGCCCGAACCCTAACACTAACCCTTCCCCGAAGCCTTACCCTCACCCGTCCCCTATTCCTAACCCGTACACTAACACTAACCCATGCTCTCACACGTACGCTCACCCTAAACCGTTGCCGTACCCTCACCTGGACCCTAAACCGTCCCCGTCCCCTAACCCTAACCCTAGCCCGAACCCTAATCCTAACCCTTCTCCGAAGCCTTACCCTCACTCGTCCCCTAATCCTAACCCGTACGCTAACACTAACCCGTGCCCTCACACGTACGCTCACCCTAAACCGTTGCCGTACCCTCACCTGAACCCTAAACCGTCCACGTCTCCTAACCCTAACCCTAGCCCGAACCCTAACCCTAACCCTTCCCAGAAGCCTTACCCTCACCCGTCCCCTAATCCTAACCCGTACGCTAACAGTAACCTGTGCCCTCACACGTACGCTCACCCAAAACCGTTGTTGTACCCTCACCTGGACCCTAAACCGTCCCCGTCCCCTAACCCTAACCCTAGCCCGAACTCTAACCCTAACCCCTCCCCGAAGCCTTACCCTCACCCATCCCATAATCCTAATCTGTACGCTAACACTAGCCCGTGCACTCACACTTACGCTCACCCTAAACCGTTGCCGTACCCTCACCTAGACCCTAAACCGTCCCCGTCCCCTAACCCCAACCCCAGCCCGAACCCTAACAATAACCCTTCCCCAGAGCCTTACCCTCACCCGTCCCCTAATCCTAAACCGTACGCTAACACTAACCCGTGCACTCACACGTACGCTCACCCTAAACCGTTGTCGTACCCTCACTTGTACCGTAAACCATCCCCGTTACCTAACCCGAACCCTAGCCCGAGCCCTGACCCTAACACTTACCCGAAGCCTTACCATCGCCTTTCCCCTAATCCTAACCCGTATGCTAACACTAACCCGTGCCCTCACATGTACGCTCACCCTAAACCGTTGCCGTACCCTCACCTGGACCCTAAACCGTCCCCGTCCCCTAACCCTAACCCTAGCCCGAACCCTAACCCTAACCCTTCCCCGAAGCCTTATCCTCAACCGTCTCCTAATCCTAACCCGTAGGCTAACACTAACCCGTGCCCTCACACGTACGCTCACCCTAAACTGTTGACGAACCGTCACCTGTACCATAAACCGTCCCCATCCCCTAACCCTAACCCTAGCCCGAACCCTAACCCTAACCCTTCCCCGAAGCCTTACCCTCACCCGTCCCTTATTCCTAACCCGTACGCTAACACTAACCCGTGCCCTCACACGTACGCTCACCCTAAACTGTTGACGTACCGTCACCTGTACCATAAACCGTCCCCATCCCCTAACCCTAACCCTAGCCCGAAACCTAACCCTAAGCCTTCCCCGAAGCCTTACCCTCACCCGTCCCCTATTCCTAACCCGTACGCTAACACTAACCCGTGCCCTCACACGTACGCTCACCCTAAACCGTTGCCTTTCCCTCACCTGGACCCTAAACCGTCCCCGTCCCCTAACCCTAACCCTAGCCCGAACGCTAACCCTAACCCTTCCCCGAAGCCTTACCCTCATCCGTCCCCTAATCCTAAACTGTACGCTAACACTAACCCGTGCCCTCACACGTACGCTCACCCTAAACCGTTGTCGTACCCTCACCTGGATCCTAAACCGTCCCCGTCCCCTAACCCTAACCGTAGCCCGAGCCCTAAACCTAACCCTTTCCCGAAGGCTTACCCTCACCCGTACCCTAATCCTAACCCGTACGCTAACACTAACCCGTGCCCTCACACGTACGCTCACCCTAAACCGTTGCCGTACCCTCACCTGGACCCTAAACGGTCCCCGTCCCCTAACCCTAACCCTAGCCCGAACCCTAACCCTAACCCTTCCCCAAGCCTTACCCTCACCCGTCTCCTAATCCTAACCCGTACGCTAACACTAACCCGTGCCCTCACACGTACACTCACCCTAAACCGTTGTCATACGCTCACCTGGACCCTAAACCGTCCCCGTCTCCTAACCCTAACCCTAGCCCGAGCTCTAACCCTAACCCTTCCCCGAAGCCTTACCCTCACCTGTCCCCTAATCCTAACCCGTACGCTAACACTAACCCGTGCCCTCACACGTACGCTCACCCTACACTGTTGCCGTACCCTCAACTGGACCCTAAACCGTCCCCGTCCCCTAACCCTAACCCTAGCCCGAACCCTAACACTAACCCTTCCCCGAAGCCTTACCCTCACCCGTCCCCTAATCCTAACCCGTACGCTAACACTAACCCATGCTCTCACACGTACGCTCACCCTAAACCGTTGCCGTACACTCACCTGGACCCTAAACCGTCCCCGTCCCCTAACCCTAACCCTAGCCCAAACCCTAATCCTAACCCTTCCCCGAAGCCTTACCCTCACCCGTCCCCTAATCCTAACCCGTACGCTAACACTAACCCGTGCCCTCCCACGTACGCTCACCCTAAACCGTTGTTGTACCCTCACCTGGACCCTAAACCGTCCCCGTCCCCTAACCCTAACCCTAGCCTGAACCCTAATCCTAACCCTTCCCCGAAGCCTTACCCTCACCCGTCCCCTAATCCTAACCCGTACGCTAACACTAACCCGTGCCCTCACACGTACGCTCACCCTAAACCGTAGTCGTACCCTCACCTAGACCCTAAACCGTCCCCGTCCCCTAAACCTAACCCTAGCGCGAACGCTAACACTAACCCTTTCCCGAAGCCTTACTCTTACCCGTCCTCTAATACTAACCCGTACGCTAACACTAATTCGTGCCCTCACACGTACGCTCACCCTAAACCGTTGTTGTACCCTCACCTGGACCCTAAACCGCCCCCGTCCCCTAACCCTAAACCTAGCCCGAACCCTAACCCTAACCCTTCCATGAAGCCTTATCCTCACCCATCCCCTAATCCTAACCCGTACGCTAACACTAACCCGTGCCCTCACACGTACGCTCACCCTAAACTGTTGCCGTACCCTCACCTGGACCCTAAACCGTCCCCGTCCCCTAACCGTAACCCTAGCCCGAACCCTAACACTAACCCTTCCCCGAAGCCTTACCCTCACCCGTCCCCTAATCCTAACCCGTACGCTAACACTAACCCATGCTCTCACACGTACGCTCACCCTAAACCGTTGCCGTACCCTCACCTGGACCCTAAACCGTCCCCGTCCCCTAACCCTAACCCTAGCCCGAACCCTAATCCTAACCCTTCTCCGAAGCCTTACCCTCACTCGTCCCCTAATCCTAACCCGTACGCTAACACTAACCCGTGCCCTCACACGTACGCTCACCCTAAACCGTTGCCGTACCCTCACCTGGACCCTAAACCGTCCACGTCTCCTAACCCTAACCCTAGCCCGAACCCTAACCCTAACCCTTCCCAGAAGCCTTACCCTCACCCGTCCCCTAATCCTAACCCGTACGCTAACAGTAACCTGTGCCCTCACACGTACGCTCACCCAAAACCGTTGTTGTACCCTCACCTGGACCCTAAACCGTCCCCGTCCCCTAACCCTAACCCTAGCCCGAACTCTAACCCTAACCCCTCCCCGAAGCCTTACCCTCACCCATCCCATAATCCTAATCTGTACGCTAACACTAACCCGTGCACTCACACTTACGCTCACCCTAAACCGTTGCCGTACCCTCACCTAGACCCTAAACCGTCCCCGTCCCCTAACCCCAACCCCAGCCCGAACCCTAACAATAACCCTTCCCCAGAGCCTTACCCTCACCGTCCCCTAATCCTAAACCGTACGCTAACACTAACCCGTGCACTCACACGTACGCTCACCCTAAACCGTTGTCGTACCCTCACTTGTACCGTAAACCATCCCCGTTACCTAACCCTAACCCTAGCCCGAGCCCTGACCCTAACACTTACCCGAAGCCTTACCATCGCCTTTCCCCTAATCCTAACCCGTATGCTAACACTAACCCGTGCCCTCACATGTACGCTCACCCTAAACCGTTGCCGTACCCTCACCTGGACCCTAAACCGTCCCCGTCCCCTAACCCTAACCCTAGCCCGAACCCTAACCCTAACCCTTCCCCGAAGCCTTATCCTCAACCGTCTCCTAATCCTAACCCGTAGGCTAACACTAACCCGTGCCCTCACACGTACGCTCACCCTAAACTGTTGACGTACCGTCACCTGTACCATAAACCGTCCCCATCCCCTAACCCTAACCCTAGCCCGAACCCTAACCCTAACCCTTCCCCGAAGCCTTACCCTCACCCGTCCCTTATTCCTAACCCGTACGCTAACACTAACCCGTGCCCTCACACGTACGCTCACCCTAAACTGTTGACGTACCGTCACCTGTACCATAAACCGTCCCCATCCCCTAACCCTAACCCTAGCCCGAAACCTAACCCTAAGCCTTCCCCGAAGCCTTACCCTCACCCGTCCCCTATTCCTAACCCGTACGCTAACACTAACCCGTGCCCTCACACGTACGCTCACCCTAAACCGTTGCCTTTCCCTCACCTGGACCCTAAACCGTCCCCGTCCCCTAACCCTAACCCTAGCCCGAACGCTAACCCTAACCCTTCCCTGAAGCCTTACCCTCATCCGTCCCCTAATACTAAACTGTACGCTAACACTAACCCGTGCCCTCACATGTACGCTCACCCTAAACCGTTGTCGTACCCTCACCTGGACCCTAAACCGTCTCCGACCCCTAACCCTAACCCTAGCCCGAGCCCTAACCCTAACCCTTCCCCGAAGGCTTACCCTCACCCGTACCCTAATCCTAACCCGTACGCTAACACTAACCCGTGCCCTCACACGTACGCTCACCCTAAACCGTTGCCGTACCCTCACCTGGACCCTAAACGTTCCCCGTCCCATAACCCTAACTCTAGCCCGAACCCTAACCCTAACCCTTCCCCGAAGCCTTACCCTCACCCGTCTCCTAATCCTAACCCGTACGCTAACACTAACCCGTGCCCTCACACGTACACTCACCCTAAACTGTTGTCGTACCCTCACCTGGACCCTAAACCGTCCCCGTCCCCTAACCGTAACCCTAGCCCGAGCTCTAACCCTAACCCTTCCCCGAAGCCTTACCCTCACCCGTCCCCTAATCCTAACCCGTACGCTAACGCTAACCCGTGCCCTCACACGTACGCTCACCCTAAACTTTTGCCGTACCCTCAACTGGACCCTAAACCGTCCCCGTCCCCTAACCCTAACCCTAGCCCGAACCCTAACACTAACCCTTCCCCGAAGCCTTACCCTCACCCGTCCCCTAATCCTAAACTGTACGCTAACACTAACCCGTGCCCTCACACGTACGCTCACCCTAAACCGTTGCCGTACCCTCACCTGGACCCTAAACCGTCCACGTCCACTAACCCTAACCCTATCCCGAACCCTAACCCTAACCCTTCCCAGAAGCCTTACCCTAACCCGTCCCCTAATCCTAACCCGTACGCTAACACTAACCTGTGCCCTCACACGTACGCTCACGCAAAACCGTTGTTGTACCCTCACCTGGACCCTAAACCGTCCCCGTCCCCTAACCCTAACCCTAGCCCGAACTCTAACCCTAACCCCTCCCCGAAGCCTTACCCTCACCCATCCCATAATCCTAATCTGTACGCTAACATTAACCCGTGCACTCACACTTACGCTCACCCTAAACCGTTGCCGTACCCTCACCTAGACCCTAAACCGTCCCCGTCCCCTAACCCCAACCCCAGCCCGAACCCTAACAATAACCATTCCCCAGAGCCTTACCCTCACCCGTCCCCTAATCCTAAACCGTACGCTAACACTAACCCGTGTACTCATACGTACGCTCACCCTAAACCGTTGTCGTACCCTCACTTGTACCGTAAACCATCCCCGTTACCTAACCCTAACCCTAGCCCGAGCCCTGACCCTAACACTTACCCGAAGCCTTACCATCACCTGTCCCCTAATCCTAACCCGTATGCTAACACTAACTCGTGCCCTCACATGTACGCTCACCCTAAACCGTTGCCGTACCCTCACCTGGACCCTAAACCGTCCCTGTCCCCTAACCCTAACCCTAGCCCGAACCCTAACCCTAACCCTTCCCCGAAGCCTTACCCTCAACCATCTCCTAATCCTAACCCGTAGGCTAACACTAACCCGTGCCCTCACACGTACGCTCACCCTAAACTGTTGACGTACCATCACCTGTACCATAAACCGTCCCCATCCCCTAAACCTAACCCTAGCCCGAACCTTAACCCTAACCCTTCCCCGAAGCCTTACCCTCACCCGTCCCCTATTCCTAACCCGTACGCTAACACTAACCCGTGCCCTCACACGTACGCTCACCCTAAACCGTTGCCTTTCCCTCACCTGGACCATAAACCGTCCCCGTCCCCTAACCCTAACCCTAGCCCGAACGCTAACCCTAACCCTTCCCTGAAGCCTTACCCTCATCCGTCCCCTAATCCTAAACTGTACGCTAACACTAACCCGTGCCCTCACACGTACGCTCACCCTAAACCGTTGCCGTACCCTCACCTGGACCCTAAACGGTCCCCGTCCCCTAACCCTAACCCTAGCCCGAACCCTAACCCTAACCCTTCCCCGAAGCCTTACCCTCACCCGTCTCCTAATACTAACCCGTACGCTAACACTAACCCGTGCCCTCACACGTACACTCACCCTAAACCGTTGTCGTACCCTCACCTGGACCCTAAACCGTCCCCGTCCCCTAACCGTAACCCTAGCCCGAGCTCTAACCCTAACCCTTCCCCGAAGCCTTACCCTCACCCGTCCCCTAATCCTAACCCGTACGCTAACACTAACCCGTGCACTCACACGTACGCTCACCCTAAACCGTTGTCGTACCCTCACTTGTACCGTAAACCATCCCCGTTACCTAACCCTAACCCTAGCCCGAGCCCTGACCCTAACCCTTCCCCGAAGCCTTACCCTCACCTGTCCCCTAATCCTAACCCGTATGCTAACAGTAACCCGTGCCCTCACATGTACGCTCACCCTAAACCGTTACCGTACCCTCACCTGGACCCTAAACCGTCCCCGTCCCCTAACCCTAACCCTAGCCCGAACCCTAAACCTAACCCTTCCCCGAAGCCTTACCCTCAACCGTCTCCTCATCCTAACCCGTAGGCTAAAACTAACCCGTGCCCTCACACGTACGCTCACCCTAAACTGTTGACGTACCGTCACCTGTACCATAAACCGTCCCCATCCCCTAACCCTAACCCTAGCCCGAACCCTAACCCTAACCCTTCCCCGAAGCCTTACCCTCACCCGTCCCCGATTCCTAACCCGTACGCTAACACTAACCCGTGCCCTCACACGTACGCTCACCCTAAACCGTTGCCTTTCCCTCACCTGGACCCTAAACCGTCCCCGTCCCCTAACCCTAACCCTAGCCTGAACGCTAACCCTAACCCTTCCCCGAAGCCTTACCCTCATCCGTCCCCTAATCCTAAACTGTACGCTAACACTAACCCGTGCCCTCACACGTACGCTCACCCTAAACCGTTGCCGTACCCTCACCTGGACCCTAAACCGTCCCCGTCCCCTAACCCTAACCCTAGCCCGAGCCCTAACCCTAACCCTTCCCCGAAGGCTTACCCTCACCCGTACCCTAATCCTAACGTGTACGCTAACACTAACCCGTGCCCTCACACGTACGCTCACCCTAAACCGTTGCCGTACCCTCACCTGGACCCTAAACGGTCCCCGTCCCCTAACCCTAACCCTAGCCCGAACCCTAACCCTAACCCTTCCCCGAAGCCTTACCCTCACCCGTCTCCTAATCCTAACCCGTACGCTAACGCTAACCCGTGCCCTCACACGTACACTCACCCTAAACCGTTGTCGTACCCTCACCTGGACCCTAAACCGTCCCCGTCCCCTTACCCTAACCCTAGCCCGAGCTCTAACCCTAACCCTTCCCCGAAGCCTTACCCTCACCTGTCCACTAATCCTAACCCGTACGCTAACACTAACCCGTGCCCTCACACGTACGCTCAACCTAAACTGTTGCCGTACCCTCAACTGGACCCTAAACCGTCCCCGTCCCCTAACCCTAACCCTAGCCCGAACCCTAACACTAACCCTTCCCCGAAGCCTTACCCTCACCCGTCCCCTAATCCTAACCCGTACGCTAACACTAACCCATGCTCTCACACGTACGCTCACCCTAAACCGTTGCCGTACCCTCACCTGGACCCTAAACCGTGCCCGTCCCCTAACCCTAACCCTAGCCCAAACCCTAATCCTAACCCTTCCCCGAAGCCTTACCCTCACCCGTCCCCTAATCCTAACCCGAACGCTAACACTAACCCGTGCCCTCCCACGTACGCTCACACTAAACCGTTGTTGTACCCTCACCTGGACCCTAAACCGTCCCCGTCCCCTAACCCTAACCCTAGCCCGAACCCTAATCCTAACCCTTCCCCGAAGCCTTACCCTCACCCGTCCCCAAATCCTAACCCATACGCTAACACTAACCCGTGCCCTCACACGTACGCTCACCCTGAACCGTTACCGTACCCTCACTGGACCCTAAACCGTCCACGTCCCCTAACCCTAACCCTAGCCCGAACGCTAACCCTAACACTTCCCCGAAGCCTTACCCTCACCCGTCTCATAATCCTAACCCGTAGGCTAACACTAACCCGTGCCCTCACACGTACGCTCACCCTAAACCGTTGTCGTACCCTCACCTGGACTCTAAACCGTCCCCGTCCCCTAAACCTAACCCTAGCGCGAACGCTAACACTAACCCTTTCCCGAAGCCTTACTCTTACCCGTCCTCTAATACTAACCCGTACGCTAACACTAATCCGTGCCCTCACACGTACGCTCACCCTAAACCGTTGTTGTACCCTCACCTGAACCCTAAACCGCCCCCGTCCCCTAACCCTAAACCTAGCCCGAACCCTAACCCTAACCCTTCCACGAAGCCTTACCCTCACCCATCCCCTAATCCTAACCCGTACGCTAACACTAACCCGTGCCCTCACACGTACGCTCACCCTAAACTGTTACCGTACCCTCACCTGGACCCTAAACCGTCCCCGTACCCTAACCCTAACCATAGCCCGAACCCTAACACTAACCCTTCCCCGAAGCCTTACCCTCACCCGTCCCCTAATCCTAACCCGTACGCTAACAATAACCCATGCTCTCACACGTACGCTCACCCTAAACGGTTACCGTACCCTCACCTGGACCATAAACCGTCCCCGTCCCCTAACCCTAACCCTAGCCCGAACCCTAATCCTAACCCTTCCCCGAAGCCTTACCCTCACCCGTCCCCTAATCCTAACCCGTACGCTAACACTAACCCGTGCCCTCACACGTACGCTCACCCTAAACCGTTGCCGTACCCTTACCTGGACCCTAAACCGTCCACGTCCCCTAACCCTATCCCTAGCCCGAACCCTAACCCTAACCCTTCCCAGAAGCCTTACCCTCACCCGTCCCCTAATCCTAACCCGTACGCTAACAGTAACCTGTGCCCTCACACGTACGCTCACCTAAAACCGTTGTTGTACCCTCACCTGGACCCTAAACCGTCCCCGTCTCCTAACCCTAACCCTAGCCCGAACTTTAACCCTAACCCTTCCCCTTACCCTTACCCTCACCCGTCCCCTATTCCTACCCCGTACGCTAACACTAACCCGTGCCCTCACACGTACGCTCACCCTAAACTGTTGCCGTAACCTCACCTGTACCATAAACCGTCCCCATCCCCTAACCTTAACCCTAGCCCGAACCCTAACCCTAACGCTTCCCCGAAGCCTTACCCTCACACGTCCCCTATTCCTACCCCGTACGCTAACACTAACCCGTGCCCTCACACGTACGCTAACCCTCAACCGTTGCCTTTCCCTCACCTGGACCCTAAACGGTCCCCGTCCCCTAACCCTAACCCTAGCCCGAACGCTAACCCTAACCCTTCCCTTTAGCCTTACCCTCACCCGTCCCCTAAACCTAAACTGTACGCTAACACTAACCCGTGCCCTCACACGTACGCTCACCCTAAACTGTTGTAGTACCCTCACCTGGACCCTAAACCGTCCCCGTCCCCTAACCCTAACCCTAGCCCGAGCTCTAACCCTAACCCTTCCCCGAAGCCTTACCCTCACCCGTCCCCTATTCCTAACCCGTACGCTAACACTAACCCGTGCCCTCACACGTACGCTCACCCTAAACCGTTGCCTTTCCCTCTCCTGGACCCTAAACGGTCCCCGTCCCCTAACCCTAACCCTAGCCCGAACACTAACCCTAACCCTTCCCCTTAGCCTTACCCTCACCCGTCCCCTAATCCTAAACTGTACGCTAACACTACCCCGTGCCCTCACACGTACGCTCACCCTAAAACGTTGTCGTACCCTCACCTGGACCCTAAACCGTCCCCGTCACCTAACCCTAACCCTAGCCCGAACCCTAACCCTAACCCTTCCCCGAAGCCTTACCCTCAACCATCTCCTAATCCTAAGCCGTAGGCTAACACTAACCCGTGCCCTCACACGTACGCTCACCCTAAACTGTTGACGTACCGTCACCTGTACCATAAACCGTCCCCATCCCCTAAACCTAACTCTAGCCCGAACCCTAACCCTAACCCTTCCCCGAAGCCTTACCCTCACCCGTCCCCTATTCCTAACCCGTACGCTAACACTAACCCGTGCCCTCACACGTACGCTCACCCTAAACTGTTGCCTTTCCCTCACCTGGACCCTAAACCGTCCCCGTCCCCTAACCCTAACCCTAGCCCGAACGCTAACCCTAACCCTTCCCTGAAGCCTTACCCTCATCCGTCCCCTAATCCTAAACTGTACGCTAACACTAACCCGTGCCCTCACACGTACGCTCACCCTAAACCGTTTCCGTACCCTCACCTGGACCCTAAACGGTCCCCGTCCCCTAACCCTAACCCTAGCCCGAACCCTAACCCTAACCCTTCCCCGAAGCCTTACCCTCACCCGTCTCCTAATACTAACCCGTACGCTAACACTAACCCGTGCCCTCACACGTACACTCACCCTAAACCGTTGTCGTACCCTCACCTGGACCCTAAACCGTCCCCGTCCCCTAACCGTAACCCTAGCCCGAGCTCTAACCCTAACCCTTCCCCGAAGCCTTACCCTCACCCGTCCCCTAATCCTAACCCGTACGCTAACACTAACCCGTGCACTCACACGTACGCTCACCCTAAACCGTTGTCGTACCCTCACTTGTACCGTAAACCATCCCCGTTACCTAACCCTAACCCTAGCCCGAGCCCTGACCCTAACCCTTCCCCGAAGCCTTACCCTCACCTGTCCCCTAATCCTAACCCGTATGCTAACACTAACCCGTGCCCTCACATGTACGCTCACCCTAAACCGTTGCCGTACCCTCACCTGGACCCTAAACCGTCCCCGTCCCCTAACCCTAACCCTAGCCCGAACCCTAAACCTAACCCTTCCCCGAAGCCTTACCCTCAACCGTCTCCTAATCCTAACCCGTAGGCTAACACTAACCCGTGCCCTCACACGTACGCTCACCCTAAACTGTTGACGTACCGTCACCTGTACCATAAACCGTCCCCATCCCCTAACCCTAACCCTAGCCCGAACCCTAACCCTAACCCTTCCCCGAAGCCTTACCCTCACCCTTCCCCTATTCCTAACCCGTACGCTAACACTAACCCGTGCCCTCACACGTACGCTCACCCTAAACCGTTGCCTTTCCCTCACCTGGACCCCAAACCGTCCCCGTCCCCTAACCCTAACCCTAGCCTGAACGCTAACCCTAACCCTTCCCCGAAGCCTTACCCTCATCCGTCCCCTAATCCTAAACTGTACGCTAACACTAACCCGTGCCCTCACACGTACGCTCACCCTAAACCGTTGTCGTACCCTCACCTGGATCCTAAACCGTCCCCGTCCCCTAACCCTAACCCTAGCCCGAGCCCTAACCCTAACCCTTCCCCGAAGGCTTACCCTCACCCGTACCCTAATCCTAACCCGTACGCTAACACTAACCCGTGCCCTCACACGTACGCTCACCCTAAACCGTTGCCGTACCCTCACCTGGACCCTAAACGGTCCCCGTACCCTAACCCTAACCCTAGCCCGAACCCTAGCCCTAACCCTTCCCCGAAGCCTTACCCTCACCCGTCTCCTAATCCTAACCCGTACGCTAACGCTAACCCGTGCCCTCACACGTACACTCACCCTAAACTGTTGTCGTACCCTCACCTGGACCCTAAACCGTCCCCGTCCCCTAACCCTAACCCTAGCCCGAGCTCTAACCCTAACCCTTCCCCGAAGCCTTACCCTCACCTGTCCCCTAATCCTAAGCCGTACGCTAACACTAACCCGTGCCCTCACACGTACGCTCACCCTAAATTGTTGCCGTACCCTCAACTGGACCCTAAACCGTCCCCGTCCCCTAACCCTAACCCTAGCCCGAACCCTAACACTAACCCTTCCCCGAAGCCTTACCCTCACCCGTCCCCTAATCCTAACCCGTACGCTAACACTAACCCATGCTCTCACACGTACGCTCACCCTAAACCGTTGCCGTACCCTCACCTGGACCCTAAACCGCCCCCGTCCCCTAACCCTAAACCTAGCCCGAACCCTAACCCTAACCCTTCCACGAAGCCTTACCCTCACCCATCCCCTAATCCTAACCCGTACGCTAACACTAACCCGTGCCCTCACACGTACGCTCACCCTAAACTGTTACCGTACCCTCACCTGGACCCTAAACCGTCCCCGTACCCTAACCCTAACCATAGCCCGAACCCTAACACTAACCCTTCCCCGAAGCCTTACCCTCACCCGTCCCCTAATCCTAACCCGTACGCTAACAATAACCCATGCTCTCACACGTACGCTCACCCTAAACCGTTACCGTACCCTCACCTGGACCCTAAACCGTCCCCGTCCCCTAACCCTAACCCTAGCCCGAACCCTAATCCTAACCCTTCCCCGAAGCCTTACCCTCACCCGTCCCCTAATCCTAACACGTACGCTAACACTAACCCGTGACCTCACACGTACGCTCACCCTAAACCGTTGCCGTACCCTTACCTGGACCCTAAACCGTCCACGTCCCCTAACCCTAACCCTAGCCCGAACCCTAACCCTAACCCTTCCCAGAAGCCTTACCCTCACCCGTCCCGTAATCCTAACCCGTACGCTAACAGTAACCTGTGCCCTCACACGTACGCTCACCTAAAACCGTTGTTGTACCCTCACCTGGACCCTAAACCGTCCCTGTCTCCTAACCCTAACCCTAGCCCGAACTTTAACCCTAACCCTTCCCCTTACCCTTACCCTCACCCGTCCCCTATTCCTACCCCGTACGCTAACACTAACCCGTGCCCTCACACGTACGCTCACCCTAAACTGTTGCCGTACCCTCACCTGTACCATAAACCGTCCCCATCCCCTAACCTTAACCCTAGCCCGAACCCTAACCCTAACGCTTACCCGAAGCCTTACCCTCACACGTCCCCTATTCCTACCCCGTACGCTAACACTAACCCGTGCCCTCACACGTACGCTCACCCTAAACCATTGCCTTTCCCTCACCTGGACCCTAAACGGTCCCCGTCCCCTTACCCTAACCCTAGCCCGAACCCTAACCCTAACCCTTCCCTTTAGCCTTACCCTCACCCGTCCCCTAAACCTAAACAGTACGCTAACACTAACCCGTGCCCTCACACGTACGCTCACCCTAAACCGTTGTAGTACCCTCACCTGGACCCTAAACCGTCCCCGTCCCCTAACCCTAACCCTAGCCCGAGCTCTAACCCTAACCCTTCCCCGAACCCTAACCCTCACCCGTCCCCTATTCCTAACCCGTACGCTAACACTAACCCGTGCCCTCACACGTACGCTCACCCTAAACCGTTGCCTTTCCCTCTCCTGGACCCTAAACGGTCCCCGTCCCCTAACCCTAACCCTAGCCCGAACACTAACCCTAACCCTTCCCCTTAGCCTTACCCTCACCCGTCCCCTAATCCTAAACTGTACGCTAACACTACCCCGAGCCCTCACACGTACGCTCACCCTAAAACGTTGTCGTACCCTCACCTGGACCCTAAACCGTCCCCGTCACCTAACCCTAACCCTAGCCCGAACCCTAACCCTAACCCTTCCCCGAAGCCTTACCCTCACCCGACTCCTAATCCTAACCCGTACGCTAACACTAACCCGTGCCCTCACACGTACACTCACCCTAAACCGTTGTTGTACCCTCACCTGGACCCTAAACCGTCCCCGTCCCCTAACCGTAACCCTAGCCCGAGCTCTAACCCTAACCCTTCCCCGAAGCCTTACCCTCAGCCGTCCCCTAATCCTAACCCGTACGCTAACACTAACCCGTGCCCTCACACGTACGCTCACCCTAAACCGTTGCCGTACCCTCACCTGGACCCTAAACCGTCCCCGTCCCCTAACCCTAACCCTAGCCCAAACCCTAACACTAACCCTTCCCCGAAGCCTTACCCTCACCCGTCCCCTAATCCTAACCCGTACGCTAACACTAACCCATGCTCTCACACGTACGCTCACCCTAAACCGTTGCCGTACCCTCACCTGGACCCTAAACCGTCCCCGTCCCCTAACCCTAACCCTAGCCCGAACCCTAATCCTAACCCTTCCCCGAAGCCTTACCCTCAACCGTCCCCTAATCCTAACCCGTACGCTAACACTAACCCGTGCCCTCACACGTACGCTCACCCTAAACCGTTGCCGTACCCTCACCTGGACCCTAAACCGTCCATGTCCCCTAACCCTAACCCTAGCCCGAACCCTAACCCTAACCCTTCCCAGAAGCCTTACCCTCACCCGTCCCCTAATCCTAACCCGTACGCTAACACTAACCTGTGCCCTCACACGTACGCTCACCGAAAAACGTTGTCGTACCCTCACCTGGACCCTAAACCGTCCCCGTCCCCTAACCATAACTCTAGCCCGAGCTCTAACCCTAACCCTTCCCCGAAGCCTTACCCTCACCCGTCCCCTAATCCTAACCCGTACGCTAACACTAACCCGTGCCCTCACACGTACGCTCACCCTAAACTGTTGCCGTACCCTTACCTGGACCCTAAACCATCCCCGTCCTCTAACCCTAACCCTAGCCCGAACCCTAACACTAACCCTTCCCCGAAGCCTTACCCTCACCCGTCCCCTAATTCTAACCCGTACGCTAACACTAACCCGTGCCCTCACACGTACGCTCAGCCTAAACCGTTGTTGTACCCTCACCTGGACCCTAAACCGCCCCCATCCCCTAACCCTAACCCTAGCCCGAACCCTAACCCTAACCCTTCCCCGAAGCCTTACCCTCACCCGTCTCCTAATCCTAACCCGTACGCTAACACTAACCCATGCCCTCACACGTACACTCACCCTAAACCGTTGTCGTACCCTCACCTGGACCCTAAACCGTCCCCGTCCCCTAACCCTAACCCTAGCCCGAGCTCTAACCCTAACGCTTCCCCGAAGCCTTACCCTCCCCCGTCCCCTATTCCTAACCCGTACGCTAACACTAACCCGTGCCCTCACACGTACGCTCACCCTAAACCGTTACCTTTCCCTCACCTGGACCCTAAACGGTCCCCGTCCCCTAACCCTAACCCTAGCCCGAACCCTAACCCTAACCCTTCCCCTTAGCCTTAACCTCACCCGTCCCCTAATCCTAAACTGTACGCTAACACTAACCCGTGCCCTCACACGTACGCTCACCCTAAACTGTTACCGTACCCTCACCTGGACCCTAAACCGTCCCCGTCCCCTAACCCTAACCCTAGCCCGAACCCTAACACTAACCCTTCCCCGAAGCCTTAACCTCACCCGTCCCCTAATACTAACCTGTACGCTAACACTAACCCGTGCCTTCACACGTACGCTCACCCTAAACCGTTCTTGTACCCTGACCTGGACCCTAAACCGCCCCCGTCCCCTAACCCTAACCCTAGCCCGAACCCTAACCCTAACCCTTCCCCGAAGCCTTACCCTCACCCATCCCCTAATCCTAACCCGTACACTAACACTAAACCGTGCCCTCACACGTACGCTCACCCTAAACCGTTGCCTTTCCCTCACCTGGACCCTAAACGGTGCCCGTCCCCTAACCCTAACCCTAGCCCGAACGCTAACCCTAACCCTTCCCCTTAGCCTTACCCTCACCCGTCCCCTAATCCTAAACTGTACGCTAACACTAACCCGTGCCCTCACACGTACGCTCACCCTAAACCGTTGTCGTACCCTCACCTTGACCTTAAACCGTCCCCGTCCCCTAACCCTAACCCTAGCCCGAACCCTAACCCTAACCCTTCCCCGAAGCCTTACCCTCACCCGTCTCCTAATCCTAACATGTACGCTAACACTAACCCGTGCCCTCACACGTACACTCACCCTAAACCATTGTCGTACCCTCACCTGGACCCTAAACCGTCCCCGTCCCCTAACCCTAACCCTAGCCCGAGCTCTAACCCTAACCCTTCCCCGAAGCCTTACCCTCACCCGTCCCCTATTCCTAACCCGTACGCTAACACTAACCCGTGCCCTCACACGTACGCTCACCCTAAACCGTTGCCTTTCCCTCACCTGGACCCTAAACGGTCCCCGTCCCCTAACCCTAACCCCAGCCCGAACGCTAACCCTAACCCTTCCCCTTAGCCTTACCCTCACCCGTCCCCTAATCCTAAACTGTACGCTAACACTAACCCGTGCCCTCACACGTACGCTCACCCTAAACCGTTGTCGTACCCTCACCTGGACCCTAAACCGTCCCCGTCCCCTAACCCTAACCCTAGCCCGAACCCTAACCCTAACCCTTCCCCGAAGCCTTACCCTCACCCGTCTCCTAATCCTAACCCGTACGCTAACACTAACCTGTGCCCTCACACGTACACTCACCCTAAACCGTTGTCGTACCCTCACCTGGACCCTAAACCGTCCCCGTCCCCTAACCCTAACCCTAGCCCGAGCTCTAACCCTAACCCTTCCCCGAAGCCTTACCCTCACCCGTCCCCTAATCCTAACCCGTACGCGAACACTAACCCGTGCCCTCACACGTACGCTCACCCTAAACTGTTGCCGTACCCTCACCTGGACCCTAAACCGTCCCCGTCCCCTAACCCTAACCCTAGCCCGAACCCTAACACTAACCCTTCCCCGAAGCCTTACCCTCACCCGTCCCCTAATCCTAACCCGTACGCTAACACTAACCCATGCTCTCACACGTACGCTCACCCTAAACCGTTACCGTACCCTCACTGGAACCTAAACCGTCCACGTCCCCTAACCCTAACCCTAGCCCGAACCCTAACCCTAACACTTCCCCGAAGCCTTACCCTCACCCGTCCCATAATCCTAACCCGTACGCGAACACTAACCCGTGCCCTCACACGTACGCTCACCCTAAACCGTTGTCGTACCCTCACCTGGACCCTAAACCGTCCCCGTCCCCTAAACCTAACCCTAGCGTGAACGCTAACACTAACCCTTTCCCGAAGCCTTACTCTTACCCGTCCTCTAATACTAACCGGTACTCTAACACTAACCCGTGCCCTCCCACGTACGCTCACCCTAAACCGTTGTTGTACCCTCACCTGGACCCTAAACCGTCCCCGTCCCCTAACCCTAACCCTAGCCCGAACACTAATCCTAACCCTTCCCCGAAGCCTTACCCTCACCCGTCCCCTAATCCATCCCGTACGCTAACACTAACCCGTGCCCTCACACGTACGCTCACCCTGAACCGTTACCGTACCCTCACTGGACCCTAAACCGTCCACGTCCCCTAACCCTAAGCCTAGCCCGAACCCTAACCATAACCCTTCCCCGAAGCCTTACCCTCACCCGTCTCATAATCCTAACCCGTAGGCTAACACTAACCCGTGCCCTCACACTTACGCTCACCCTAAACCGTTGCCGTACCCTCACCTAGACCCTAAACCGTCCCCGTCCCCTAAACCCAACCCCAGCCCGAACCCTAACAATAACCCTTCCCCAGAGCCTTATCCTCACCCGTCCCCTAATCCTAACCCGTATGCTAACACTAACCCGTGCCCTCACATGTACGCTCACCCTAAACCGTTGCCGTACCCTCACCTGGACCCTAAACCGTCCCCGTCCCCTAACCCTAACCCTAGCCCGAACCCTAACACTAACCCTTCCCCAAAGCCTTACCCTCAACCGTCTCCTAATCCTAACCCGTAGGCTAACACTAACCCGTGCCCTCACACGTACGCTCACCCTAAACTGTTGACGTACCGTCACCTGTACCATAAACCGTCCCCATCCCCTAACCCTAACCCTAGCCCGAACCCTAACCCTAACCCTTCCCCGAAGCCTTACCCTCACCCGTCCCCTATTCCTAACCCGTACGCTAACACTAACCCGTGCCCTCACACGTACGCTCAGCCTAAACTGTTGACGTACCATCACCTGTACCATAAACCGTCCCCATCCCCTAACCCTAACCCTAGCCCGAACCCTAACCCTAACCCTTCCCCGAAGCCTTACCCTCACCCGTCCCCTATTCCTAACCCGTACGCTAACACTAAGCCGTGCCCTCACACGTACGCTCACCCTAAACCGTTGCCTTTCCCTCACCTGGACCCTAAACCGTCCCCGTCCCCTAACCCTAAGCCTAGCCCGAACGCTAACCCTAACCCTTCCCCGAAGCCTTACCCTCACCCGTCCCCTAATCCTAAACTGTACGCTAACACTAACCCGTGCCCTCACACGTACGCTTACCCTAAACCTTTGTCGTACCCTCACCTGGACCCTAAACCGTCCCCGTCCCCTAACCCTAACCCTAGCCCGAGCCCTAACCCTAACCCTTCCCCGAAGGCTTACCCTCACCCGTACCCTAATCCTAACCCGTACGCTAACACTAACCCGTGCACTCACACGTACGCTCACCCTAAACCGTTGCCGTACCCTCACCTGGACCCTAAACCGTCCCCGTCCCCTAACCCTAACCCTAGCCCGAACCCTAACCCTAACCCTTCCCCAAAGCCTTAACCTCACCCGTCTCCTAATCCTAACCCGTACGCTAACACTAACCCGTGCCCTCACACGTACACTCACCCTAAACCGTTGTCGTACCCTCACCTGGACCCTAAACCGTCCCCGTCCCCTAACCCTAACCCTAGCCCGATCTCTAACACTAACCCTTCCCCGAAGCCTTACCCTCACCCGTCCCCTAATCCTAACCCATACGCGAACACTAACCCGTGCCCTCACACGTACGCTCACCCTAAACCGTTGTCGTACCCTCACCTGGACCCTAAACCGTCCCCGTCCCCTAAACCTAACCCTAGCGTGAACGCTAACACTAACCCTTTCCCGAAGCCTTACTCTTACCCGTCCTCTAATACTAACCGGTACGCTAACACTAACCCGTGCCCTCCCACGTACGCTCACCCTAAACCGTTGTTGTACCCTCACCTGGACCCTAAACCGTCCCCGTCCCCTAACCCTAACCCTAGCCCGAACCCTAATCCTAACCCTTCCCCGAAGCCTTACCCTCACCCGTCCCCTAATCCATCCCGTACGCTAACACTAACCCGTGCCCTCACACGTACGCTCACCCTGAACCGTTACCGTACCCTCACTGGACCCTAAACCGTCCACGTCCCCTAACCCGAAGCCTAGCCCGAACCCTAACCATAACCCTTCCCCGAAGCCTTACCCTCACCCGTCTCATAATCCTAACCCGTAGGCTAACACTAACCCGTGCCCTCACACTTACGCTCACCCTAAACCGTTGCCGTACCCTCACCTAGACCCTAAACCGTCCCCGTCCCCTAACCCCAACCCCAGCCCGAACCCTAACAATAACCCTTCCCCAGAGCCTTATCCTCACCCGTCCCCTAATCCTAACCCGTATGCTAACAGTAACCCGTGCCCTCACATGTACGCTCACCCTAAACCGTTGCCGTACCCTCACCTGGACCCTAAACCGTCCCCGTCCCCTAACCCTAACCCTAGCCCGAACCCTAACCCTAACCCTTCCCCAAAGCCTTACCCTCAACCGTCTCCTAATCCTAACCCGTAGGCTAACACTAACCCGTGCCCTCACACGTACGCTCACCCTAAACTGTTGACGTACCGTCACCTGTACCATAAACCGTCCCCATCCCCTAACCCTAACCCTAGCCCGAACCCTAACACTAACCCTTCCCCGAAGCCTTACCCTCACCCGTCCCCTATTCCTAACCCGTACGCTAACACTAACCCGTGCCCTCACACGTACGCTCACCCTAAACTGTTGACGTACCGTCACCTGTACCATAAACCGACCCCATCCCCTAACCCTAACCCTAGCCCGAACCCTAACCCTAACCCTTCCCCGAAGCCTTACCCTCACCCGTCCCCTATTCCTAACCCGTACGCTAACACTAACCCGTGCCCTCACACGTACGCTCACCCTAAACCGTTGCCTTTCCCTCAACTGGACCCTAAACCGTCCCCGTCCCCTAACCCTAACCCTAGCCCGAACGCTAACCCTAACCCTTCCCCGAAGCCTTACCCTCACCCGTCCCTTAATCCTAAACTGTACGCTAACACTAACCCGTGCCCTCACACGTACGCTCACCCTAAACCGTTGTCGTACCCTCACCTGGACCCTAAACCGTCCCCGTCCCCTAACCCTAACCCTAGCCCGAGCCCTAACCCTAACCCTTCCCCGAAGGCTTACCCTCACCCGTACCCTAATCCTAACCCGTACGCTAACACTAACCCGTGCCCTCACACGTACGCTCACCCTAAACCGTTGCCGTACCCTCACCTGGACCCTAAACCGTCCCCGTCCCCTAACCCTAACCCTAGCCCGAACCCTAACCCTAACCCTTCCCCAAAGCCTTAACCTCACCCGTCTCCTAATCCTAACCTGTACGCTAACACTAACCCGTGCCCTCACACGTACACTCACCCTAAACCGTTGTCGTACCCTCACCTGGACCCTAAACCGTCCCCGTCCCCTAACCCTAACCCTAGCCCGAGCTCTAACCCTAACCCTTCCCCGAAGCCTTACCCTCACCCGTCCCCTAATCCTAACCCGTACGCTAACACTAACCCGTGCCCTCCCACGTACGGTCACCCTAAATTGTTGCCGTACCCTCACCTGGACCCTAAACCGCCCCCGTCCCCTAACCCTAACCCTAGCCCGAACCCTAACCCTAACCCTTCCCCGAAGCCTTACCCTCACCCATCCCCTAATCCTAACCCGTACGCTAACACTAACCTGTGCCCTCACACGTACGCTCACCCTAAACTCTTGCCGTACCCTCACCTGTACCATAAACCGTCCCCATCCCCTAATCCTAACCCTAGCCCGAACCCTAACCCTAACCCTTCCCCGAAGCCTTACAGTCACCCGTCCCCTATTCCTAACCCGTACGCTAACACTAACCCATGCCCTCACACGTTCGCTCACCCTAAACCGTTGCCTTTCCCTCACCTGGACCCTAAATGGTCCACGTCCCCTAACCCTAACCCTAGCCCGAACGCTAACCCTAACCCTTCCCCTTAGCCTTACCCTCACCCGTCCCCTAATCCTAAACTGTACGCTAACACTAACCCGTGCCCTCACACGTACGCTCACCCTAAACTGTTGCCGTACCCTCACCTGGACCCTAAACCGTCCCCGTCCCCTAACTCTAACCCTAGCCCGAACCCTAACACTAACCCTTCCCCGAAGCCTTACCCTCACCCGACCCCTATTCCTAACCCGTACGCTAACACTAACCCGTGCCCTCACACGTACGCTCACCCTAAACTGTTGCCTTTCCCTCACCTGGACCCTAAACCGTCCCCGTCCCCTAACCCTAACCCTAGCCCGAACGCTAACCCTAACCCTTGCCCGAAGCCTTACCCTCACCCGTCCCCTAATCCTAAAGTGTACGCTAACACTAACCCGTGCCCTCACACGTACGCTCACCCTAAACCGTTGTCGTACCCTCACCTGGACCCTAAACCGTCCCCGTCCCCTAAAACTAACCCTAGCCCGAGCCCTAACCCTAACCCTTCCCCGAAGCCTTACCCTCACCCGTCCCCTAATCCTAACCCGTACGCTAACACTAACCCGTGCCCTCACACGTACGCTCACCCTAAACTGTTGCCGTACCCTTACCTGGACCCTAAACCATCCCCGTCCTCTAACCCTAACCCTAGCCCGAACCCTAACACTAACCCTTCCCCGAAGCCTTACCCTCACCCGTCCCCTAATTCTAACCCGTACGCTAACACTAACCCGTGCCCTCACACGTACGCACAGCCTAAACCGTTGTTGTACCCTCACCTGGACCCTAAACGGTCCCCGTCCCCTAACCCTAACCCTAGCCCGAACACTAACCCTAACCCTTCCCCTTAGCCTTAACCTCACCCGTCCCCTAATCCTAAACTGTACGCTAACACTAACCCGTGCCCTCACACGTACGCTCACCCTAAACTGTTACCGTACCCTCACCTGGACCCTAAACCGTCCCCGTCCCCTAACCCTAACCCTAGCCCGAACCCTAACACTAACCCTTCCCCGAAGCCTTAACCTCACCCGTCCCCTAATACTAACCCGTACGCTAACACTAACCCGTGCCTTCACACGTACGCTCACCCTAAACCGTTCTTGTACCCTGACCTGGACCCTAAACCGCCCCCGTCCCCTAACCCTAACCCTAGCCCGAACCCTAACCCTAACCCTTCCCCGAAGCCTTACCCTCACCCATCCCCTAATCCTAACCCGTACACTAACACTAAACCGTGCCCTCACACGTACGCTCACCCTAAACCGTTGCCTTTCCCTCACCTGGACCCTAAACGGTGCCCGTCCCCTAACCCTAACCCTAGCCCGAACGCTAACCCTAACCCTTCCCCTTAGCCTTACCCTCACCCGTCCCCTAATCCTAAACTGTACGCTAACACTAACCCGTGCCCTCACACGTACGCTCACCCTAAACCGTTGTCGTACCCTCACCTTGACCTTAAACCGTCCCCGTCCCCTAACCCTAACCCTAGCCCGAACCCTAACCCTAACCCTTCCCCGAAGCCTTACCCTCACCTGTCTCCTAATCCTAACATGTACGCTAACACTAACCCGTGCCCTCACACGTACACTCACCCTAAACCATTGTCGTACCCTCACCTGGACCCTAAACCGTCCCCGTCCCCTAACCCTAACCCTAGCCCGAGCTCTAACCCTAACCCTTCCCCGAAGCCTTACCCTCACCCGTCCCCTATTCCTAACCCGTACGCTAACACTAACCCGTGCCCTCACACGTACGCTCACCCTAAACCGTTGCCTTTCCCTCACCTGGACCCTAAACGGTCCCCGTCCCCTAACCCTAACGCCAGCCCGAACGCTAACCCTAACCCTTCCCCTTAGCCTTACCCTCACCCGTCCCCTAATCCTAAACTGTACGCTAACACTAACCCGTGCCCTCACACGTACGCTCACCCTAAACCGTTGTCGTACCCTCACCTGGACCCTAAACCGTCCCCGTCCCCTAACCCTAACTCTAGCCCGAACCCTAACCCTAACCCTTCCCCGAAGCCTTACCCTCACCCGTCTCCTAATCCTAACCCGTACGCTAACACTAACCTGTGCCCTCACACGTACACTCACCCTAAACCGTTGTCGTACCCTCACCTGGACCCTAAACCGTCCCCGTCCCCTAACCCTAACCCTAGCCCGAGCTCTAACCCTAACCCTTCCCCGAAGCCTTACCCTCACCCGTCCCCTAATCCTAACCCGTACGCTAACACTAACCCATGCTCTCACACGTACGCTCACCCTAAACCGTTACCGTACCCTCACTGGAACCTAAACCGTCCACGTCCCCTAACCCTAAGCCTAGCCCGAACGCTAACCCTAACCCTTCCCCGGAGCCTTACCCTCACCCGTCCCCTAATCCTAAACTGTACGCTAACACTAACCCGTGCCCTCACACGTACGCTTACCCTAAACCTTTGTCGTACCCTCACCTGGACCCTAAACCGTCCCCGTCCCCTAACCCTAACCCTAGCCCGAGCCCTAACCCTAACCCTTCCCCGAAGGCTTACCCTCACCCGTACCCTAATCCTAACCCGTACGCTAACACTAACCCGTGCACTCACACGTACGCTCACCCTAAACCGTTGCCGTACCCTCACCTGGACCCTAAACCGTCCCCGTCCCCTAACCCTAACCCTAGCCCGAACCCTAACCCTAACCCTTCCCCAAAGCCTTAACCTCACCCGTCTCCTAATCCTAACCCGTACGCTAACACTAACCCATGCCCTCACACGTACACTCACCCTAAACCGTTGTCGTACCCTCACCTGGACCCTAAACCGTCCCCGTCACCTAACCCTAACCCTAGCCCGATCTCTAACACTAACCCTTCCCCGAAGCCTTACCCTCACCCGTCCCCTAATCCTAACCCGTACGCGAACACTAACCCGTGCCCTCACACGTACGCTCACCCTAAACCGTTGTCGTACCCTCACCTGGACCCTAAACCGTCCCCGTCCCCTAAACCTAACCCTAGCGTGAACGCTAACACTAACCCTTTCCCGAAGCCTTACTCTTACCCGTCCTCTAATACTAACCGGTACGCTAACACTAACCCGTGCCCTCCCACGTACGCTCACCCTAAACCGTTGTTGTACCCTCACCTGGACCCTAAACCGTCCCCGTCCCCTAACCCTAACCCTAGCCCGAACCCTAATCCTAACCCTTCCCCGAAGCCTTACCCTCACCCGTCCCCTAATCCATCCCGTACGCTAACACTAACCCGTGCCCTCACACGTACGCTCACCCTGAACCGTTACCGTACCCTCACTGGACCCTAAACCGTCCACGTCCCCTAACCCGAAGCCTAGCCCGAACCCTAAACATAACCCTTCCCCGAAGCCTTACCCTCACCCGTCTCATAATCCTAACCCGTAGGCTAACACTAACCCGTGCCCTCACACTTACGCTCACCCTAAACCGTTGCCGTACCCTCACCTAGACCCTAAACCGTCCCCGTCCCCTAACCCTAACCCTAGCCCGAACCCTAACCCTAACCCTTCCCCAAAGCCTTACCCTCAACCGTCTCCTAATCCTAACCCGTAGGCTAACACTAACCCGTGCCCTCACACGTACGCTCACCCTAAACTGTTGACGTACCGTCACCTGTACCATAAACCGTCCCCATCCCCTAACCCTAACCCTAGCCCGAACCCTAACACTAACCCTTCCCCGAAGCCTTACCCTCACCCGTCCCCTATTCCTAACCCGTACGCTAACACTAACCCGTGCCCTCACACGTACGCTCACCCTAAACTGTTGACGTACCGTCACCTGTACCATAAACCGTCCCCATCCCCTAACCCTAACCCTAGCCCGAACCCTAACCCTAACCCTTCCCCGAAGCCTTACCCTCACCCGTCCCCTATTCCTAACCCGTACGCTAACACTAACCCGTGCCCTCACACGTACGCTCACCCTAAACCGTTGCATTTCCCTCAACTGAACCCTAAACCGTCCCCGTCCCCTAACCCTAACCCTAGCCCGAACGCTAACCCTAACCCTTCCCCGAAGCCTTACCCTCACCCGTCCCTTAATCCTAAACTGTACGCTAACACTAACCCGTGCCCTCACACGTACGCTCACCCTAAACCGTTGTCGTACCCTCACCTGGACCCTAAACCGTCCCCGTCCCCTAACCCTAACCCTAGCCCGAGCCCTAACCCTAACCCTTCCCCGAAGGCTTACCCTCACCCGTACCCTAATCCTAACCCGTACGCTAACACTAACCCGTGCCCTCACACGTACGCTCACCCTAAACCGTTGCCGTACCCTCACCTGGACCCTAAACCGTCCCCGTCCCCTAACCCTAACCCTAGCCCGAACCCTAACCCTAACCCTTCCCCAAAGCCTTAACCTCACCCGTCTCCTAATCCTAACCCGTACGCTAACACTAACCCGTGCCCTCACACGTACACTCACCCTAAACCGTTGTCGTACCCTCACCTGGACCCTAAACCGTCCCCGTCCCCTAACCCTAACCCTAGCCCGAGCTCTAACCCTAACCCTTCCCCGAAGCCTTACCCTCACCCGTCCCCTAATCCTAACCCGTACGCTAACACTAACCCGTGCCCTCCCACGTACGGTCACCCTAAATTGTTGCCGTACCCTCACCTGGACCCTAAACCGCCCCCGTCCCCTAACCCTAACCCTAGCCCGAACCCTAACCCTAACCCTTCCCCGAAGCCTTACCCTCACCCATCCCCTAATCCTAACCCGTACGCTAACACTAACCCGTGCCCTCACACGTACGCTCACCCTAAACTCTTGCCGTACCCTCACCTGTACCATAAACCGTCCCCATCCCCTAACCCTAACCCTAGCCCGAACCCTAACCCTAACCCTTCCCCGAAGCCTTACAGTCATCCGTCCCCTATTCCTAACCCGTACGCTAACACTAAACCATGCCCTCACACGTTCGCTCACCCTAAACCGTTGCCTTTCCCTCACCTGGACCCTAAATGGTCCACGTCCCCTAACCCTAACCCTAGCCCGAACGCTAACCCTAACCCTTCCCCTTAGCCTTACCCTCACCCGTCCCCTAATCCTAAACTGTACGCTAACACTAACCCGTGCCCTCACACGTACGCTCACCCTAAACTGTTGCCGTACCCTCACCTGGACCCTAAACCGTCCCCGTCCCCTAACTCTAACCCTAGCCCGAACCCTAACACTAACCCTTCCCCGAAGCCTTACCCTCACCCGACCCCTATTCCTAACCCGTACGCTAACACTAACCCGTGCCCTCACACGTACGCTCACCCTAAACTGTTGCCTTTCCCTCACCTGGACCCTAAACCGTCCCCGTCCCCTAACCCTAACCCTAGCCCGAACGCTAACCCTAACACTTGCCCGAAGCCTTACCCTCACCCGTCCCCTAATCCTAAAGTGTACGCTAACACTAACCCGTGCCCTCACACGTACGCTCACCCTAAACCGTTGTCGTACCCTCACCTGGACCCTAAACCGTCCCCGTCCCCTAAAACTAACCCTAGCCCGAGCCCTAACCCTAACCCTTCCCCGAAGGCTTACCCTCACCCGTACCCTAATCCTAACCCGTACGCTAACACTAACCCGTGCCCTCACACGTACGCTCACCCTAAACCGTTGCCGTACCCTCACCTGGAACCTAAACCGTCCCCGTCCCCTAACCCTAACCCTAGCCCGAACCCTAACCCTAACCCTTCCCCGAAGCCTTAACCTCACCCGTCTCCTAATCCTAACCCGTACGCTAACACTAACCCGTGCCCTCACACGTACACTCACCCTAAACCGTTGTCGTACCCTCACCTGGACCCTAAACCGTCCCCGTCCCCTAACCCTAACCCTAGCCCGAGCTCTAACCCTAACCCTTCCCCGAAGCCTTACCCTCACCGGTCCCCTAATCCTAACCCGTACGCTAACACTAACCCGTGCCCTCACACGTACGCTCACCCTGAACCGTTACCGTACCCTCACTGGACCCTAAACCGTCCACGTCCCCTAACCCTAACCCTAGCCCGAACCCTAACCCTAACCCTTCCCCGAAGCCTTACCCTCACCCATCTCATAATCCTAACCCGTAGGCTAACACTAACCCGTGCCCTCACACGTACGCTCACCCTAAACCGTTGTCGTACCCTCACCTGGACCCTAAACCGTACCCGTCCCCTAAACGTAACCCTTGCGCGAACGCTAACACTAACCCTTTCCCGAAGCCTTACTCTTACCCGTCCTCTAATACTAACCCGTACGCTAACACTAACCCGTGCCCTCACACGTACGCTCACCCTAAACCGTTGTCGTACCCTCACCTGGACCCTAAACCGTCCCCGTCCCCTAACCCTAACACTAGCCCGAACCCTAACCCTAATCCTTCCCCAAAGCCTTACCCTCACCCCTCCCCTAATCCTAACCCGTACGCTAACACTAACCCATGCCCTCAAACGTACGCTCACCCTAAACCGTTGTCTTAGCCTCACCTGGACCCTAAACCGCCCCCGTCCCCTAACCCTAACCCTAGCCCGAAACCTAATCCTAACCCGTCCCCGAAGCCTTACCCTCACCCGTCCCCTAATCCTAACCCGTACGGTAACACTAACCCGTGCCCTCACACGTACGCTCACCCTAAACCGATGCCGTACCCTCTCCTGGACCCTAAACCGTCCCCGGCCCCTAACCATAACCCTAGCACGAACGCGAACCCTAACCCTTCCCCGAAGCCTTACCCTCACCCGCCCCCTAATCCTGAAACGTACGCTAACACTAACCCGTGCCCTCACACGCAGGCTCACGCTAAACCGTTGTCGTACCCTCACCTGGACCCTAAACCGTCCCCTTCCCCTCACCCTAACCCTAGCCCGAACCCTAACCCTAACCCTTCCCCGAAGCCTTACCCTCACCCGTCCCCTAATCCTAACCCGTTCGCTAACACTAACCTGTGACCTCACACGTACGCCCACCCTAAACCGTTGCCGTATCCTCACCTGGACCCTAAACCGTCCCCGTCCCCTAACCCTAACCCTAGCCCGAACCCTAACCCTAACACTTCCCCAAAGCCTTACCCTCACCCGACTCCTAATCCTAACTCGTACGCTAACACTAACCTGTGCCCTCACACGTACGCTCACCCAAAACAGTTGTTGTACCCTCACCTGGACCCTAAACCGTCCCCGTCCCCTAACCCTAACCCTAGCCCGAGCTCTAACCCTAACCCTTCCCCGAAGCCTTACCCTCACCCGTCCCCTAATCCTAACCCGTACGCTAACACTAACCCGTGCCCTCACACGTACGCTCACCCTAAACTGTTGCCGTACCCTCACCTGGACCCTAAACCGTCCCCGTCCCTTAACCCTAACCCTAGCCCGAACCCTAACACTAACCCTTCCCCGAAGCCTTACCCTCACCCGTCCCCTAATACTAACCCGTACGCTAACACTAACCCGTGCCCTCACACGTACGCTCACCCTAAACCGTTGTTGTACCCTCACCTGGACCCTAAACCGCCCCCGTCCCCTAACCCTAACCCTAGCCCGAACCCTAACCCTAACCCTTCCACGAAGCCTTACCCTCACCCATCCCCTAATCGTAACCCGTACGCTAACACTAACCCGTGCCCTCACACGTACGCTCACCCTAAACTGTTGCCGTACCCTCACCTGTACCATTAACCGTCCCCATCCCCTAACCCTAACCCTAGCCCGAACCCTAACCCTAACGCTTCCCCGAAGCCTTACCCTCACCCGTCCCCTATTCCTAACCCGTACGCTAACACTAACCCGTGCCCTCACACGTACGCTCACCCTAAACCGTTGCCTTTCCCTCACCTGGACCCTAAACGGCACCCGTCCCCTAACCCTAACCCTAGCCCGAACGCTAACCCTAACCCTTCCCCTAAGCCTTACCCTCACCCGTCCCCTAATCCTAAACTGTACGCTAACACTAACCCGTGCCCTCACACGTACGCTCACCCTAAACCGTTGTCGTACCCTCACCTGGACCCTAAACCGTCCCCGTCCCCTAACCCTAACCCTAGCCCGAACACTAACCCTAACCCTTCCCCGAAGCCTTACCCTCACCCGTCTCCTAATCCTAACCCGTACGCTAACACTAACCCGTGCCCTCGCACGTACTCTCACCCTAAACCGTTGTCGTACCCTCACCTGGACCCTAAACCGTCCCCGTCCCCTAACCCTAACCCTAGCCCGAGCTCTAACCCTAACCCTTCCCCGAAGCCTTACCCTCACCCGTCCCCTAATCCTAACCCGTACGCTAACACTAACCCGTGCCCTCACACGTACGCTCACCCTAAACCGTTGTCGTACCCTCACCTGGACCCTAAACCGTCCCCGTCCCCTAACCCTAACCCTAGCCCGAGCCCTAACCCTAACCCTTCCCCGAAGGCTTACCCTCACCCGTACCCTAATCCTAACCCGTACGCTAACACTAACCCGTGCCCTCACACGTACGCTCACCCTAAACCGTTGCCGTACCCTCACCTGGACCCTAAACCGTCCCCGTACCCTAACCCTAACCCTAGCCCGAACCCTAACCCTAACCCTTCCCCAAAGCCTTAACCTCACCCGTCTCCTAATCCTAACCCGTACGCTAACACTAACCCGTGCCCTCACACGTACACTCACCCTAAACCGTTGTCGTACCCTCACCTGGACCCTAAACCGTCCCCGTCCCCTAACCCTAACCCTAGCCCGAGCTCTAACCCTAACCCTTCCCCGAAGCCTTACCCTCACCCGTCCCCTAATCCTAACCCGTACGCTAACACTAACCCGTGCCCTCCCACGTACGGTCACCCTAAATTGTTGCCGTACCCTCACCTGGACCCTAAACCGCCCCCGTCCCCTAACCCTAACCCTAGCCCGAACCCTAACCCTAACCCTTCCCCGAAGCCTTACCCTCACCCATCCCCTAATCCTAACCCGTACGCTAACACTAACCCGTGCCCTCACACGTACGCTCACCCTAAACTCTTGCCGTACCCTCACCTGTACCATAAACCGTCCCCATCCCCTAACCCTAATCCTAGCCCGAACCCTAACCCTAACCCTTCCCCGAAGCCTTACAGTCACCCGTCCCCTATTCCTAACCCGTACGCTAACACTAAACCATGCCCTCACACGTTCGCTCACCCTAAACCGTTGCCTTTCCCTCACCTGGACCCTAAATGGTCCACGTCCCCTAACCCTAACCCTAGCCCGAACGCTAACCCTAACCCTTCCCCTTAGCCTTACCCTCACCCGTCCCCTAATCCTAAACTGTACGCTAACACTAACCCGTGCCCTCACACGTACGCTCACCCTAAACTGTTGCCGTACCCTCACCTGGACCCTAAACCGTCCCCGTCCCCTAACTCTAACCCTAGCCCGAACCCTAACACTAACCCTTCCCCGAAGCCTTACCCTCACCCGACCCCTATTCCTAACCCGTACGCTAACACTAACCCGTGCCCTCACACGTACGCTCACCCTAAACTGTTGCCTTTCCCTCACCTGGACCCTAAACCGTCCCCGTCCCCTAACCCTAACCCTAGCCCGAACGCTAACCCTAACACTTGCCCGAAGCCTTACCCTCACCCGTCCCCTAATCCTAAAGTGTACGCTAACACTAACCCGTGCCCTCACACGTACGCTCACCCTAAACCGTTGTCGTACCCTCACCTGGACCCTAAACCGTCCCCGTCCCCTAAAACTAACCCTAGCCCGAGCCCTAACCCTAACCCTTCCCCGAAGGCTTACCCTCACCCGTACCCTAATCCTAACCCGTACGCTAACACTAACCCGTGCCCTCACACGTACGCTCACCCTAAACCGTTGCCGTACCCTCACCTGGAACCTAAACCGTCCCCGTCCCCTAACCCTAACCCTAGCCCGAACCCTAACCCTAACCCTTCCCCGAAGCCTTAACCTCACCCGTCTCCTAATCCTAACCCGTACGCTAACACTAACCCGTGCCCTCACACGTACACTCACCCTAAACCGTTGTCGTACCCTCACCTGGACCCTAAACCGTCCCCGTTCCCTAACCCTAACCCTAGCCCGAGCTCTAACCCTAACCCTTCCCCGAAGCCTTACCCTCACCGGTCCCCTAATCCTAACCCGTACGCTAACACTAACCCGTGCCCTCACACGTACGCTCACCCTGAACCGTTACCGTACCCTCACTGGACCCTAAACCGTCCACGTCCCCTAACCCTAACCCTAGCCCGAACCCTAACCCTAACCCTTCCCCGAAGCCTTACCCTCACCCATCTCATAATCCTAACCCGTAGGCTAACACTAACCCGTGCCCTCACACGTACGCTCACTCTAAACCGTTGTCGTACCCTCACCTGGACCCTAAACCGTACCCGTCCCCTAAACGTAACCCTTGCGCGAACGCTAAAACTAACCCTTTCCCGAAGCCTTACTCTTACCCGTCCTCTAATACTAACCCGTACGCTAACACTAACCCGTGCCCTCACACGTACGCTCACCCTAAACTGTTGTCGTACCCTCACCTGGACCCTAAACCGTCCCCGTCCCCTAACCCTAACACTAGCCCGAACCCTAACCCTAATCCTTCCCCAAAGCCTTACCCTCACCCCTCCCCTAATCCTAACCCGTACGCTAACACTAACCCATGCCCTCAAACGTACGCTCACCCTAAACCGTTGTCGTACCCTCTCCTGGACCCTAAACCGTCCCCGGCCCCTAACCATAACCCTAGCACGAACGCGAACCCTAACCCTTCCCCGAAGCCTTACCCTCACCCGCCCCCTAATCCTGAAACGTACGCTAACACTAACCCGTGCCCTCACACGCAGGCTCACGCTATACCGTTGTCGTACCCTCACCTGGACCCTAAACCGTCCCCTTCCCCTCACCCTAACCCTAGCCCGAACCCTAACCCTAACCCTTCCCCGAAGCCTTACCCTCACCCGTCCCCTAATCCTAACCCGTTCGCTAACACTAACCTGTGACCTCACACGTACGCCCACCCTAAACCGTTGCCGTATCCTCACCTGGACCCTAAACCGTCCCCGTCCCCTAACCCTAACCCTAGCCCGAACCCTAACCCTAACACTTCCCCAAAGCCTTACCCTCACCCGACTCCTAATCCTAACTCGTACGCTAACACTAACCCGTGCCCTACACGTATGCTCACCCTAAACCGTTGTCGTACCCTCACCTGGACCCTAAACCGTCCATGTCCCCTCACACTAAACCTAGCCCGAACCCTAACCCTAACCCTTCCCCGAAGCCTTACCCTCACCCATCCCCGAATCCTAACCGGTACGCTAACACTAACCCGTGCCCTCACACGTACGCTCACCCTAAACCGTTGTCGTACCCTCACCTGGACCCTAAACCGTCTCCGTCCCCTAAACCTAACCCTAGCGTGAACGCTAACACTAACCCTTTCCCGAAGCCTTACTCTTACCCGTCCTCTAATACTAACCCGTACGCTAACACTAACCCGTGCCCTCACACGTACGCTCACCCTAAACCGTTGTTGTACCCTCACCTGGACCCTAAACCGTCCCCGTCCCCTAACCCTAACCCTAGCCCGAACCCTAATCCTAACCCTTCCCCGAAGCCTTACCCTCACCCGTCCCCTAATCCTAACCCGTACGCTAACACTAACCCGTGCCCTCACACGTACGCTCACCCTGAACCTTTACCGTACCCTCACTAGACCCTAAACCCTCCACGTCCCCTAACCCTAACCCTAGCCCGAACCCTAATCCTAACCCTTCCCCGAAGCCTTACCCTCACCCGTCCCCTAATCCTAACCCGTACGCTAACACTAACCCGTGCCCTCACACGTACGCTCGCCCTAAACCGTTGCCGTACTCTCACCTGGACCCTAAACCGTCTACGTCCCCTAACCCTAACCCTAGCCCGAATCCTAACCCTAACCCTACCCAGAAGCCTTACCCTCACCCGTCCCCTAATCCTAACCCGTACGCTAACACTAACCTGTGCCCTCACATGTACGCTGACCCAAAACCGTTGTTGTACCATCACCTGGACCCTAAACCGTCCCCGTTACCTAACCCTAACCCTAGCTCGAGCCCTGACCCTAACCCTTCCCCGAAGCCTTACCCTCACCTGTCCACTAATCCTAACACGTATGCTAACACTAACCCGTGCCCTCACATGTACGCTCACCCTAAACCGTTGCCGTACCCTCACCTGGACCCTAAACCGTCCCCGTCCCCTAACCCTAACCCTAGCCCGAACCCTAACCCTAACCCTTCCCCGAAGCGTTACCCTCAACCGTCTCCTAATCCTAACCCGTAGGCTAACACTAACCCGTGCTCTCACACGTACGCTCACCCTAAACTGTTGACGTACCGTCACCTGTACCATAAACCGTCCCCATCCCCTAACCCTAACCCTAGCCCGAACCCTAATCCTAACCCTTCCCCGAAGCCTTACCCTCACCCGTCCCCTAATCCTAACCCGTACGCTAACACTAACCCGTGCCCTCCCACGTACGCTCACCCTAAACCGTTGTTGTACCCTCACCTGGACCCTAAACCGTCCCCGTCCCCTAACTCTAACCCTAGCCCGAACCCTAATCCTAACCTTTCCCCGAAGCCTTACCCTCACCCGTCCCCTAATCCTAACCCGTACGCTAACACTAACCCGTGCCCTCACACGTACGCTCACCCTGAACCGTTACCGTACCCTCACTGGACCCTAAACCGTCCACGTCGCCTAACCCTAACCCTAGCCCGAACCCTAACCCTAACCCTTCCCCGAAGCCTTACCCTCACCCGTCTTATAATCCTAACCCGTAGGTTAACACTAACCCGTGCCCTCACACGTACGCTCACTCTAAACCGTTTTCGTACCATCACCTGGACCCTAAACCGTCCCCGTCCCCTAACTCTAACCCTAGCCCGAGCTCTAACCCTAACCCTTCCCCGAAGCCTTACCGTCACCCTTCCCCTAATCCTAACCCGTACGCTAACACTAAACCGTGCCCTCACACGTACGCTCACCCTAAACTGTTGCCGTACCCTCACCTGACCCTAAACCGTCCCCGTACCCTAACCCTAACCCTAGCCCGAACCCTAACACTAACCCTTCCCCGAAGCCTTACCCTCACCCGTCCCCTAATACTAACCCGTACGCTAACACTAACCCGTGCCCTCACACGTACGCTCACCCTAAACTGTTGCCGTACCCTCACCTGTACCATAAACCGTCCCCATCCCCTAACATAAACCCTAGCCCGAACCCTAATCCTAACGCTTCCCCGAAGCCTTACCCTCACCCGTCCCCTATTCCTAACCCATACGCTAACACTAATCCGAGCCCTCACACGTACGCTCACCCTAAACCGTTGCCTTTCCCTCACCTGGACCCTAAACGGTCCCCGTCCCCTAACCCTAACCCTAGCCCGAACGCTAACCCTAACCCTTCCCCTTAGCCTTACCCTCACCCGTCCCCTAAACCTAAACTGTACGCAAACACTAACCCGTGCTCTCACACGTACGCTCACCCTAAACCGTTGTCGTACCCTCACCTGGACCAAAAACGGTCCCCGTCCCCTAACCCTAACCCTAGCCCGAACCCTAACCCTAACCCTTCCCCGAAGCCTTACCCTCACCCGTCTCCTAATCCTAACCCGTACGCTAACACTAACCCATGCCCTCACACGTACACTCACCCTAAACCGTTGTCGTACCCTCACCTGGACCCTAAACCGTCCCCGTCCCCTAACCCTAACCCTAACCCTAGCCCGAGCTCTAACCCTAACCCTTCCCCTTAGCCTTACCGTCACCCGTCCCCTAATACTAAACTGTACGCTAACACTAACCCGTGCCCTCACATGTACGCTCACCCTAAACTGTTGCCGTACCCTCACCTGGACCCTAAACCGTCCCCGTCCCCTAACCCTAACCCTAGCCCGAACCCTAACACTAACCCTTCCCCGAAGCCTTACCCTCACCCGTCCCCTAATCCTAACCCTTACGCTAACACTAACCCATGCTCTCACACGTACGCTCACCCTAAACCGTTGCCGTACCCTCACCTGGACCCTAAACCGTCCCCGTCCCCTAACCCTAACCCTAGCCCGAACCCTAATCCTAACCCTTCCCCGAAGCCTTACCCTCACCCGTCCCCTAATCCTAACCCGTACGCTAACACTAACCCGTGCCCTCACACGTACGCTCACCCTAAACCGTTGCCGTACCCTCACATGGACCCTAAACCGTCCACGTCCCCTAACCCTAGCCCAAGCCCGAACCCTAACCCTAACCCTTCCCAGAAGCCTTACCCTCACCCGTCCCCTAATCCTAACCCGTACGCTAACACTAACCTGTGCCCTCACACGTACGCTCACCCAAAACAGTTGTTGTACCCTCACCTGGACCCTAAACCGTCCCCGTCCCCTAACCCTAACCCTAGCCCGAGCTCTAACCCTAACCCTTCCCCGAAGCCTTACCCTCACCCGTCCCCTAATCCTAACCCGTACGCTAACACTAACCCGTGCCCTCACACGTACGCTCACCCTAAACTGTTGCCGTACCCTCACCTGGACCCTAAACCGTCCCCGTCCCTTAACCCTAACCCTAGCCCGAACCCTAACACTAACCCTTCCCCGAAGCCTTACCCTCACCCGTCCCCTAATACTAACCCGTACGCTAACACTAACCCGTGCCCTCACACGTACGCTCACCCTAAACCGTTGTTGTACCCTCACCTGGACCCTAAACCGCCCCCGTCCCCTAACCCTAACCCTAGCCCGAACCCTAACCCTAACCCTTCCACGAAGCCTTACCCTCACCCATCCCCTAATCGTAACCCGTACGCTAACACTAACCCGTGCCCTCACACGTACGCTCACCCTAAACTGTTGCCGTACCCTCACCTGTACCATTAACCGTCCCCATCCCCTAACCCTAACCCTAGCCCGAACCCTAACCCTAACGCTTCCCCGAAGCCTTACCCTCACCCGTCCCCTATTCCTAACCCGTACGCTAACACTAACCCGTGCCCTCACACGAACGCTCACCCTAAACCGTTGCCTTTCCCTCACCTGGACCCTAAACGGCACCCGTCCCCTAACCCTAACCCTAGCCCGAACGCTAACCCTAACCCTTCCCCTTAGCCTTACCCTCACCCGTCCCCTAATCCTAAACTGTACGCTAACACTAACCCGTGCCCTCACACGTACGCTCACCCTAAACCGTTGTCGTACCCTCACCTGGACCCTAAACCGTCCCCGTCCCCTAACCCTAACCCTAGCCCGAACACTAACCCTAACCCTTCCCCGAAGCCTTACCCTCACCCGTCTCCTAATCCTAACCCGTACGCTAACACTAACCCGTGCCCTCGCACGTACTCTCACCCTAAACCGTTGTCGTACCCTCACCTGGACCCTAAACCGTCCCCGTCCCCTAACCCTAACCCTAGCCCGAGCTCTAACCCTAACCCTTCCCCGAAGCCTTACCCTCACCCGTCCCCTAATCCTAACCCGTACGCTAACACTAACCCGTGCCCTCACACGAACGCTCACCCTAAACTGTTGCCGTACCCTCACCTGGACCCTAAACCGTCCCCGTCCCCTAACACTAACCCTAGCCCGAACCCTAACACTAACCCTTCCCCGAAGCCTTACCCTCACCCGTCCCCTAATCCTAACCCGTACGCTAACACTAACCCATGCTCTCACACGTACGCTCACCCTAAACCGTTGCCGTACCCTCACCTGGACCCTAAACCGTCCGGGTCCCCTAACCCTAACCCTAGCCCGAACCCTAATCCTAACCCTTCCCCGAAGCCTTACCCTCACCCGTCCCCTAATCCTAACCCGTACGCTAACACTAACCCGTTCCCTCACACGTACGCTCACCCTAAACCGTTGCCGTACCCTCACCTGGACCCTAAACCGTCCACGTGCCCTAATCCTAACCCTAGCCCGAACCCTAACCCTAACCCTTCCCAGAAGCCTTACCCTCACCCGTCCCCTAATCCTAACCCGTACGCTAACACTAACCTGTGGGCTCACACGTAGGCTCACCCAAAACACATGTTGTACCCTCACCTGGACTCTAAACCGTCCCCGTCCCCTAACCCTAACCCTAGCCCGAACTCTAACCTTAACCCCTCCCCGAAGCCTTACCCTCACCCATCCCATAATCCTAATCTGTACGCTAACACTAACCCGTGCACTCACACTTACGCTCACCCTAAACCGTTGCCGTACCCTCACCTAGACCCTAAACCGTCCCCGTCCCCTAACCCCAACCCCAGCCCGAACCCTAACAATAACCCTTCCCCAGAGCCTTACCCTCACCCGTCCCCTATTCCTAACCCGTACGCTAACACTAACCCGTGCCCTCACACGTACGCTCACCCTAAACTGTTGACGTACCGTCACCTGTACCATAAACCGTCCCCATCCCCTAACCCTAACCCTAGCCCGAACCCTAACCCTAACCCTTCCCCGAAGCCTTACCCTCACCCGTACCCTATTCCTAACCCGTACGCTAACACTAACCCGTGCCCTCACACGCACGCTCACCCTAAACTGTTGACGTACCGTCACCTGTACCATAAACCGTCCCCATACCCTAACCCTAACCCTAGCCCGAACCCTAACCCTAACCCTTACCCGAAGCCTTACCCTCACCCGTACCCTATTCCTAACCCGTACGCTAACACTAACCCGTACCCTCACACGTACGCTCAACGTAAACCGTTGCCTTTCCCTCACCTGGACCCTAAACCGTCCCCGTCCCCTAACCCTAACCCTAGCCCGAACGCTAACCCTAACCCTTCCCCGAAGCCTTACCCTCACCCGTCCCCTAATCCTAAACTGTACGCTAACACTAACCCGTGCCCTCACACGTACGCTCACCCTAAACCGTTGTCGTACCCTCACCTGGACCCTAAACCGTCCCCGTCCCCTAACCCAAACCCTAGCCCGAGCCCTAACCCTAACCCTTCCCCGAAGGCTTACCCTCACCCGTACCCTAATCCTAACCCGTACGCTAACACTAACCCGTGCCTTCACACGTACGCTCACCCTAAACCGTTGCCGTACCCTCACCTGGACCCTAAACCGTCCCCGTCCCCTAACCCTAACCCTAGCCCGAACCCTAACCCTAACCCTTCCCCGAAGCCTTACCCTCACCCGTCTCCTAATCCTAACCCGTACGCTAACACTAACCCGTACCCTAACACGTACACTCACCCTAAACCGTTGTCGTACCCTCACCTGGACCCTAAACCGTCCCCGTCCCCTAACCCTAACCCTAGCCCGAGCTCTAACCCTAACCCTTCCCCGAAGCCTTACCCTCACCCGTCCCCTAATCCTAACCCGTACGCTAACACTAACCCGTGCCCTCCCACGTACGCTCACCCTAAACTGTTGCCGTACCCTCACCTGGACCCTAAACCGTCCCCGTCCCCTAACCCTAACCCTAGCCCGAACCCTAACACTAACCCTTCCCCGAAACCTTACCCTCACCCGTCCCCTAATACTAACCCGTACGCTAACACTAACCCGTGCCCTCACACGTACGCTCACCCTAAACCGTTGTTGTACCCTCACCTGGACCCTAAACAGCCCCCGTCCCCTAACCCTAACCCTAGCCCGAATCCTAACCCTAACCCTTACCCGAAGCCTTACCCTCACCCGTACCCTATTCCTACCCCGTACGCTAACACTAACCCGTGCCCTCACACGTACGCTCACCCTAAACCGTTGCCTTTCCCTCACCTGGACCCTAAACGGTCCACGTCCCATAACCCTAACCCTAGCCCGAACGCTAACCCTAACCCTTCCCCGAAGCCTTACCCTCATCCGTCCCCTAATCCTAACCCGTACGCTAACACTAACCCGTGCCCTCACACGTACGCTCACCCTCAACTGTTGCCGTACCCTCAACTGGACCCTAAACCATCCCCGTCCCCTAACCCTAACCCTAGCCCGAACCCTAACACCAACCCTTCCCCGAAGCCTTACCCTCACCCGTCCCCTAGTCCTAAACTGTACGCTAACACTAACCCGTGCCCTCACACGTACGCTCACCCTAAACCGTTGCCGTACCCTCACCTGGACCCTAAACCGTCCACGTCCCCTAACCCTAACCCTAGCCCGAACCCTAACCCTAACCCTTCCCAGAAGCCTTACCCTCACCCGTCCCCTAATCCTAACCCGTACGCTAACACTAACCTGTGCCCTCACACGAACGCTCACCCAAAACCGTTGTTGTACCCTCACCTGGACCCTAAACAGTCCCCGTCCCCTAACCCTAACCCTATCCCGAACTCTAACCCTAACCCCTCTCCGAAGCCTTACCCTCACCCATCCCATAATCCTAATCTGTACGCTAACACTAACGCGTGCACTCACACTTACGCTCACCCTAAACCGTTGCCGTACCCTCACCTACACCCTAAACCGTCCCCGTCCCCTAACCCCAACCCCAGCCCGAACCCTAACAATAACCCTTCCCCAGAGCCTTACCCTAGCACGTCCCCTAATCCTAAACCGAACGCTAACACTAACCCGTGCCCTCACATGTACGCTCACCCTAAACCGTTGCCGTACCCTCACCTGGACCCTAAACCGTCCCCGTCCCCTAACCCTAACCCTAGCCCGAACCCTAACCCTAACCCTTCCCCGAAGCCTTACCCTCAACCGTCTCCTAATCCTAACCCGTAGGCTAACACTAACCCGTGCCCTCACACGTACGCTCAGCCTAAACTGTTGACGTACCGTCACCTGTACCATAAACCGTCCCCATCCCCTAACCCTAACCCTAGCCCGAACCCTAACCCTAACCCTTCCCCGAAGCCTTACCCTCACCCGTCCCCTATTCCTAACCCGTACGCTAACACTAACCCGTGCCCTCACACGTACGCTCACCCTAAACTGTTGACGTACCGTCACCTGTACCATAAACCGTCCCCATCCCCTAACCCTAACCCTAGCCTGAACCCTAACCCTAACCCTTCCCCGAAGCCTTACCCTCACCCGTCCCCTATTCCTAACCCGTACGCTAACACTAACCCGTGCCCTCACACGTACGCTCACCCTAAACCGTTGCCGTACACTCACCTGGACCCTAAACGGTCCCCGTCCCCTAACCCTAACCCTAGCCCGAGCCCTAACCCTAACCCTTCCCCGAAGGCTTACCTTCACCCGTACCCTAATCCTAACCCGTACGCTAACACTAACCCGTGCCCTCACACGTACGCTCACCCTAAACTGTTGCCATACCCTCAACTGGGCCCTAAACCGTCCCCGTCCCCTAACCCTAACCCTAGCCCGAACCCTAACACTAACCCTTTCCCGAAGCCTTACCCTCACCCGTCCCCTAATCCTAAACTGTACGCTAACACTAACCCGTGCCCTCACACGTACGCTCACCCTAAACCATTCCCGTACCCTCACCTGGACCCTAAACCGTCCACGTCCCCTAACCCTAACCCTAGCCCGAACCCTAACCCTAACCCTTCCCAGAAGCCTTACCCTCACCCGTCCCCTAATCCTAACCCGTACGCTAACACTAACCTGTGCCCTCACACGTACGCTGACCCAAAACCGTTGTTGTACCCTCACCTGGACCCTAAACCGTCCCCGTCCCCTAACCCTAACCCTAGCCCGAACTCTAACCCTAACACCTCCCCGAAGCCTTACCCTCACCCATCCAATAATCCTAATCTGTACGCTAACACTAACCTGTGCACTCACACTTACGCTCACCCTAAACCGTTGCCGTACCCTCACCTAGACCCTAAACCGTCCCCGTCCCCTAACCCCAACCCCAGCCCGAACCCTAACAATAACCCTTCCCCAGAGCCTTACCCTCACCCGTCCCCTAATCCTAAACCGAACGCTAACACTAACCCGTTCACTCACACGTACGCTCACCCTAAACCGTTGTCATACCCTCACTTGTACCGTAAACCATCCCCGTTACCTAACCCTAACCCTAGCCCGAGCCCTGACCCTAACCCTTCCCCGAAGCCTTACCCTCACCTGTCCCCTAATCCTCACCCGTCTGATAACACTAACCCGTGCCCTCACAAGTACGCTCACCCTAAACCGTTGCCGTACCCTCACCTGTACCCTAAACCGTCCCCGTCCCCTAACCCTAACCCTAGCCCGAACCCTAACCCTAACGCTTCCCCGAAGCCTTACCCTCAACCGTCTCCTAATCCTAACCCGTAGGCTAACACTAACCCATGCCCTCACACGTACGCTCAGCCTAAACTGTTGACGTACCGTCACCTGTACCATAAACCGTCCCCATCCCCTAACCCTAACCCTAGCCCGAACCCTAACCCTAACCCTTCCCCGAAGCCTTACCCTCTCCCGTCCCCTATTCCTAACCCGTACGCTAACACTAACCCGTGCCCTCACACGTACGCTCACCGTAAACTGTTGACGTACCGTCACCTGTACCATAAACCGTCCCCATCCCCTAACCCTAACCCTAGACCGAACCCTAAACCTAACCCTTCCCCGAAGCCTTAACCTCACCCGTCCCCTATTCCTAACCCGTACGCTAACACTAACCCGTGCCCTCACACGTACGCTCACCCTAAACCGTTGCCTTTCCCTCACCTGGACCCTAAACCGTCCCCGTCCCCTAACCCTAACCCTAGCCCGAACGCTAACCCTAACCCTTCCCCGAAGCCTTACCCTCATCCGTCCCCTAATCCTAAACTGTATGCTAACACTACCCCGTGCTCTCACACGTACGCTCACCCTAAACCGTTGTCGTACCCTCACCTGGACCCTAAACCGTCCCCGTCCCCTAACCCTAACCCTAGCCCGAACGCTAACCCTAACCCTTCCCCGAAGGCTTACCCTCACCCGTCCCCTAATCCTAACCCGTACGGTAACACTAACCCGTGCCCTCACACGTACGCTCACCCTAAACTGTTGACGTACCCTCACCTGTACCATAAACCGTCCCCATCCCCTAACCCTAACCCTAGCCCGAACCCTAACCCTAACCCTTCCCCGAAGCCTTACCCTCACCCGTCCCCTATTCCTAACCCGTACCCTAACACTAACCCGTGCCCTCACACGTACGCTCACCCTAAACCGTTGCCGTACCCTCACCTGGACCCTAAACGGTCCCCGTCCCCTAACCCTAACCCTAGCCCGAACCCTAACAATAACCCTTCCCAGAAGCCTTACCCTCACCCGTCTCCTAATCCTAACCCGTACGCTAACACTAACCCGTGCCCTCACACGTACAATCACCCTAAACCGTTGTCGTACCCTCACCTGGACCCTAAACCATCCCCGTCCCCTAACCCTAACCCTAGCCCGAGCTCTAACCCTAACCCTTCCCCGAAGCCTTACCCTCAGCCGTCCCCTAATCCTAACCCATACGCTAACACTAACCCGTGCCCTCACACGTACGCTCACCCTAAACTGTTGCCGTACCCTCAACTGGACCCTAAACCGTCCCCGTCCCCTAACCCTAACCCTAGCCCGAACCCTAACACTAACCCTTCCCCGAAGCCTTACCCTACCCGTCCCCTAATCCTAACCCGTACGCTAACACTAACCCATGCTCTCACACGTACACTCACCCTAAACCGTTGCCGTACCCTCACCTAGACCCTAAAACGTCCCCGTCCCCTAACCCTAACCCTAGCCCGAACGCTAACCCTAACCCTTCCCCGAAGCCTTACCCTCACCCGTCCCCTAATCCTAAACTGTACGCTAACACTAACCCGTGCCCTCACACGTACGCTCACCCTAAACCGTTGTCGTACCCTCACCTGGACCCTAAACCGTCCCCGTCCCCTAACCCAAACCCTAGCCCGAGCCCTAACCCTAACCCTTCCCCGAAGGCTTACCCTCACCCGTACCCTAATCCTAACCCGTACGCTAACACTAACCCGTGCCTTCACACGTACGCTCACCCTAAACCGTTGCCGTACCCTCACCTGGACCCTAAACCGTCCCCGTCCCCTAACCCTAACCCTAGCCCGAACCCTAACCCTAACCCTTCCCCGAAGCCTTACCCTCACCCGTCTCCTAATCCTAACCCGTACGCTAACACTAACCCGTACCCTAACACGTACACTCACCCTAAACCGTTGTCGTACCCTCACCTGGACCCTAAACCGTCCCCGTCCCCTAACCCTAACCCTAGCCCGAGCTCTAACCCTAACCCTTCCCCGAAGCCTTACCCTCACCCGTCCCCTAATCCTAACCCGTACGCTAACACTAACCCGTGCCCTCCCACGTACGCTCACCCTAAACTGTTGCCGTACCCTCACCTGGACCCTAAACCGTCCCCGTCCCCTAACCCTAACCCTAGCCCGAACCCTAACACTAACCCTTCCCCGAAGCCTTACCCTCACCCGTCCCCTAATACTAACCCGTACGCTAACACTAACCCGTGCCCTCACACGTACGCTCAACCTAAACCGTTGTTGTACCCTCACCTGGACCCTAAACAGCCCCCGTCCCCTAACCCTAACCCTAGCCCGAACCCTAACCCTAACCCTTCCCCGAAGCCTTACCCTCACGCATCCTGTAATCCTAACCCGTACGCTAACACTAACCCGTGCCCTCACACGTACGCTCACCCTAAACTCTTGCCGTACCCTCACCTGTACCATTAACCGTCCCCATCCCCTAACCCTAACCCTAGCCCGAACCCTAACCCTAACCCTTCCCCGAAGCCTTACCCTCACCCGTCCCCTATTCCTACCCCGTACGCTAACACTAACCCGTGCCCTCACACGTACGCTCACCCTAAACCGTTGCCTTTCCCTCAGCTGGACCCTAAACGGTCCACGTCCCATAACCCTAACCCTAGCCTGAACGCTAACCCTAACCCTTCCCCTTAGCCTTACCGTCACTCGTCCCCTAATCCTAAACTGTACGCTAACACTAACCCGGGCCCTCACACGTACGCTCACCCTAAACTGTTGCCGTACCCTCACCTGGACCCTAAACCGTCCCCATCCCCTAACCCTAACCCTAGCCCGAGCCCTAAACCTAACCCTTCCCCGAAGGCTTACCCTCACCCGTCCCCTAATCTAACCCGTACGCTAACACTAACCCATGCTCTCACACGTACGCTCACCCTAAACCGTTGCTGTACACTCACCTGGACCCTAAACCTTCCCCGTCCCCTAACCCTAACCCTAGCCCGAACCCTAATCCTAACCCTTCCCCGAAGCCTTAGGCTCACCCGTCCCCTAATCCTAACCCGTACGCTAACACTAACCCGTGCCCTCACACGTACGCTCACCCTAAACCGTTGCCGTACCCTCACCTGGACCCTAAACCGTCCACGTCCCCTAACCCTAACCCTAGCCCGAATCCTAACCCTAACCCTTCCCAGAAGCCTTACCCTCACCCGTCCCCTAATCCTAACCCGTACGCTAACACTAACCTGTGCCCTCACACGTACGCTCACCCAAAACCGTTGTCGTAACCTCACCTGGACCCTAAACCGTCCCCGTCCCCTAATCCTAACCCTAGCCCGAGCTCTAACCCTAACCCTTCCCCGAAGCCTTACCCTCACCCGTCTCATAATCGTAACACGTACGTTAACACTAACCCGTGCCCTCACACGTACGCTCACCCTAAACTGTTGCCGTACCCTCACCTGGACCCTAAACCGTCCCCGTCCCCTAACCCCAACCCCAGCCCGAACCCTAACAATAACCCTTCCCCAGAGCCTTACCCTCACCCGTCCCCTAATCCTAAACCGTACGCTAACACTAACCCGTGCACTCACACGTACGCTCACCCTAAACCACTGTCGTACCCTCACTTGTACCGTAAACCATCCCCCTTACCTAACCCTAACCCTAGCCCGAGCGCTAACCCTAACCCTTCCCCGAAGCCTTACCCTCATCCGTCCCCTAATCCTAAACCGTACGCTAACACTAATCCGTGCCCTCACACGTACGCTCACCCTAAACAGTTGTCGTACCCTCACCTGGACCCTAAACAGTCCCCGTCCCCTAACCCTAACCCTACCCCGAACTCTAACCCTAACCCCTCCCCGAAGCCTTACCCTCACCCATCCCATAATCCTAATCTGTACGCTAACACTAACCCGTGCACTCACACTTACGCTCACCCTAAACCGTTGCCGTACCCTCACCTAGACCCTAAACCGTCCCCGTCCCCTAACCCCAACCCCAGCCCGAACCCTAACAATAACCCTTCCCCAGAGCCTTACCCTAACACGTCCCCTAATCCTAAACTGTACGCTAACACTAACCCGTGCCCTCACACGTACGCTCACCCTAAACCATTCCCGTACCCTCACCTGGACCCTAAACCGTCCACGTCCCCTAACCCTAACCCTAGCCCGAACCCTAACCCTAACCCTTCCCAGAAGCCTTACCCTCACCCGTCCCCTAATCCTAACCCGTACGCTAACACTAACCTGTGCCCTCACACGTACGCTGACCCAAAACCGTTGTTGTACCCTCACCTGGACCCTAAACCGTCCCCGTCCCCTAACCCTAACCCTAGCCCGAACTCTAACCCTAACCCCTCCCCGAAGCCTTACCCTCACCCATCCCATAATACTAATCTGTACGCTAACACTAACCTGTGCACTCACACTTACGCTCACCCTAAACCGTTGCCGTACCCTCACCTAGACCCTAAACCGTCCCCGTCCCCTAACCCCAACCCCAGCCCGAACCCTAACAATAACCCTTCCCCAGAGCCTTACCCTCACCCGTCCCCTAATCCTAAACCGAACGCTAACACTAACCCGTTCACTCACACGTACGCTCACCCTAAACCGTTGTCGTACCCTCACTTGTACCGTAAACCATCCCCGTTACCTAACCCTAACCCTAGCCCGAGCCCTGACCCTAACCCTTCCCCGAAGCCTTACCCTCACCTGTCCCCTAATCCTAACCCGTCTGATAACACTAACCCGTGCCCTCACATGTACGCTCACCCTAAACCGTTGCCGTACCCTCACCTGGACCCTAAACCGTCCCCGTCCCCTAACCCTAACCCTAGCCCGAACCCTAACCCTAACGTTTCCCCGGAGCCTTACCCTCAACCGTCTCCTAATCCTAACCCGTAGGCTAACACTAACCCGTGCCCTAACACGTACGCTCATCCTAAACTGTTGACGTACCGTCACCTGTACCATAAACCGTCCCCATCCCCTAACCCTAACCCTAGCCCGAACCCTAACCCTAACCCTTCCCCGAAGCCTTACCCTCACCCGTCCCCTATTCCTAACCCGTACGCTAACACTAACCCGTGCCCTCACACGTACGCTCACCCTAAACTGTTGAAGTACCGTCACCTGTACCATAAACCGTCCCCATCCCCTAACCCTAACCCTAGCCCGAACCCTAAACCTAACCCTTCCCCGAAGCCTTAACCTCACCCGTCCTCTATTCCTAACCCGTACGCTAACACTAACCCGTGCCCTCACACGTACGCTCACCCTAAACCGTTGCCTTTCCCTCACCTGGACCCTAAACCGTCCCCGTCCCCTAACCCTAACCCTAGCCCGAACGCTAACCCTAACCCTTCCCCGAAGCCTTACCCTCATCCGTCCCCTAATCCTAAACTGTACGCTAACACTAACCCATGCCCTCACACGTACGCTCACCCTAAACCGTTGTCGTACCCTCACCTGGACCCTAAACCGTCCCCGTCCCCTAACCCTAACCCTAGCCCGAGCCCTAACCCTAACCCTTCCCCGAAGGCTTACCCTCACCCGTCCCCTAATCCTAACCCGTACGCTAACACTAACCCGTGCCCTCACACGTACGCTCACCCTAAACTGTTGACGTACCCTCACCTGTACCATAAACCGTCCCCATCCCCTAACCCTAACCCTAGCCCGAACCCTAACCCTAACCCTTCCCCGAAGCCTTACCCTCACCCGTCCCCTATTCCTAACCCGTACGCTAACACTAACCCGTGCCCTCACACGTACGCTCACCCTAAACCGTTGCCGTACCCTCACCTGGACCCTAAACGGTCCCCGTCCCCTAACCCTAACCCTAGCCCGAACCCTAACAATAACCCTTCCCAGAAGCCTTACCCTCACCCGTCTCCTAATCCTAACCCGTACGCTAACACTAACCCGTGCCCTCACACGTACAATCACCCTAAACCGTTGTCGTACCCTCACCTGGACCCTAAACCATCCCCGTCCCCTAACCCTAACCCTAGCCCGAACCCTAACACTAACCCTTCCCTGAAGCCTTACCCTACCCGTCCCCTAATCCTAACCCGTACGCTAACACTAACCCATGCTCTCACACGTACACTCACCCTAAACCGTTGCCGTACCCTCACCTAGACCCTAAACCGTCCCCGTCCCCTAACCCTAACCCTAGCCCGAACCCTAACACTAACACTTCCCTGAAGCCTTACCCTCACCCGTCCCCTAATACTAACCCGTACGCTAACACTAACCCGTGCCCTCACACGTACGCTCACCCTAAACCGTTGTTGTACCCTCACCTGGACCCTAAACCGCCCCCGTCCCCTAACCCTAACCCTAGCCCGAACCCTAACCCTAACCCTTCCCCGAAGCCTTACCCTCACCCATCCCCTAATCCTAACCCGTACGCTAACACTAACCCGTGCCCTCACACGTACGCTCACCCTAAACTCTTGCCGTACCCTCACCTGTACCATAAACCGTCCCCATCCCCTAATCCCAACCCTAACCCGAACCCTAACCCTAACCCTTCCCCGAAGGCTTACCCTCACCCGTCCCCTATTCCTAACCCGTACGCTAACACTAACCCGTGCCCTCACACGTACGCTCACCCTAAACCGTTGCCGTACACTCACCTGGACCCTAAACGGTCCATGTCCCCTAACCCTAACCCTAGCCCGAACGCTAACCCTAACCCTTTCCCTTAGCCTTACCGTCACCCGTTCCCTAATCCTAAACTGTACGCTAACACTAACCCATGCCCTCACACGTACGCTCACCCTAAACCGTTGCCTTTCCCTGACCTGGACCCTAAACGGTCCCCGTCCCCTAGCCCGAACGCTAACCCTAACCCTTCCCCTTAGCCTTACCCTCACCCGTCCCCTAATCCTAAACTGGACGCTAACACTAACCCGTGCCCTCACACGTACGCTAACCCTAAACCGTTGTCGTACCCTCACCTGGACCCTAAACCGTCCCCGTCCCCTAACCCTAACCCTAGCCCGAACCCTAACCCTAACCCTTCCCCGAAGCCTTACCCTCACCCGTCTCCTAATCCTAACCCGTACGCTAACACTAACCCATGCCCTCACACGTACACTCACCCTAAACCGTTGTCGTACCCTCACCTGGACCCTAAACCGTCCCCGTCCCCTAATCCTAACCCTAGCCCGAGCTCTAACCCTAACCCTTCCCCGAAGCCTTACCCTCACCCGTCTCATAATCGTAACACGTACGTTAACACTAACCCGTGCCCTCACACGTACGCTCACCCTAAACTGTTGCCGTACCCTCACCTGGACCCTAAACCGTCCCCGTCCCCTAACCCCAACCCCAGCCCGAACCCTAACAATAACCCTTCCCCAGAGCCTTACCCTCACCCGTCCCCTAATCCTAAACCGTACGCTAACACTAACCCGTGCACTCACACGTACGCTCACCCTAAACCACTGTCGTACCCTCACTTGTACCGTAAACCATCCCCGTTACCTAACCCTAACCCTAGCCCGAGCGCTAACCCTAACCCTTCCCCGAAGCCTTACCCTCATCCGTCCCCTAATCCTAAACCGTACGCTAACACTAACCCGTGCCCTCACACGTACGCTCACCCTAAACTGTTGCCGTACCCTCAACTGGACCCTAAACCATCCCCGTCCCCTAACCCTAACCCTAGCCCGAGCCCTAACACTAACCCTTCCCCGAAGCCTTACCCTCACCCGTCCCCTAATCCTAAACTGTACGCTAACACTAACCCGTGCCCTCACACGTACGCTCACCCTAAACCGTTGCCGTACCCTCACCTGGACCCTAAACCGTCCACGTCCCCTAACCCTAACCGTAGCCCGAACCCTAACCCTAACCCTTCCCAGAAGCCTTACCCTCACCCGTCCCCTAATCCTAACCCGTACGCTAACACTAACCTGTGCCCTCACACGTACGCTCACCCAAAACCGTTGTTGTACCCTCACCTGGACCCTAAACAGTCCCCGTCCCCTAACCCTAACCCTATCCCGAACTCTAACCCTAACCCCTCGCCGAAGCCTTACCCTCACCCATCCCATAATCCTAATCTGTACGCTAACACTAACCCGTGCACTCACACTTACGCTCACCCTAAACCGTTGCCGTACCCTCACCTAGACCCTAAACCGTCCCCGTCCCCTAACCCCAACCCCAGCCCGAACCCTAACAATAACCCTTCCCCAGAGCCTTACCCTAACACGTCCCCTAATCCTAAACGGAACGCTAACACTAACCCGTGCCCTCACATGTACGCTCACCCTAAACCGTTGCCGTACCCTCACCTGGACCCTAAACCGTCCCCGTCCACTAACCCTAACCCTAGGCCGAACCCTAACCCTAACCCTTCCCCGAAGCCTTACCCTCAACCGTCTCCTAATCCTAACCCGTAGGCTAACACTAACCCGTGCCCTCACACGTACGCTCAGCCTAAACTATTGACGTACCGTCACCTGTACCATAAACCGTCCCCAACCCCTAACCCTAACCCTAGCCCGAAACCTAACCCTAACCCTTCCCCGAAGCCTTACCCTCACACGTCCCCTATTCCTAACCCGTACGCTGACACTAACCCGTGCCCTCACACGTACGCTCACCCTAAACCGTTGCCGTACACTCACCTGGACCCTAAACGGTCCCCGTCCCCTAACCCTAACCCTAGCCCGAGCCCTAACCCTAACCCTTCCCCGAAGGCTTACCCTCACCCGTACCCTAATCCTAACCCGTACGCTAACACTAACCCGTGCCCTCACACGTACGCTCACCCTAAACTGTTGCCATACCCTCAACTGGACCCTAAACCGTCCCCGTCCCCTAACCCTAACCCTAGCCCGAACCCTAACACTAACCCTTCCCCGAAGCCTTACCCTCACCCGTCCCCTAATCCTAAACTGTACGCTAACACTAACCCGTGCCCTCACACGTACGCTCACCCTAAACCATTCCCGTACCCTCACCTGGACCCTAAACCGTCCACGTCCCCTAACCCTAACCCTAGCCCGAACCCTAACCCTAACCCTTCCCAGAAGCCTTACCTTCACCCGTCCCCTAATCCTAACCCGTACGCTAACACTAACCTGTGCCCTCACACGTACGCTGACCCAAAACCGTTGTTGTACCCTCACCTGGACCCTAAACCGTCCCCGTCCCCTAACCCTAACCCTAGCCCGAACTCTAACCCTAACCCCTCCCCGAAGCCTTACCCTCACCCATCCCATAATCCTAATCTGTACGCTAACACTAACCTGTGCACTCACACTTACGCTCACCCTAAACCGTTGCCGTACCCTCACCTAGACCCTAAACCGTGCCCGTCCCCTAACCCCAACCCCAGCCTGAACCCTAACAATAACCCTTCCCCAGAGCCTTACCCTCACCCGTCCCCTAATCCTAAACCGAACGCTAACACTAACCCGTTCACTCACACGTACGCTCACCCTAAACCGTTGTCGTACCCTCACTTGTACCGTAAAGCATCCCCGTTACCTAACCCTAACCCTAGCCCGAGCCCGGACCCTAACCCTTCCCCGAAGCCTTACCCTCACCTGTCCCCTAATCCTAACCCGTCTGATAACACTAACCCGTGCCCTCACATGTACGCTCACCCTAAACCGTTGCCGTACCCTCACCTGGACCCTAAACCGTCCCCGTCCCCTAACCCTAACCCTAGCCCGAACCCTAACCCTAACCCTTCCCCGAAGCCTTACCCTCACCCGTCTCCTAATCCTAACCCGTACGCTAACACTAACCCATGCCCTCACACGTACACTCACCCTAAACCGTTGTCGTACCCTCACCTGGACCCTAAACCGTCCCCGTCCCCTAACCCTAACCCTAGCCCGAGCCCTAACCCTAACCCTTCCCAGAAGGCTTACCCTCACCCGTACCCTAATCCTAACCCGTACGCTAACACTAACCCGTGCCCTCACACGTACGCTCACCCTAAACTGTTGCCGTACCCTCAACTGGACCCTAAACGATCCCCGTCCCCTAACCCTAACCCTAGCCCGAGCCCTAACCCTAACACTTCCCCGAAGGCTTACCCTCACCCGTACCCTAATCCTAACCCGTACGCTAACACTAACCCGTGCCCTCACACGTACGCTCACCCTAAACTGTTGCCATACCCTCAACTGGACCCTAAACCGTCCCCGTCCCTTAACCCTAACCCTAGCCCGAACCCTAACACTAACCCTTCCCCGAAGCCTTACCCTCACCCGTCCCCTAATCCTAAACTCGACGCTAACACTAACCTGTGCACTCACACTTACGCTCACCCTAAACCGTTGCCGTACCCTCACCTAGACCCTAAACCGTCCCCGTCCCCTAACCCCAACCCCAGCCCGAACCCTAACAATAACCCTTCCCCAGAGCCTTACCCTCACCCGTCCCCTAATCCTAAACCGAACGCTAACACTAACCCGTTCACTCACACGTACGCTCACCCTAAACCGTTGTCGTACCCTCACTTGTACCGTAAACCATCCCCGTTACCTAACCCTAACCCTAGCCCGAGCCCTGACCCTAACCCTTCCCCGAAGCCTTACCCTCACCTGTCCCCTAATCCTAACCCGTCTGATAACACTAACCCGTGCCCTCACATGTACGCTCACCCTAAACCGTTGCCGTACCCTCACCTGGACCCTAAACCGTCCCCGTCCCCTAACCCTAACCCTAGCCCGAACCCTAACCCTAACGCTTCCCCGAAGCCTTACCCTCAACCGTCTCCTAATCCTAACCCGTAGGCTAACACTAACCCGTGCCCTCACACGTACGCTCAGCCTAAACTGTTGACGTACCGTCACCTGTACCATAAACCGTCCCCATCCCCTAACCCTAGCCCTAGCCCGAACCCTAACCCTAACCCTTCCCCGAAGCCTTACCCTCACCCGTCCCCTATTCCTAACCCGTACGCTAACACTAACCCGTGCCCTCACACGTACGCTCACCCTAAACTGTTGACGTACCGTCACCTGTACCATAAACCGTCCCCATCCCCTAACACTAACCCTAGCCCGAACCCTAAACCTAACCCTTCCCCGAAGCCTTAACCTCACCCGTCCCCTATTCCTAACCCGTACGCTAACACTAACCCGTGCCCTCACACGTACGCTCACCCTAAACCATTGCCTTTCCCTCACCTGGACCCTAAACCGTCCCCGTCCCCTAACCCTAACCCTAGCCCGAACGCTAACCCTAACCCTTCCCCGAAGCCTTACCCTCATCCGTCCCCTAATCCTAAACTGTACGCTAACACTAACCCGTGCCCTCACACGTACGCTCACCCTAAACCGTTGTCGTACCCTCACCTGGACCCTAAACCGTCCCCGTCCCCTAACCCTAACCCTAGCCCGAGCCCTAACCCTAACCCTTCCCCGAAGGCTTACCCTCACCCGTCCCCTAATCCTAACCCGTACGCTAACACTAACCCGTGCCCTCACACGTACGCTCACCCTAAACTGTTGACGTACCCTCACCTGTACCATAAACCGTCCCCATCCCCTAACCCTAACCCTAGCCCGAACCCTAACCCTAACCCTTCCCCGAAGCCTTACCCTCACCCGTCCCCTATTCCTAACCCGTACGCTAACACTAACCCGTGCCCTCACACGTACGCTCACCCTAAACCGTTGCCGTACCCTCACCTGGACCCTAAACGGTCCCCGTCCCCTAACCCTAACCCTAGCCCGAACCCTAACAATAACCCTTCCCAGAAGCCTTACCCTCACCCGTCCCCTATTCGTAACCCGTACGCTAACAGTAACCCGTGCCCTCACACGTAAGCTCACCCTAAACCGTTGCCTTTCCCTCACCTGGACCCTAAACGGTCCCCGTCCCCTAACCCTAACCCTAGCCCGAGCTCTAACCCTAACCCTTCCCCGAAGCCTTACCCTCACCCGTCCCCTAATCCTAACCCATACGCTAACACTAACCCGTGCCCTCACACGTACGCTCACCCTAAACTGTTGCCGTACCCTCAACTGGACCCTAAACCATCCCCGTCCCCTAACCCTAACCCTAGCCCGAACCCTAACACTAACCCTTCCCCGAAGCCTTACCCTACCCGTCCCCTAATCCTAACCCGTACGCTAACACTAACCCATGCTCTCACACGTACACTCACCCTAAACCATTGCCGTACCCTCACCTGGACCCTAAACCGTCCCCGTCCCCTAACCCTAACCCTAGCCCGAACCCTAACCCTAACGCTTCCCCGAAGCCTTACCCTCAACCGTCTCCTAATCCTAACCCGTAGGCTAACACTAACCCGTGCCCTCACACGTACGCTCAGCCTAAACTGTTGACGTACCGTCACCTGTACCATAAACCGTCCCCATCCCCTAACCCTAACCCTAGCCCGAACCCTAACCCTAACCCTTCCCCGAAGCCTTACCCTCACCCGTCCCCTATTCCTAACCCGTACGCTAACACTAACCCGTGCCCTCACACGTACGCTCACCCTAAACTGTTGACGTACCGTCACCTGTACCATAAACCGTCCCCATCCCCTAACACTAACCCTAGCCCGAACCCTAAACCTAACCCTTCCCCGAAGCCTTAACCTCACCCGTCCCCTATTCCTAACCCGTACGCTAACACTAACCCGTGCCCTCACACGTACGCTCACCCTAAACCATTGCCTTTCCCTCACCTGGACCCTAAACCGTCCCCGTCCCCTAACCCTAACCCTAGCCCGAACGCTAACCCTAACCCTTCCCCGAAGCCTTACCCTCATCCGTCCCTTAATCCTAAACTGTACGCTAACACTAACCCGTGCCCTCACACGTACGCTCACCCTAAACCGTTGTCGTACCCTCACCTGGACCCTAAACCGTCCCCGTCCCCTAACCCTAACCCTAGCCCGAGCCCTAACCCTAACCCTTCCCCGAAGGCTTACCCTCACCCGTCCCCTAATCCTAACCCGTACGCTAACACTAACCCGTGCCCTCACACGTACGCTCACCCTAAACTGTTGACGTACCCTCACCTGTACCATAAACCGTCCCCATCCCCTAACCCTAACCCTAGCCCGAACCCTAACCCTAACCCTTCCCCGAAGCCTTACCCTCACCCGTCCCCTATTCCTAACCCGTACGCTAACACTAACCCGTGCCCTCACACGTACGCTCACCCTAAACCGTTGCCGTACCCTCACCTGGACCCTAAACGGTCCCCGTCCCCTAACCCTAACCCTAGCCCGAACCCTAACAATAACCCTTCCCAGAAGCCTTACCCTCACCCGTCCCCTATTCCTAACCCGTACGCTAACAGTAACCCGTGACCTCACACGTAAGCTCACCCTAAACCGTTGCCTTTCCCTCACCTGGACCCTAAACGGTCCCCGTCCCCTAACCCTAACCCTAGCCCGAGCTCTAACCCTAACACTTCCCCGAAGCCTTACCCTCACCCGTCCCCTAATCCTAACCCATACGCTAACACTAACCCGTGCCCTCACACGTACGCTCACCCTAAACTGTTGCCGTACCCTCAACTGGACCCTAAACCGTCCCTGTCCCCTAACCCTAACCCTAGCCCGAACCCTAACACTAACCCTTCTCCGAAGCCTTACCCTACCCGTCCCCTAATCCTAACCCGTACGCTAACACTAACCCATGCTCTCACACGTACACTCACCCTAAACCATTGCCGTACCCTCACCTAGACCCTAAACCGTCCCCGTCCCCTAACCCTAACCCTAGCCCGAACCCTAACACTAACACTTCCCCGAAGCCTTACCCTCATCCGTCCCCTAATACTAACCCGTACGCTAACACTAACCCGTGCCCTCACACGTACGCTCACACTAAACCGTTGTTGTACCCTCACCTGGACCCTAAACCGCCCCCGTCCCCTAACCCTAACCCTAGCCCGAACCCTAACCCTAACCCTTCCCCGAAGGCTTACCCTCACCCGTCCCCTATTCCTAACCCGTACGCTAACACTAACCCGTGCCCTCACACGTACGCTCACCCTAAACCGTTGCCGTACACTCACCTGGACCCTAAACGGTCCATGTCCCCTAACCCTAACCCTAGCCCGAACGCTAACCCTAACCCTTCCCCGAAGCCTTACCGTCACCCGTCCCCTAATCCTAAACTGTACGCTAACACTAACCCGTGCCCTCACACGTACGCTCACCCTAAACCGTTGCCTTTCCCTCACCTGGACCCTAAACGGTCCCCGTCCCCTAGCCCGAACGCTAACCCTAACCCTTCCCCTTAGCCTTACCCTCACCCGTCCCCTAATCCTAAACTCGACGCTAACACTAACCCGTGCCCTCACACGTACGCTAACCCTAAACCGTTGTCGTACCCTCACCTGGACCCTAAACCGTCCCCGTCCCCTAACCCTAACCCTAGCCCGAACCCTAACCCTAACCCTTCCCCGAAGCCTTACCCTCACCCGTCTCCTAATCCTAACCCGTACGCTAACACTAACCCATGGCCTCACACGTACACTCACCCTAAACCGTTGTCGTACCCTCACCTGGCCCCTAAACCGTCCCCGTCCCCTAACCCTAACCCTAGCCCGAGCCCTAACCCTAACCCTTCCCCGAAGGCTTACCCTCACCCGTACCCTAATCCTAACCCGTACGCTAACACTAACCCGTGCCCTCACACGTACGCTCACCCTAAACTGTTGCCGTACCCTCAACTGGACCCTAAACGATCCCCGTCCCCTAACCCTAACCCTAGCCCGAACCCTAACACTAACCCTTCCCCGAAGCCTTACCCTCACCCGTCCCCTAATCCTAAACTGTACGCTAACACTAACCCGTGCCCTCACACGTACGCTCACCCTAAACCGTTGCCGTACCCTCACCTGGACCCTAAACCGTCCACGTCCCCTAACCCTAACCCTAGCCCGAACCCTAACCCTAACCCTTCCCAGAAGCCTTACCCTCACCCGTCCCCTAATCCTAACCCGTACGCTAACACTAACCTGTGCCCTCACACGTACGCTCACCCAAAACCGTTGTTGTACCCTCACCTGGACCCTAAACCGTCCCCGTCCCCTAACCCTAACCCTAGCCCGAACTCTAACCCTAACCCCTCCCCGAAGCCTTACCCTCACCCATCCCATAATCCTAATCTGTACGCTAACACTAACCCGTGCACTCACACTTACGCTCACACTAAACCGTTGCCGTACCTCACCTAGACCCTAAACCGTCCCCGTCACCTAACCCCAACCCCAGCCCGAACCCTAACAATAACCCTTCCCCAGAGCCTTACCCTCACACGTCCCCTAATCCTAAACCGAACGCTAACACTAACCCGTGCCCTCACATGTACGCTCACCCTAAACCGTTGCCGTACCCTCACCTGGACCCTAAACCGTCCCCGTCCCCTAACCCTAACCCTAGCCCGAACCCTAACCCTAACCCTTCCCCGAAGCCTTACCCTCAACCGTCTCCTAATCCTAACCCGTAGGCTAACACTAACCCGTGCCCTCACACTTACGCTCACCCTAAACCGTTGCCGTACCCTCACCTAGACCCTAAACCGTCCCCGTCCCCTAACCCCAACCCCAGCCCGAACCCTAACAATAACCCTTCCCCAGAGCCTTACCCTCACCCGTCCCCTAATCCTAAACCGAACGCTAACACTAACCCGTTCACTCACACGTACGCTCACCCTAAACCGTTGTCGTACCCTCACTTGTACCGTAAACCATCCCCGTTACCTAACCCTAACCCTAGCCCGAGCCCTGACCCTAACCCTTCCCCGAAGCCTTACCCTCACCTGTCCCCTAATCCTAACCCGTATGATAACACTAACCCGTGCCCTCACATGTACGCTCACCCTAAACCGTTGCCGTACCCTCACCTGGACCCTAAACCGTCCCCGTCCCCTAACCCTAACCCTAGCCCGAACCCTAACCCTAACCCTTCCCCGAAGCCTTACCCTCAACCGTCTCCTAATCTTAACCCGTAGGCTAACACTAACCCGTGCCCTCACACGTACGCTCAGCCTAAACTGTTGACGTACCGTCACCTGTACCATAAACCGTCCCCATCCCCTAACCCTAACCCTAGCCCGAACCCTAACCCTAACCCTTCCCCGAAGCCTTACCCTCACCCGTCCCCTATTCCTAACCCGTACGCTAACACTAACCCGTGCCCTCACACGTACGCTCACCCTAAACTGTTGACGTACCGTCACCTGTACCATAAACCGTCCCCATCCCCTAACCCTAACCCTAGCCCGAACCCTAAACCTAACCCTTCCCCGAAGCCTTAACCTCACCCGTCCCCTATTCCTAACCCGTACGCTAACACTAACCCGTGCCCTCACACGTACGCTCACCCTAAACCGTTGCCTTTCCCTCACCTGGACCCTAAACCGTCCCCGTCCCCTAACCCTAACCCTAGCCCGAACGCTAACCCTAACCCTTCCCCGAAGCCTTACCCTCATCCGTCCCCTAATCCTAAACTGTACGCTAACACTAACCCGTGCCCTCACACGTACGCTCACCCTAAACCGTTGTCGTACCCTCACCTGGACCCTAAACCGTCCCCGTCCCCTAACCCTAACCCTAGCCCGAGCCCTAACCCTAACCCTTCCCCGAAGGCTTACCCTCACCCGTCCCCTAATCCTAACCCGTACGCTAACACTAACCCGTGCCCTCACACGTACGCTCACCCTAAACTGTTGCCGTACCCTCAACTGGACCCTAAACCGTCCCCGTCCCCTAACCCTAACCCTAGCCCGAACCCTAACACTAACCCTTCCCCGAAGCCTTACCCTACGCGTCCCCTAATCCTAACCCGTACGCTAACACTAACCCATGCTCTCACACGTACACTCACCCTAAACCGTTGCCGTACCCTCACCTAGACCCTAAACCGTCCCCGTCCCCTAACCCTAACCCTAGCCCGAACCCTAACACTAACACTTCCCCGAAGCCTTAAACCTCACCCGTCCCCTAATACTAACCCGTACGCTAACACTAACCCGTGCCCTCACACGTACGCTCACCCTAAACCGTTGCTGTACCCTCACCTGGACCCTAAACCGCCCCCGTCCCCTAACCCTAACCCTAGCCCGAACCCTAACCCTAACCCTTCCCCGAAGCCTTACCCTCACCCATCCCCTAATCCTAACCCGTACGCTAACACTAACCCGTGCCCTCACACGTACGCTCACCCTAAACTCTTGCCGTACCCTCACCTGTACCATAAACCGTCCCCATCCCCTAACCCTAACCCTAGCACGAACCCTAACCCTAACCCTTCCCCGAAGGCTTACCCTCACCCGTCCCCTATTCCTAACCCGTACGCTAACACTAACCCGTGCCCTCACACGTACGCTCACCCTAAACCGTTGCCTTTCCCTCACCTGGACCCTAAACGGTCCACGTCCCCTAACCCTAACCCTAGCCCGAACGCTAACCCTAACCCTTCCCCTTAGCCTTACCGTCACCCGTCCCCTAATCCTAAACTGTACGCTAACACTAACCCGTGCCCTCACATGTACGCTCACCCTAAACTGTTGCCGTACCCTCACCTGGACCCTAAACCGTCCCCGTCCCCTAACCCTAACCCTTGCCCGAACCCTAACCCTAACGCTTCCCCGAAGCCTTACCCTCACCCGTCCCCTATTCCTAACCCGTACGCTAACACTAACCCGTGCCCTCACACGTACGCTCACCCTAAACCGTTGCCTTTCCCTCACCTGGACCCTAAACCGTCCCCGTCCCCTAGCCCGAACGCTAACCCTAACCCTTCCCCTTAGCCTTACCCTCACCCGTCCCCTAATCCTAAACTGTACGCTAACACTAACCCATGCCCTCACACGTACGCTCACCCTAAACCGTTGTCGTACCCTCACCTGGACCCTAAACCGTCCACGTCCCCTAACCCTAACCCTAGCCCGAACCCTAACCCTAACCCTTCCCAGAAGCCTTACCCTCACCCGTCCCCTAATCCTAACCCGTACGCTAACACTAACCTGTGCCCTCACACGTACGCTGACCCAAAACTGTTGTTGTACCCTCACCTGGACCCTAAACCGTCCCCGTCCCCTAACCCTAACCCTAGCCCGAACTCTAACCCTAACCCCTCCCCGAAGCCTTACCCTCACCCATCCCATAATCCTAATCTGTACGCTAACACTAACCTGTGCACTCACACTTACGCTCACCCTAAACCGTTGCCGTACCCTCACCTAGACCCTAAACCGTCCCCGTCCCCTAACCCCAACCCCAGCCCGAACCCTAACAATAACCCTTCCCCAGAGCCTTACCCTCACCCGTCCCCTAATCCTAAACCGAACGCTAACACTAACCCGTTCACTCACACGTACGCTCACCCTAAACCGTTGTCGTACCCTCACTTGTACCGTAAACCATCCCCGTTACCTAACCCTAACCCTAGCCCGAGCCCTGACCCTAACCCTTCCCCGAAGCCTTACCCTCACCTGTCCCCTAATCCTAACCCGTATGATAACACTAACCCGTGCCCTCACATGTACGCTCACCCTAAACCGTTGCCGTACCCTCACCTGGACCCTAAACCGTCCCCGTCCCCTAACCCTAACCCTAGCCCGAACCCTAACCCTAACCCTTCCCCGAAGCCTTACCCTCAACCGTCTCCTAATCCTAACCCGTAGGCTAACACTAACCCGTGCCCTCACACGTACGCTCACCCTAAACCGTTGCCTTTCCCTCACCTGGGCCCTAAACTGTCCCCGTCCCCTAACCCTAACCCTAGCCCGAACGCTAACCCTAACCCTTCCCTGAAGCCTTACCCTCATCCGTCCCCTAATCCTAAACTGTACGCTAACACTAACCCGTGCCCTCACACGTACGCTCACCCTAAACCGTTGTCGTACCCTCACCTGGACCCTAAACCGTCCCTGTCCCCTAACCCTAACCCTAGCCCGAGCCCTAACCCTAACCCTTCCCCGAAGGCTTACCCTCACCCGTACCCTAATCCTAACCCGTACGCTAACACTAACCCGTGCACTCACACGTACGCTCACCCTAAACCGTTGCCGTACCCTCACGTGGACCCGAAACGGTCCCCGTCCCCTAACCCTAACCCTAGCCCGAACCCTAATCCTAACCCTTCCCCGAAGCCTTACCCTCACCCGTCTCCTAATCCTAACCCGTACGCTAACACTAACCCGTGCCCTCACACGTACACTCACCCTAAACCGTTGTCGTACCCTCACCTGGACCCTAAACCGTCCCCGTCCCCTAACCGTAACCCTAGCCCGAGCTCTAACCCTAACCCTTCCCCGAAGCCTTACCCTCACCCGTCCCCTAATCCTAACCCGTACGCTAACACTAACCCGTGCCCTCACATGTACGCTCACCCTAAACCGTTCTCATACCCTCATCTGGACCCTAAACCGTCCCAGTCCCCTAACCCTAAGCCTAGCCCGAACCGTAACACTAACCGTTCCCCGAAGCCTTACCCTCACCCGTCCCCTAATCCTAACCCGTACGCTAACACTAACCCGTGCCCTCACACGTACGCTCACCCTAAACTGTTGCCGTACCCTCACCTGGACCCTAAACCGTCCCCGTCCCCTAACCCTAACCCTAGCCCGAGCCCTAACCCTAACCCTTCCCCGAAGGCTTACCCTCACCCGTACCCTAATCCTAACCCGTACGCTAACACTAACCCGTGCCCTCCCACGTACGCTCACCCTAAACTGTTGCCATACCCTCAACTGGACCCTAAACCGTCCCCGTCCCCTAACCCTAACCCTAGCCCGAACCCTAACACTAACCCTTCCCCGAAGCCTTACCCTCACCCGTCCCCTAATACTAAACTGTACGCTAACACTAACCGGTGCCCTCACACGTATGCTCACCCTAAACCATTCCCGTACCCTCACCTGGACCCTAAACCGTCCACGTCCCCTAACCCTAACCCTAGCCCGAACCCTAACCCTAACCCTTCCCAGAAGCCTTACCCTCACCCGTCCCCTAATCCTAACCCGTACGCTAACACTAACCTGTGCCCTCACACGTACGCTGACCCAAAACTGTTGTTGTACCCTCACCTGGACCCTAAACCGTCCCCGTCCCCTAACCCTAACCCTAGCCCGAACTCTAACCCTAACCCCTCCCCGAAGCCTTACCCTCACCCATCCCATAATCCTAATCTGTACGCTAACACTAACCTGTGCACTCACACTTACGCTCACCCTAAACCGTTGCCGTACCCTCACCTAGACCCTAAACCGTCCCCGTCCCCTAACCCCAACCCCAGCCCGAACCCTAACAATAACCCTTCCCCAGAGCCTTACCCTCACCCGTCCCCTAATCCTAAACCGAACGCTAACACTAACCCGTTCACTCACACGTACGCTCACCCTAAACCGTTGTCGTACCCTCACTTGTACCGTAAACCATCCCCGTTACCTAACCCTAACCCTAGCCCGAGCCCTGACCCTAACCCTTCCCCGAAGCCTTACCCTCACCTGTCCCCTAATCCTAACCCGTATGATAACACTAACCCTTGCCCTCACATGTACGCTCACCCTAAACCGTTGCCGTACCCTCACCTGGACCCTAAACCGTCCCCGTCCCCTAACCCTAACCCTAGCCCGAACCCTAACCCTAACCCTTCCCCGAAGCCTTACCCTCAACTGTCTCCTAATCCTAACCCGTAGGCTAACACTAACCCGTGCCCTCACACGTACGCTCAGCCTAAACTGTTGACGTACCGTCACCTGTACCATAAACCGTCCCCATCCCCTAACCCTAACCCTAGCCCGAACCCTAACCCTAACCCTTCCCCGAAGCCTTACCCTCACCCGTCCCCTATTCCTAACCCGTACGCTAACACTAACCCGTGCCCTCACACGTACGCTCACCCTAAACTGTTGACGTACCGTCACCTGTACCATAAACCGTCCCCATCCCCTAACCCTAACCCTAGCCCGAACCCTAAACCTAACCCTTCCCCGAAGCCTTAACCTCACCCGTCCCCTATTCCTAACCCGTACGCTAACACTAACCCGTGCCCTCACACGTACGCTCACCCTAAACCGTTGCCTTTCCCTCACCTGGACCCTAAACCGTCCCCGTCCCCTAACCCTAACCCTAGCTCGAACGCTAACCCTAGCCCTTCCCCGAAGCCTTACCCTCATCCGTCCCCTAATCCTAAACTGTACGCTAACACTAACCCGTGCCCTCACACGTACGCTCACCCTAAACCGTTGTCGTACCCTCACCTGGACCCTAAACCGTCCCCGTCCCCTAACCCTAACCCTAGCCCGAGCCCTAACCCTAACCCTTCCCCGAAGGCTTACCCTCACCCGTCCCCTAATCCTAACCCGTACGCTAACACTAACCCGTGCCCTCACACGTACGCTCACCCTAAACTGTTGCCGTACCCTCAACTGGACCCTAAACCGTCCCCGTCCCCTAACCCTAACCCTAGCCCGAACCCTAACACTAACCCTTCCCCGAAGCCTTACCCTACGCGTCCCCTAATCCTAACCCGTACGCTAACACTAACCCATGCTCTCACACGTACACTCACCCTAAACTGTTGCCGTACCCTCACCTAGACCCTAAACCGTCCCCGTCCCCTAACCCTAACCCTAGCCCGAGCCCTAACACTAACACTTCCCCGAAGCCTTAAACCTCACCCGTCCCCTAATACTAACCCGTACGCTAACACTAACCCGTGCCCTCACACGTACGCTCACCCTAAACCGTTGTTGTACCCTCACCTGGACCCTAAACCGCCCCCGTCCCCTAACCCTAACCCTAGCCCGAACCCTAACCCTAACCCTTCCCCGAAGCCTTACCCTCACCCATCCCCTAATCCTAACCCGTACGCTAACACTAACCCGTGCCCTCACACGTACGCTCACCCTAAACTCTTGCCGTACCCTCACCTGTACCATAAACCGTCCCCATCCCCTAACCCTAACCCTAGCACGAACCCTAACCCTAACCCTTCCCCGAAGGCTTACCCTCACCCGTCCCCTATTCCTAACCCGTACGCTAACACTAACCCGTGCCCTCACACGTACGCTCACCCTAAACCGTTGCCTTTCCCTCACCTGGACCCTAAACGGTCCACGTCCCCTAACCCTAAACCTAGCCCGAACGCTAACCCTAACCCTTCCCCTTAGCCTTACCGTCACCCGTCCCCTAATCCTAAACTGTACGCTAACACTAACCCGTGCCCTCACATGTACGCTCACCCTAAACTGTTGCCGTACCCTCACCTGGACCCTAAACCGTCCCCGTCCCCTAACCGTAACCCTAGCCCGAACCCTAACACTAACCCTTCCCCGAAGCCTTACCCTCACCCGTCCCCTAATCCTAACCCGTACGCTAACACTAACCCATGCTCTCACACGTACGCTCACCCTAAACCGTTGCCGTACACTCACCTGGACCCTAAACCGTCCCCGTCCCCTAACCCTAACCCTAGCCCGAACCCTAATCCTAAACCTTCCCCGAAGCCTTACCCTCACCCGTCCCCTAATCCTAACCCGTACGCTAACACTAACCCGTGCCCTCACACGTACGCTCACCCTAAACCGTTGCCGTACCCTCACCTGGACCCTAAACCGTCCACGTCCCCTAACCCTAACCCTAGCCCGAATCCTAACCCTAACCCTTCCCAGAAGCCTTACCCTCACCCGTCCCCTAATCCTAACCCGTACGCTAACACTAACCTGTGCCCTCACACGTACGCTCACCCTAAACCGTTGTCGTACCCTCACCTGGACCCTAAACCGTCCCCGTCCCCTAACCCTAACCCTAGCCCGAGCTCTAACCCTAACACTTCCTCGAAGCCTTACCCTCACCCGTCACCTAATCCTAACCCGTACGCTAACACTAACCCTTGCCCTCACACGTACGCTCACCCTAAACTGTTGCCGTACCCTCACCTGTACCATAAACCGTCCCCATCCCCTAACCCTAACCCTTGCCCGAACCCTAACCCTAACGCTTCCCCGAAGCCTTACCCTCACCCGTCCCCTATTCCTAACCCGTACGCTAACACTAACCCGTGCCCTCACACGTACGCTCACCCTAAACCGTTGCCTTTCCCTCACCTGGACCCTAAACCGTCCCCGTCCCCTAGCCCGAACGCTAACCCTAACCCTTCCCCTTAGCCTTACCCTCACCCGTCCCCTAATCCTAAACTGTACGCTAACACTAACCCATGCCCTCACACGTACGCTCACCCTAAACCGTTGTCGTACCCTCACCTGGACCCTAAACCGTCCCCGTCCCCTAACCCTAACCCTAGCCCGAACCCTAACCCTAACCCTTCCCCGAAGCCTTACCCTCACCCGTCTCCTAATCCTAACCCGTACGCTAACACTAACCCGTGCCCTCACACGTACGCTCACCCTAAACCGTTGTCGTACCCTCACCTGGACCCTAAAACTTCCCCGTCCCCTAACCCTAACCCTAGCCCGAGCTCTAACCCTAACCCTTCCACGAAGCCTTACCCTCACCCGTCCCCTAATCCTAACCCGTACGCTAACACTAACCCGTGCCCTCACACGTACGCTCACCCTAAACTGTTGCCGTACCCTCACCTGGACCCTAAACCGTCCCCGTCCCCTAACCCTAACCCTAGCCCGAACCCTAACACTAACCCTTCCCCGAAGCCTTACCCTCACCCGTCCCCTAATCCTAACCCTTACGCTAACACTAACCAATGCTCTCACACGTACGCTCACCCTAAACCGTTGCCGTACCCTCACCTGGACCCTAAACCGTCCCCTAACCCTAACCCTAACCCTAGCCCGAACCCTAATCCTAACCCTTCCCCGAAGCCTTACCCTCACCCGTCACCTAATCCTAACCCGTACGCTAACACTAACCCGTGCCCTCACACGTACGCTCACCCTAAACTGTTGTCGTACCCTCACCTGGACCCTAAACCGTCCACGTCCCCTAACCCTAACCCTAGCCCGAACCCTAACCCTAACCCTTCCCAGAAGCCTTACCCTCACCCGTCCCCTAATCCTAACCCGTACGCTAACACTAACCTGTGCCCTCACACGTACGCTGACCCAAAACCGTTGTTGTACCCTCACCTGGACCCTAAACTGTCCCCGTCCCCTAACCCTAACCTAGCCCGAACTCTAACCATAACCCCTCCCCGAAGCCTTACCCTCACCCATCCCATAATCCTAATCTATACGCTAACACTAACCCGTGCACTCACACTTACGCTCACCCTAAACCGTTGCCGTACCCTCACCTAGACCCTTACCCGTCCCCGTCCCCTAACCCTAACCCCAGCCCGAACCCTAACAATAACCCTTCCCCAGAGCCTTACCCTCACCCGTCCCCTAATCCTAAACCGTACGCTAACACTAACCCGTGCACTCACACGTACGCTCACCCTAAACCGTTGTCGTACCCTCACTTGTACTGTAAACCATCCCCGTTACCTAACCCTAACCCTAGCCCGAGCCCTGACCCTAACACTTACCCGAAGCCTTACCCTCACCTGTCCCCTAATCCTAACCCGTATGCTAACACTAACCCGTGCACTCACACGTACGCTCACCCTAAACCGTTGCCGTACCCTCACCTGGACCCTAAACCGTCCCCGTCCCCTAACCCTAACCCTAGCCCGAACCCTAACCCTAACCCTTCCCCGAAGCCTTACCCTCAACCGTCTCCTAATCCTAACCCGTAGGCTAACACTAACCCGTGCCCTCACACGTACGCTCACCCTAAACCGTTGCCTTTCCCTCACCTGGGCCCTAAACCGTCCCCGTCCCCTAACCCTAACCCTAGCCCGAACGCTAACCCTAACCCTTCCCTGAAGCCTTACCCTCATCCGTCCCCTAATCCTAAACTGTACGCTAACACTAACCCGTGCCCTCACACGTACGCTCACCCTAAACCGTTCTCATACCCTCATCTGGACCCTAAACCGTCCCAGTCCCCTAACCCTAAGCCTAGCCCGAACCCTAACACTAACCGTTCCCCGAAGCCTTACCCTCACCCGTCCCCTAATCCTAACCCGTACGCTAACACTAACCCGTGCCCTCACACGTACGCTCACCCTAAACTGTTGCCGTACCCTCACCTGGACCCTAAACCGTCCCCGTCCCCTAACCCTAACCCTAGCCCAAACCCTAACACTAACCCTTCCCCGAAGCCTTACCCTCACCCGTCCCCTAATCCTAACCCGTACGCTAACACTAACCCGTGCCCTCACACGTACGCTCACCCTAAACTGTTGCCGTACCCTCACCTGTACCATAAACCGTCCCCATCCCCTAACCCTAACCCTAGCCCGAACCCTAACCCTAACCCTTCCCCGAAGCCTTACCCTCAACCGTCTCCTAATCCTAACCCGTAGGCTAACACTAACCCGTGCCCTCACACGTACGCTCACCCTAAACTGTTGACGTACCGTCACCTGTACCATAAACCGGCCCCATCCCCTAACCCTAACCCTAGCCCGAACCCTAACCCTAACCCTTCCCCGAAGCCTTACCCTCACCCGTCCCCTATTCCTAACCCGTACGCTAACACTAACCCGTGCCCTCACACGTACGCTCACCCTAAACTGTTGACGTACCGTCACCTGTACCATAAACCGTCCCCATCCCCTAACCCTAACCCTAGCCCGAACCCTAACCCTAACCCTTCCCCGAAGCCTTACCCTCACCCGTCCCCTAATCCTAACCCGTACGCTAACACTAACCCGTGCCCTCACACGTACGCTCACCCTAAATTGTTGCCGTACCCTCACCTGGACCCTAAACCGTCCCCGTCCCCTAACCCTAACCCTAGCACGAACCCTAACACTAACCCTTCCCCGAAGCCTTACCCTCACCCGTCCCCTAATCCTAACCCGTCCGCTAACACTAACCCATGCTCTCACACGGACGCTCACCCTAAACCGTTGTCGTACCCTCACCTGGACCCTAAACCGTCCCCGTCCCCTAACCCTAACCCTAGCCCGAACCCTAATCCTAATCCGTCCCCGAAGCCTTACCCTCACCCGTCCCCTAATCCTAACCCGTACGCTAACACTAACCCGTGCCCTCACACGTACGCTCACCCTAAACCGTTGCCGTACCCTCACCTGGACCCTAAACCGTCCACGTCCCCTAACCCTAACCCTAGCCCGAACCCTAACCCTAACCCTTCCCAGAAGCCTTACCCTCACCCGTCCCCTAATCCTAACCCGTACGCTAACACTAACCTGTGCCCTCACACGTACGCTCACCCAAAACCGTTGTTGTACCTTCACCTGGACCCTAAACCGTCCACGTCCCCTAACCCTAACCCTAGCCCGAACTCTAACCCTAACCCTTCCCCGAAGCCTTACCCTCACCCGTCACCTAATCCTAAACTGTACGCTAACACTAACCCGTGCCCTCACACGTACGCTCACCCTAAACCGTTGTCGTACCCTCACCTGGAACCTAAACCGTCCCCGTCCCCTAACCCTAACCCTAGCCCAAACCCTAAACCGAACCCTTCCCCGAAGCCTTACCCTCACCCGTCCCCTAATCCTAAACCGTACGCTAACACTAACCCGTGCCCTCACACGTACGCTCACCCTAAACCGTTGCCGTACCCTCACCTGGACCCTAAACCGTCCACGTCCCCTAACCCTAACCCTAGCCCGAACCCTAACCCTAACCCTTCCCAGAAGCCTTACCCTCACCCGTCCCCTAATCCTAACCCGTACGCTAACAGTAACCTGTGCCCTCACACGTACGCTCACCCAAAACCGTTGTTGTACCCTCACCTGGACCCTAAACTGTCCCCGTCCCCTAACCCTAACCCTAGCCCGAACTCTAACCCTAACCCCTCCCCGAAGCCTTACCCTCACCCATCCCATAATCCTAATCTGTACGCTAACACTAACCCGTGCACTCACAGTTACGCTCACCCTAAACCGTTGTCGTACCCTCACCTAGACCCTAAACCGTCCCCGTCCCCTAATCCCCACCCCAGCCCGAACCCTAACAATAACCCTTCCCCAGAGCCTTACCCTCACCCGTCCCCTAATCCTAAACCGTACGCTAACACTAACCCGTGCACTCACACGTACGCTCACCCTAAACTGTTGTCGTACCCTCACTTGTACCGTAAACCATCCCCGTCACCTAAACCTAACCCTAGCCCGAGCCCTGACCCTAACCCTTCTCCGAAGCCTTACCCTCACCTGTCCCCTAATCCTAACCCGTATGCTAACACTAACCCGTGCCCTCACATGTACGCTCACCCTAAACCGTTGCCGTACCCTCACCTGGACCCTAAACCGTCCCCGTCCCCTAACCCTAACCCTAGCCCGTACCCTAACCCTAACCCTTCCCCGAAGCCTTACCCTCAACCGTCTCCTAATCCTAACCCGTAGGCTAACACTAACCCGTGCCCTCACACGTACGCTCACCCTAAACTGTTGACGTACCGTCACCTGTACCATAAACCGTCCCCATCCCCTAACCCTAACCCTAGCCCGAACCCTAACCCTAACCCTTCCCCGAAGCCTTACCCTCACCCGTTCCCTATTCCTAACCCGTACGATAACACTAACCCGTGCCCTCACACGTACGCTCAACCTAAACTATTGACGTACCGTCACCTGTACCATAAACCATCCCCGTCCCCTAACCCTAACCCTAGCCCGAGCCCTAACCCTAACCCTTCCCCGAAGGCTTACCCTCACCCGTACCCTAATCCTAACCCGTACGCTAACACTAACCCGTGCCCTCACACGTACGCTCACCCTAAACCGTTGCCGTACCCTCACCTGGACCCTAAACCGTCCCCATCCCCTAACCCTAACCCTATACCGAACCCTAATCCTAACCCTTCCACGAAGCCTTACCCTCACCCGTCCCCTAATCCTAACCCGTACGCTAACACTAACCCGTGCCCTCACACGTACGCTCACCCTAAACCGTTGCCATACCCTCACCTAGACCCTAAACCGTCCACGTCCCCTAACCCTAACCCTAGCCCGAACCCTAACCCTAACCCTTCCCAGAAGCCTTATCCTCACCCGTCCCCTAATCCTAACCCGTACGCTAACACTAACCTGTGCCCTCACACGTACGCTCACCCAAAATCGTTGTTGTACCCTCACCTGGACCCTAAACTGTCCCCGTCCCCTAACCCTAACCCTAGCCCGAACTCTAACCCTAACCCCTCCCCGAAGCCTTACCCTCACCCATCCCATAATCCTAATCTGTACGCTAACACTAACCCGTGCACTCACACTTACGCTCACCCTAAACCGTTGCCGTACCCTCACCTAGACCCTAAACCGTCCCCGTCCCCTAACCCCAACCCCAGCCCGAACCCTAACAATAACCCTTCACCAGAGCCTTACCCTCACCCGTCCCCTAATCCTAAACCGTACGCTAACACTAACCCGTGCACTCACACGTACGCTCACCCTAAACCGTTGTCGTACCCTCACTTGTACCGTAAACCATCCCCGTTACCTAACCCTAACCCTAGCCCGAGCCCTGACCCTAACACTTACCCGAAGCCTTACCCTCACCTGTCCCCTAATCCTAACCCGTATGCTAACACTAACCCGTGCCCTCACATGTACGCTCACCCTAAACCGTTGCCGTACCCTCACCTGGACCCTAAACCGTCCCCGTCCCCTAACCCTAACCCTAGCCCGAACCCTAACCCTAACCCTTCCCCGAAGCCTTACCCTCAACCTTCTCCTAATACTAACCCGTAGGCTAACACTAACCCGTGCCCTCACACGTACGCTCACCCTAAACTGTTGACGTACCGTCACCTGTACCATAAACCGTCCCCATCCCCTAACCCTAACCCTAGCTCGAACCCTAACCCTAACCCTTCCCCGAAGCCTTACCCTCACCCGTCCCTTATTCCTAACCCGTACGCTAACACTAACCCGTGCCCTCACACGTACGCTCACCCTAAACTGTTGACGTACCGTCACCTGTACCATAAACCGTCCACATCCCCTAACCCTAACCCTAGCCCGAACCCTAACCCTAACCCTTCCCCGAAGCCTTACCCTCACCCGTCCCGTATTCCTAAACCGTACGCTAACACTAACCCGTGCCCTCACACGTACGCTCACCCTAAACCGTTGCCTTTCCCTCACCTGGACCCTAAACCGTCCCCGTCCCCTAACCCTAACCCTAGCCCGAACACTAACCCTAACCCTTCCCTGAAGCCTTACCCTCATCCGTCCCCTAATCCTAACCCGTACGCTAACACTAACCCGTGCCCTCACATGTACGCTCACCCTAAACCGTTCTCATACCCTCATCTGGACCCTAAACCGTCCCAGTCCCCTAACCCTAAGCCTAGCCCGAACCCTAACACTAACCCTTCCCCGAAGCCTTACCCTCACCCGTCCCCTAATCCTAACCCGTACGCTAACACTAACCCGTGCCCTCACACGTACGCTCACCCTAAACTGTTGCCGTACCCTCACCTGGACCCTAAACCGTCCCCGTCCCCTAACCCTAACACTAGCCCAAACCCTAACACTAACCCTTCCCCGAAGCCTTACCCTCACCCGTCCGCTAATCCTAACCCGTACGCTAACACTAACCCGTGCCCTCACACGTACGCTCACCTTAAACCGTTGTCGTACCCTCACCTGGACCCTAAACCGTCCCCGTCCCCTAAACCTAACCCTAGCCCGAACCCTAACCCTAACCCTTCCACGAAGCCTTACCCTCACCCATCCCCTAATCCTAACCCGTACGCTAACACTAACCCGTGCCCTCACACGTACGCTCACCCTAAACCGTTGCCGTACCCTCACCTGGACCCTAAACCGTCCACGTCCCCTAACCCTAACCCTAGCCCGAACCCTAACCCTAACCCTTCCCAGAAGCCTTACCCTCACCCGTCCCCTAATCCTAACCCGTACGCTAACAGTAACCTGTGCCCTCACACGTACGCTCACCCAAAACCGTTGTTGTACCCTCACCTGGACCCTAAACTGTCCCTGTCCCCTAACCCTAACCCTAGCCCGAACTCTAACCCTAACCCCTCCCCGAAGCCTTACCCTCACCCATCCCATAATCCTAATCTGTACGCTAACACTAACCCGTGCACTCACAGTTACGCTCACCCTAAACCGTTGTCGTACCCTCACCTAGACCCTAAACCGTCCCCGTCCCCTAATCCCCACCCCAGCCCGAACCCTAACAATAACCCTTCCCCAGAGCCTTACCCTCACCCGTCCCCTAATCCTAAACCGTACGCTAACACTAACCCGTGCACTCACACGTACGCTCACCCTAAACTGTTGTCGTACCCTCACTTGTACCGTAAACCATCCCCGTCACCTAAACCTAACCCTAGCCCGAGCCCTGACCCTAACCCTTCTCCGAAGCCTTACCCTCACCTGTCCCCTAATCCTAACCCGTATGCTAACACTAACCCGTGCCCTCAGATGTACGCTCACCCTAAACCGTTGCCGTACCCTCACCTGGACCCTAAACCGTCCCCGTCCCCTAACCCTAACCCTAGCCCGTACCCTAACCCTAACCCTTCCCCGAAGCCTTACCCTCAACCGTCTCCTAATCCTAACCCGTAGGCTAACACTAACCCGTGCCCTCACACGTACGCTCACCCTAAACTGTTGACGTACCGTCACCTGTACCATAAACCGTCCCCATCCCCTAACCCTAACCCTAGCCCGAACCCTAACCCTAACACTTCCCCGAAGCCTTACCCTCACCCGTCCCCTATTCCTAAACCGTACGCTAACACTAACCCGTGCCCTCACACGTACGCTCACACTAAACCGTTGCCTTTCCCTCACCTGGACCCTAAACCGTCCCCGTCCCCTAACCCTAACCCTAGCCCGAACGCTAACCCTAACCCTTCCCCTTACCCTTACCCTCACCCGTCTCCTAATCCTAAACTGTACGCTAACACTAACCCGTGCCCTCACACGTACGCTCACCCTAAACCGTTGTCGTACCCTCACCTGGACCCTAAACCGTCCCCGTCCCCTAACCCTAACCCTAGCCCGAACCCTAACCCTAACCCTTCCCCGAAGCCTTACCCTCACCCGTCTCCTAATCCTAACCCGTACGCTAACACTAACCCGTGCCCTCACACGTACACTCACCCTAAACCGTTGTCGTACCCTCACCTGGACCCTAAACCGTCCCCGTCCCCTAACCCTAACCCTATCCCGAGCTCTAACCCTAACCCTTCCCCGAAGCCTTACCCTCACCCGTCCCCTAATCCTAACCCGTACGCTAACACTAACCCGTGCCCTCACACGTACGCTCACCCTAAACTGTTGCCGTACCCTCACCTGGACCCTAAACCGTCCCCGTCCCCTAACCCTAACCCTAGCCCGAACCCTAACACTAACCCTTCCCCGAAGCCTTACCCTCACCCGTCCCCTAATCCTAACCCGTACGCTAACACTAACCCATGCTCTCACACGTACGCTCACCCTAAACCGTTGCCGTACCCTCACCTGGACCCTAAACCGTCCCCGTCCCCTAACCCTAACCCTAGCCCGAACCCTAATCCTAACCCTTCCCCGAAGCCTTACCCTCACCCGTCACCTAATCCTAACCCGTACGCTAACACTAACCCGTGCCCTCACACGTACGCTCACCCTAAACCGTTGCCGTACCCTCACCTGGACCCTAAACCGTCCACGTGCCCTAACCCTAACCCTAGCCCGAACCCTAACCCTAACCCTTCCCAGAAGCCTTACCCTCACCCGTCCCCTAATCCTAACCCGTACGCTAACACTAACCTGTGGCCTCACACGTAGGCTCACCCAAAACAGATGTTGTACCCTCACCTGGACCCTAAACCATTCCCGTCCCCTAACCCTAACCCTAGCCCGAACTCTAACCCTAACCCCTCCCCGAAGCCTTACCCTCACCCATCCCATAATCCTAATCTGTACGCTAACACTAACCCGTGCACTCACACTTACGCTCACCCTAAACCGTTGCCATACCCTCACCTAGACCCTAAACCGTCCCCGTCCCCTAACCCCAACCCCAGCCCGAACCCTAACAATAACCCTTCCCCAGAGCCTTAGCCTCACCCGTCCCCTAATCTTAAACCGTACGCTAACACTACCACGTGCACTCACACGTACGCTCACCCTAAACCGTTGTCGTACCCTCACCTGGACCCTAAACCGTCCACGTCCCCTAACCCTAACCCAAGCCCGAACCCTAACCCTAACCCTTCCCAGAAGCCTTACCCTCACCCGTCCCCTAATCCTAACCCGTACGCTAACACTAACCTGTGCCCTCACACGTACGCTCACCCAAAACAGTTGTCGTACCCTCACCTGGACCCTAAACCGTCCCCATCCCCTAACCCTAACCCTAGCCCGAGCTCTAACCCTAACCCTTCCCGGAAGCCTTACCCTCACCCGTCCCCTAATCCTAACCCGTACGCTAACACTAACCCGTGCCCTCACACGTACGCTCACCCTAAACCGTTGCCTTTCCCTCACCTGGACCCTAAACGGTCCCCGTCCGCTAACCCTAACCCTAGCCCGAACGCTAACCCTAACCCTTCCACTTAGCCTTACCCTCACCCGTCCCCTAATCCTAAACTGTACGCTAACACTAACCCGTGCCCTCACACGTACGCTCACCCTAAACCGTTGTCGTACCCTCACTTGGACCCTAAACCGTCCCCGTCCCCTAACCCTAACCCTAGCCCGAATCCTAACCCTAACCCTTCCCCGAAGCCTTACCCTCACCCGTCTCCTAATCCTAACCCGTACGCTAACACTAACCCGTGCCCTCATACGTACGCTCACCCTAAACCGTTGCCGTACCCTCACCTGGACCCTAAACCGTCCACGTCCCCTAACCCTAACCCTAGCCCGAGCTCTAACCCTAACCCTTCCCCGAAGCCTTACCCTCAGCCGTCCCCTAATCCTAACCCGTACGCGAACACTAACCCGTGCCCTCACACGTACGCTCACCCTAAACCGTTGTCGTACCCTCACCTGGACCCTAAACCGTCCCCGTCCCCTAAACCTAACCCTAGCGTGAACGCTAACACTAACCCTTTCCCGAAGCCTTACTCTTACCCGTCCTCTAATACTAACCGGTACGCTAACACTAACCCGTGCCCTCCCACGTACGCTCACCCTAAACCGTTGTTGTACCCTCACCTGGACCCTAAACCGTCCCCATCCCCTAACCCTAACCCTAGCCCGAACCCTAATCCTAACCCTTCCCCGAAGCCTTACCCTCACCCGTCCCCTAATCCTAACCCGTACGCTAACACTAACCCGTGCCCTCACACGTACGCTCACCCTGAACCGTTACCGTACCCTCACTGGACCCTAAACCGTCCACGTCCCCTAACCCTAACCCTAGCCCGAACCCTAACCCTAACCCTTCCCCGAAGCCTTACCCTCACCCGTCTCATAATCCTAACCCGTAGGCTAACACTAACCCGTGCCCTCACACGTACGCTCACCCTAAACCGTTGTAGTACCCTCACCTGGACCCTAAACCGTCCCCATCCCCTAAACCTAACCCTAGCGCGAACGCTAACACTAACCCTTTCCCGAAGCCTTACTCTTACCCGTCCTCTAATACTAACCCGTACGCTAACACTAACCCGTGCCCTCACACGTACGCTCACCCTAAACTGTTGCCGTACCCTCACCTGGACCCTAAACCGTCCCCGTCCCCTAACCCTAACCCTAGCCCGAACCCTAACACTAACCCTTCCCCGAAGCCTTACCCTCACCCGTCCCCTAATCCTAACCCGTACGCTAACACTAACCCATGCTCTCACACGTACGCTCACCCTAAACCGTTGCCGTACCCTCACCTGGACCCTAAACCGTCCCCGTCCCCTAACCCTAACCCTAGCCCGAACCCTAATCCTAACCCTTCCCCGAAGCCTTACCCTCACCCGTCCCCTAATCCTAACCCGTACGCTAACACTAACCCGTGCCCTCACACGTACGCTCACCCTAAACCGTTGCCGTACCCTCACCTGGACCCTAAAACGTCCACGTGCCCTAACCCTAACCCTAGCCCGAACCCTAACCCTAACCCTTCCCAGAAGCCTTACCCTCACCCGTCCCCTAATCCTAACCCGTACGCTAACACTAACCTGTGGCCTCACACGTAGGCTCACCCAAAACAGATGTTGTACCCTCACCTGGACCCTAAACCATTCCCGTCCCCTAACCCTAACCCTAGCCCGAACTCTAACCCTAACCCCTCCCCGAAGCCTTACCCTCACCCATCCCATAATCCTAATCTGTACGCTAACACTAACCCGTGCACTCACACTTACGCTCACCCTAAACCGTTGCCATACCCTCACCTAGACCCTAAACCGTCCCCGTCCCCTAACCCCAACCCCAGCCCGAACCCTAACAATAACCCTTCCCCAGAGCCTTAGCCTCACCCGTCCCCTAATCTTAAACCGTACGCTAACACTACCACGTGCACTCACACGTACGCTCACCCTAAACCGTTGTCGTACCCTCACCTGGACCCTAAACCGTCCACGTCCCCTAACCCTAACCCAAGCCCGAACCCTAACCCTAACCCTTCCCAGAAGCCTTACCCTCACCCGTCCCCTAATCCTAACCCGTACGCTAACACTAACCTGTGCCCTCACACGTACGCTCACCCAAAACAGTTGTCGTACCCTCACCTGGACCCTAAACCGTCCCCATCCCCTAACCCTAACCCTAGCCCGAGCTCTAACCCTAACCCTTCCCGGAAGCCTTACCCTCACCCGTCCCCTAATCCTAACCCGTACGCTAACACTAACCCGTGCCCTCACACGTACGCTCACCCTAAACCGTTGCCTTTCCCTCACCTGGACCCTAAACGGTCCCCGTCCGCTAACCCTAACCCTAGCCCGAACGCTAACCCTAACCCTTCCACTTAGCCTTACCCTCACCCGTCCCCTAATCCTAAACTGTACGCTAACACTAACCCGTGCCCTCACACGTACGCTCACCCTAAACCGTTGTCGTACCCTCACTTGGACCCTAAACCGTCCCCGTCCCCTAACCCTAACCCTAGCCCGAATCCTAACCCTAACCCTTCCCCGAAGCCTTACCCTCACCCGTCTCCTAATCCTAACCCGTACGCTAACACTAACCCGTGCCCTCATACGTACGCTCACCCTAAACCGTTGCCGTACCCTCACCTGGACCCTAAACCGTCCACGTCCCCTAACCCTAACCCTAGCCCGAGCTCTAACCCTAACCCTTCCCCGAAGCCTTACCCTCAGCCGTCCCCTAATCCTAACCCGTACGCGAACACTAACCCGTGCCCTCACACGTACGCTCACCCTAAACCGTTGTCGTACCCTCACCTGGACCCTAAACCGTCCCCGTCCCCTAAACCTAACCCTAGCGTGAACGCTAACACTAACCCTTTCCCGAAGCCTTACTCTTACCCGTCCTCTAATACTAACCGGTACGCTAACACTAACCCGTGCCCTCCCACGTACGCTCACCCTAAACCGTTGTTGTACCCTCACCTGGACCCTAAACCGTCCCCATCCCCTAACCCTAACCCTAGCCCGAACCCTAATCCTAACCCTTCCCCGAAGCCTTACCCTCACCCGTCCCCTAATCCTAACCCGTACGCTAACACTAACCCGTGCCCTCACACGTACGCTCACCCTGAACCGTTACCGTACCCTCACTGGACCCTAAACCGTCCACGTCCCCTAACCCTAACCCTAGCCCGAACCCTAACCCTAACCCTTCCCCGAAGCCTTACCCTCACCCGTCTCATAATCCTAACCCGTAGGCTAACACTAACCCGTGCCCTCACACGTACGCTCACCCTAAACCGTTGTAGTACCCTCACCTGGACCCTAAACCGTCCCCATCCCCTAAACCTAACCCTAGCGCGAACGCTAACACTAACCCTTTCCCGAAGCCTTACTCTTACCCGTCCTCTAATACTAACCCGTACGCTAACACTAACCCGTGCCCTCACACGTACGCTCACCCTAAACCATTGCCGTACCCTCAACTGGACCCTAAACCGTCCCCGTCCCCTAACACTAACCCTAGCCCGAGCGCTAACCGTAAGCCTTCCCCGAAGCCTTACCCTCATCCGTCCCCTAATCCTAAACTGTACGCTAACACTAACCCGTGCCCTCACACGTACGCTCACCCTAAACAGTTGTCGTACCCTCACCTGGACCGTAAACCGTCCCCGTCCCCTAACCCTAACCCTAGCCCGAGCCCTAACCCTAACCCTTCCCCGAAGGCTTAACCTCACCCGTACCCTAATCCTAACCCGTACGCTAACACTAACCCATGCCCTCACACGTACGCTCACCCTAAACCGTTGCCGTACCCTCAACTGGACCCTAAACCGTCCCCGTCCCCTAACCCTAACCCTAGCCCGAACCCTAACACTAACCCTTCCCCGAAGCCTTACCCTCACCCGTCGCCTAATCCTAAACTGTACGCTAACACTAACCCGTGCCCTCACATGTACGCTCACCCTAAACCGTTGCCGTACCCTCACCTGGACCCTAAACCGTCCACGTCCCCTAACCCTAACCCTAGCCCGAACCCTAACCCTAACCCTTCCCAGAAGGCTTACCCTCACCCGTCCCCTAATCCTAACACGTACGCTAACACTAACCCGTGCCCTCACACGTACGCTCACCCTAAACCGTTGCCGTACCCTCACCTGGACCCTAAACGGTCCCCGTCCCCTAACCCTAACCCTAGCCCGAACCCTAACCCTAACCCTTCCCCGAAGCCTTACCCTCACCCGTCTCCTAATCCTAACCCGTACGCTAACACTAACCCATGCCCTCACACGTACAATCACCCTAAACCGTTGTCGTACCCTCACCTGTACCCTAAACCGTCCCCGTCCCCTAACCCTAACCCTAGCCCGAGCTCTAACCCTAACCCTTCCCCGAAGCCTTACCCTCACCCGTCCCCTAATCCTAACCCGTACGCTAACACTAACCCGTGCCCTCACACGTACGCTCACCCTAAACTGTTGCCGTACCCTCAACTGGACCCTAAACCGTCCCCGTCCCCTAACCCTAACCCTAGTCCGAACCCTAACCCTAACCCTTCCCCGAAGCCTTACCCTCACCCGTCCCCTATTCCTAACCCGTACGCTAACACTAACCCGTGCCCTCACACGTACGCTCACCCTAAACTGTTGACGTACCGTCACCTGTACCATAAGCCGTCCCCATACCCTAACCCTAACCCTAGCCCGAACCCTAACCCTAACCCTTCCCCGAAGCCTTACCCTCACCCGTACCCTATTCCTAACCCGTACGCTAACACTAACCCGTGCCCTCACACGTACGCTCACCCTAAACCGTTGCCTTTCCCTCACCTGGACCCTAAACCGTCCCCGTCCCCTAACCCTAACCCTAGCCCGAACGCTAACCCTAACCCTTCCCCGAAGCCTTACCCTCACCCGTCCCCTAATGCTAAACTGTACGCTAACACTAACCCGTGCCCTCACACGTACGCTCACCCTAAACCGTTGTCGTACCCTCACCTGGAACCTAAACCGTGCCCGTCCCCTAACCATACCCTAGCCCGAGCCCTAACCCTAACCCTTCCCCGAAGGCTTACCCTCACCCGTACCCTAATCCTAACCCGTACGCTAACACTAACCCGTGCCCTCACACGTACACTCACCCTAAACCGTTGTCGTACCCTCACCTGGACCCTAAACCGTCCCCGTCCCCTAACCCTAACCCTAGCCCGAGCTCTAAACCTAACACTTCCCCGAAGCCTTACCCTCACCCGTCCCCTAATCCTAACCCGTACGCTAACACTAACCCGTGCCCTCCCTCGTACGCTCACCCTAAACTGTTGCCGTACCCTCACCTGGACCCTAAACCGTCCCCGTCCCCTAACCCTAACCCTAGCCCAAACCCTAACACTAACCCTTCCCCGAAGCCTTACCCTCACCCGTCCCCTAATACTAACCCGTACGCTAACACTAACCCGTGCCCTCACACGTACGCTCACCCTAAACCGTTGTTGTACCCTCACCTTGACCCTAAACCGCCCCCGTCCCCTAACCCTAACCCTAGCCCGAACCCTAACCCTAACCCTTCCCAGAAGCCTTACCCTCACCCATCCCCTAATCCTAACCCGTACGCTAACACTAACCCGTGCCCTCACACGTACGCTCACCCTAAACTCTTGCCGTACCCTCACCTGTACCATAAACCGTCCCCATCCCCTAACCCGAACCCTAGCCCGAACCCTAACCCTAACCCATCCCCGAAGCCTTACCCTCACCCGTCCCCTATTCCTAACCCGTACGCTAACAGTAACCCGTGCCCTCACACGTACGCTCACCCTAAACCGTTGCCTTTCCCTCACCTGGACCCTAAACGGTCCCCGTCCCCTAACCCTAACCCTAGCCCGAACGCTAACCCTAACCCTTCCCCTTAGCCTTACCCTCACCCGTCCCCTAATCCTAAACTGTACGCTAACACTAACCCGTGCCCTCACACGTACGCTCACCCTAAACCGTTGTCGTACCCTCACCTGGACCCTAAACCGTCCCCGTCCCCTAACCCTAACCCTAGCCCGAACCCTAACCCTAACTCTTCCCCGAAGCCTTACCCTCACCCGTCTCCTAATCCTAACCCGTACGCTAACACTATCCCGTGCCCTCACACGTACACTCACCCTAAACCGTTGTCGTACCCTCACCTGGACCCTAAACCGTCCCCGTCCCTTAACCCTAACCCTAGCCCGAGCTCTTACCCTAACCCTTCCACGAAGCCTTACCCTCACCCGTCCCCTAATCCTAACCCGTACGCTAACACTAACCCGTGCCCTCACACGTACGCTCACCCTAAATTGTTGCCGTACCCTCACCTGGACCCTAAACCGTCCCCGTCCCCTAACCCTAACCCTAGCACGAACCCTAACACTAACCCTTCCCCGAAGCCTTACCCTCACCCGTCCCCTAATCCTAACCCGTACGCTAACACTAACCCGTGCCCTCACACGTACGCTCACCCTAAACCGTTGCCGTACCCTCACCTGGACCCTAAACCGTCCACGTCCCCTAACCCTAACCCTAGCCCGAACCCTAACCCTAACCCTTCCCAGAAGCCTTACCCTCACCCGTCCCCTAATCCTAACCCGTACGCTAACACTAACCTGTGCCCTCACACGTACGCTCACCCAAAACCGTTGTTGTACCTTCACCTGGACCCTAAACCGTCCACGTCCCCTAACCCTAACCCTAGCCCGAACTCTAACCCTAACCCTTCCCCGAAGCCTTACCCTCACCCGTCACCTAATCCTAAACTGTACGCTAACACTAACCCGTGCCCTCACACGTACGCTCACCCTAAACCGTTGTCGTACCCTCACCTGGAACCTAAACCGTCCCCGTCCCCTAACCCTAACCCTAGCCCAAACCCTAAACCGAACCCTTCCCCGAAGCCTTACCCTCACCCGTCCCCTAATCCTAAACCGTACGCTAACACTAACCCGTGCACTCACACGTACGCTCACCCTAAACTGTTGTCGTACCCTCACTTGTACTGAAAACCATCCCCGTCACCTAACCCTAACCCTAGCCCGAGCCCTGACCCTAACCCTTCTCCGAAGCCTTACCCTCACCTGTCCCCTAATCCTAACCCGTATGCTAACACTAACCCGTGCCCTCACATGTACGCTCACCCTAAACCGTTGCCGTACCCTCACCTGGACCCTAAACCGTCCCCGTCCCCTAACCCTAACCCTAGCCCGTACCCTAACCCTAACCCTTCCCCGAAGCCTTACCCTCAACCGTCTCCTAATCCTAACCCGTAGGCTAACACTAACCCGTGCCCTCACACGTACGCTCACCCTAAACTGTTGACGTACCGTCACCTGTACCATAAACCGTCCCCATCCCCTAACCCTAACCCTAGCTCGAACCCTAACCCTAACCCTTCCCCGAAGCCTTACCCTCACCCGTCCCTTATTCCTAACCCGTACGCTAACACTAACCCGTGCCCTCACACGTACGCTCACCCTAAACTGTTGACGTACCGTCACCTGTACCATAAACCGTCCCCATCCCCTAACCGTAACCCTAGCCCGAACCCTAACCCTAACCCTTCCCCGAAGCCTTACCCTCACCCGTCCCCTATTCCTAAACCGTACGCTAACACTAACCCTTGCCCTCACACGTACGCTCACCCTAAACCGTTGCCTTTCCCTCACCTGGACCCTAAACCGTCCCCGTCCCCTAACCCTAACCCTAGCCCGAACGCTAACCCTAACCCTTCCCTGAAGCCTTACCCTCATCCGTCCCCTAATCCTAAACTGTACGCTAACACTAACCCGTGCCCTCACACGTGCGCTCACCGTAAACCGTTGTCGTACCCTCACCTGGACCCTAAACCGTCCCCGTCCCCTAACCCTAACCCTAGCCCGAGCCCTAACCCTAACCCTTCCCCGAAGGCTTACCCTCACCCGTACCCTAATCCTAACCCGTACGCTAACACTAACCCGTGCCCTCACACGTACGCTCACCCTAAACCGTTGCCGTACCCTCACCTGGACCCTAAACCGTCCACGTCCCCTAACCCTAACCCTAGCCCGAACCCTAACCCTAACCCTTCCCAGAAGCCTTACCCTCACCCGTCCCCTAATCCTAACCCGTACGCTAACACTAACCTGTGCCCTCACACTTACACTCACCCTAAACCGTTGCCGTACCCTCACCTGGACCCTAAACCGTCCACGTCCCCTAACCCTAACCCTAGCCCGAACGCTAACCCTAACCCTTCCCCGAAGCCTTACCCTCACCCGACCCCTAATCCTAAACTGTACGCTAACACTAACCCGTGCCCTCACACGTACGCTCACCCTAAACCGTTGCCGTACCCTCACCTGGACCCTAAACCGTCCACGTCCCCTAACCCTAACCCTAGCCCGAACCCTAATCCTAACCCTTCCCCGAAGCCTTACCCTCACCCGTCCCCTAATCCTAACCCGTACGCTAACACTAACCCGTGCCCTCACACGTACGCTCACCCTAAACCGTTGCCGTACCCTCACCTAGACCCTAAACCGTCCACGTCCCCTAACCCTAACCCTAGCCCGAACCCTAACCCTAACCCTTCCCAGAAGCCTTACCCTCACCCGTCCCCTAATCCTAACCCGTACGCTAACAGTAACCTGTGCCCTCACACGTACGCTCACCCAAAACCGTTGTTGTACCCTCACCTGGACCCTAAACTGTCCCCGTCCCCTAACCCTAACCCTAGCCCGAACTCTTACCCTAACCCCTGCCCGAAGCCTTACCCTCACCCATCCCATAATCCTAATCTGTACGCTAACACTAACCCGTGCACTCACACTTACGCTCACCCTAAACCGTTGCCGTACCCTCACCTAGAACCTAAACCGTCCCCGTCCCCTAACCCCAACCCCAGCCCGAACCCTAACAATAACCCTTCCCCAGAGCCTTACCCTCACCCGTCCCCTAATCCTAAACCGTACGCTAACACTAACCCGTGCACTCACACGTACGCTCACACTAAACCGTTGTCGTACCCTCACTTGTACCGAAAACCATCCCCGTTACCTAACCCTAACCCTAGCCCGAGCCCTGATCCTAACACTTACCCGAAGCCTTACCCTCACCTGTCCCCTAATCCTAACCCGTATGCTAACACTAACCCGTTCCCTCACATGTACGCTCACCCTAAACCGTTGCCGTACCCTCACCTGGACCCTAAACCGTCCCCGTCCCCTAACCTTAACCCTAACCCTAGCCCGAACCCTAACCCTAACCCTTCCCCGAAGCCTTACCCTCAACCGTCTCCTAATCCTAACCCGTAGGCTAACACTAACCCGTGCCCTCACACGTACGCTCACCCTAAACTGTTGACGTACCGTCACCTGTACCATAAACCGGCCCCATCCCCTAACCCTAACCCTAGCCCGAACCCTAACCCTAACCCTTCCCCGAAGCCTTACCCTCACCCGTCCCCTATTCCTAACCCGTACGCTAACACTAACCCGTGCCCTCACACGTACGCTCACCCTAAACTGTTGACGTACCGTCACCTGTACCATAAACCGTCCCCATCCCCTAACCCTAACCCTAGCCCGAACCCTAACCCTAACCCTTCCCCGAAGCCTTACCCTCACCCGTCCCCTATTCCTAACCCGTACGCTAACACTAACCCGTGCCCTCACACGTACGCTCACCCTAAACCGTTGCCTTTCCCTCACCTGGGCCCTAAACCGTCCCCATCCCCTAACCCTAACCCTAGCCCGAACGCTAACCCTAACCCTTCCCTGAAGCCTTACCCTCATCCGTCCCCTAATCCTAAACTGTACGCTAACACTAACCCGTGCCCTCACACGTACGCTCACCCTAAACTGTTGTCGTACCCTCACCTGGACCCTAAACCGTCCCCGTCCCCTAACCCTAACCCTAGCCCGAGCCCTAACCCTAACCCTTCCCCGAAGGCTTACCCTCACCCGTACCCTAATCCTAACCCGTACGCTAACACTAACCCGTGCCCTCACACGTACGCTCACCCTAAACCGTTGCCGTACCCTCACCTGGACCCTAAACGGTCCCCGTCCCCTAACCCTAACCCTAGCTCGAACCCTAAACCTAACCCTTCCCCGAAGCCTTACCCTCACCCGTCCCCTAATCCTAACCCGTACGCTAACACTAACCCGTGCCCTCACACGTACGCTCACCCTAAACCGTTGCCGTACCCTCACCTGGACCCTAAACCGTCCACGTCCCCTAAACCTAACCCTAGCCCGAACCCTAACCCTAACCGTTCCCAGAAGCCTTATCCTGACCCGTCCCCTAATCCTAACCCGTACGGTAACACTAACCTGTGCCCTCACACGTACGCTCACCCAAAACCGTTGTTGTACCCTCACCTGGACCCTAAACCGTCCCCGTCCCCTAACCCTAACCCTAGCCCGAACTCTAACCCTAACCCCTCCCCGAAGCCTTACCCTCACGCATCCCATAATCCTAATCTGTACGCTAACACTAACCCGTGCACTCACACTTACGCTCACCCTAAACCGTTGCCATACCCTCACCTAGACCCTAAACCGTCCCCGTCCCCTAACCCCAACCCCAGCCCGAACCCTAACAATAACCCTTCCCCAGAGCCTTACCCTCACCCGTCCCCTAATTCTAAACCGTACGCTAACACTAACCCGTGCACTCACACGTACGCTCACCCTAAACCGTTGTCGTACCCTCACTTGTACCGTAAACCATCCCCGTTACCTAACCCTAACCCTAGGCCGAACCCTAACCCTAACCCTTCCCCTAAGCCTTACCCTCAACCGTCTCATAATTCTAACCCGTAGGCTAACACTAACCCGTGCCCTCACACGTACGCTCACACTAAACTGTTGACGTACCGTCACCTGTACCATAAACCGTCCCCATCCCCTAACCCTAACCCTAACCCTAACCCTTCCCCGAAGCCTTACCCTCACCCGTCCCCTATTCCTAACCCGTACGCTAACACTAACCCGTGCCCTCACACGTACGCTCACCCTAAACTGTTGACGTACCGTCACCTGTACCATAAACCGTCCCCATTCCCTAACCCTAACCCTAGCCCGAACCCTAACCCTAACCCTTCCCCGAAGCCTTACCCTCAACCGTCCCCTATTCCTAACCCGTACGCTAACACTAACCCGTGCCCTCACACGTACGCTCACACTAAACCGTTGCCTTTCCCTCACCTGGACCCTAAACCGTCCCCGTCCCCTAACGCTAACCCTAGCCCGAACGCTAACCCTAACCCTTCCCCGAAGCCTTACCCTCATCCGTCCCCTAATCCTAAACTGTACGCTAACACTAACCCGTGCCCTCACACGTACGCTCACCCTAAACCGTTGTCGTACCCTCACCTGGATCCTAAACCGTCCCCGTCCCCTAACCCTAACCCTAGCCCGAGCCCTAACCCTAACCCTTCCCCGAAGGCTTACCCTCACCCGTACCCTAATCCTAACCCGTACGCTAACACTAACCCGTGCCCTCACACGTACGCTCACCCTAAACCGTTGCCGTACCCTCACCTGGACCCTGAACGGTCCCAGTCCCCTAACCCTAACCCTAGCCCGAACCCTAACCCTAACCCTTCCCCGAAGCCTTACCCTCACCCGTCTCCTAATCCTAACCCGTACGCTAACACTAACCCGTGCCCTCACACGTACACTCACCCTAAACCGTTGTCGTACCCTCACCTGGACCCTAAACCGTCCCCGTCCCCTAACCCTAACCCTAGCCCGAGCTCTAACCCTAACCCTTCCCCGAAGCCTTACCCTCACCTGTCCCCTAATCCTAACCCGTACGCTAACACTAACCCGTGCCCTCACACGTACGCTCACCCTAAACTGTTGCCGTACCCTCAACTGGACCCTAAACCGTCCCCGTCCCCTAACCCTAACCCTAGCCCGAACCCTAACACTAACCCTTCCCCGAAGCCTTACCCTCACCCGTCCCCTAATCCTAACCCGTACGCTAACACTAACCCATGCCCTCACACGTACGCTCACCCTAAACCGTTGCCGTACCATCACCTAGACCCTAAACCGTCCCCGTCCCCTAACCCTAACCCTAGCCCAAACCCTAATCCTAACCCTTCCCCGAAGCCTTACCCTCACCCGTCCCCTAATCCTAACCCGTACGCTAACACTAACCCGTGCCCTCCCACGTACGCTCACCCTAAACCGTTGTCGTACCCTCACCTGGACCCTAAACCGTCCCCGTCCCCTAACCCTAACCCTAGCCCGAACCCTAATCCTAACCCTTCCCCGAAGCCTTACCCTCACCCGTCCCCTAATCCTAACCCGTACGCTAACACTAACCCGTGCCCTCACACGTACGCTCACCCTGAACCGTTACCGTACCCTCACTGGACCCTAAACCGTCCACGTCCCCTAACCCTAACCCTAGCCCGAACCGTAACCCTAACCCTTCACCGAAGCCTTACCCTCACCCGTCTCATAATCCTAACCCGTAGGCTAACACTAACCCGTGCCCTCACACGTACGCTCACCCTAAACCGTTGTCGTACCCTCACCTGGACCCTAAACCGTCCCCGTCCCCTAAACCTAACCCTAGCGCGAACGCTAACACTAACCCTTTCCCGAAGCCTTACTCTTACCCGTCCTCTAATACTAACCCGTACGCTAACACTAACCCGTGCCCTCACACGTACGCTCACCCTAAACCGTTGTTGTACCCTCACCTGGACCCTAAACCGCCCCCGTCCCCTAACCCTAACCCTAGCCCGAACCCTAACACTAACCCTTCCCCGAAGACTTACCCTCACCCGTCCCCTAATCCTAACCCGTACGCTAACAGTAACCTGTGCCCTCACACGTACGCTCACCCAAAACCGTTGTTGTACCCTCACCTGGACCCTAAACTGTCCCCGTCCCCTAACCCTAACCCTAGCCCGAACTCTAACCCTAACCCCTCCCCGAAGCCTTACCCTCACCCATCCCATAATCCTAATCTGTACGCTAACACTAACCCGTGCACTCACACTTACGCTCACCCTAAACCGTTGCCGTACCCTCACCTAGACCCTAAACCGTCCCCGTCCCCTAACCCCAACCCCAGCCCGAACCCTAACAATAACCCTTCCCCAGAGCCTTACCCTCACCCGTCCCCTAATCCTAAACCGTACGCTAACACTAACCCGTGCACTCACACGTACGCTCACCCTAAACCATTGTCGTACCCTCACTTGTACCGTAAACCATCCCCGTTACCTAACCCTAACCCTAGCCCGAGCCCTGACCCTAACCCTTCCCCGAAGCCTTACCCTCACCTGTCCCCTAATCCTAACCCGTATGCTAACACTAACCCGTGCCCTCACATGTACGCTCACCCTAAACCGTTGCCGTACCCTCACCTGGACCCTAAACCGTCCCCGTCCCCTAACCTTAACCCTAACCGTAGCCCGAACCCTAACCCTAACCCTTCCCCGAAGCCTTACCCTCAACCGTCTCCTAATCCTAACCCGTAGGCTAACACTAACCCGTGCCCTCACACGTACGCTCACCCTAAACTGTTGACGTACCGTCACCTGTACCATAAACCGGCCCCATCCCCTAACCCTAACCCTAGCCCGAACCCTAACCCTAACCCTTCCCCGAAGCCTTACCCTGACCCGTCCCCTATTCCTAACCCGTACGCTAACACTAACCCGTGCCCTCACACGTACGCTCACCCTAAACTGTTGACGTACCGTCACCTGTACCATAAACCGTCCCCATCCCCTAACCCTAACCCTAGCCCGAACCCTAACCCTAACCCTTCCCCGAAGCCTTACCCTCACCCGTCCCCTATTCCTAACCCGTACGCTAACACTAACCCGTGCCCTCACACGTACGCTCACCCTAAACCGTTGCCTTTCCCTCACCTGGGCCCTAAACCGTCCCCGTCCCCTAACCCTAACCCTAGCCCGAACGCTAACCCTAACCCTTCCCTGAAGCCTTACCCTCATCCGTCCCCTAATCCTAAACTGTACGCTAACACTAACCCGTGCCCTCACACGTACGCTCACCCTAAACTGTTGTCGTACCCTCACCTGGACCCTAAACCGTCCCCGTCCCCTAACCCTAACCCTAGCCCGAGCCCTAACCCTAACCCTTCCCCGAAGGCTTACCCTCACCCGTACCCTAATCCTAACCCGTACGCTAACACTAACCCGTGCCCTCACACATACGCTCACCCTAAACCGTTGCCGTACCCTCACCTGGACCCTAAACGGTCCCCGTCCCCTAACCCTAACCCTAGCCCGAACCCTAAACCTAACCCTTCCCCGAAGCCTTACCCTCACCCGTCCCCTAATCCTAACCCGTACGCTAACACTAACCCGTGCCCTCACACGTACGCTCACCCTAAACCGTTGCCGTACCCTCACCTGGACCCTAAACCGTCCACGTCCCCTAACCCTAACCCTAGCCCGAACCCTAACCCTAACCGTTCCCAGAAGCCTTATCCTCACCCGTCCCCTAATCCTAACCCGTACGGTAACACTAACCTGTGCCCTCACACGTACGCTCACCCAAAACCGTTGTTGTACCCTCACCTGGACCCTAAACCGTCCCCGTCCCCTAACCCTAACCCTAGCCCGAACTCTAACCCTAACCCCTCCCCGAAGCCTTACCCTCACGCATCCCATAATCCTAATCTGTACGCTAACACTAACCCGTGCACTCACACTTACGCTCACCCTAAACCGTTGCCATACCCTCACCTAGACCCTAAACCGTCCCCGTCCCCTAACCCCAACCCCAGCCCGAACCCTAACAATAACCCTTCCCCAGAGCCTTACCCTCACCCGTCCCCTAATTCTAAACCGTACGCTAACACTAACCCGTGCACTCACACGTACGCTCACCCTAAACCGTTGTCGTACCCTCACTTGTACCGTAAAACATCCCCGTTACCTAACCCTAACCCTAGCCCGAGCCCTGACACTAACCCTTCCCCGAAGCCTTACCCTCACCTGTCCCCTAATCCTAACGCGTATGCTAACACTAACCCGTGCCCTCACATGTACGCTCACCCTAAACCGTTGCCGTACCCTCACCTGGACCCTAAACCGTCCCCGTCCCCTAAACCTAACCCTAGCGCGAACGCTAACACTAACCCTTTCCCGAAGCCTTACTCTTACCCGTCCTCTAATACTAACCCGTACGCTAACACTAATCCGTGCCCTCACACGTACGCTCACCCTAAACCGTTGTTGTACCATCACCTGGACCCTAAACCGCCCCCGTCCCCTAACCCTAAACCTAGCCCGAACCCTAACCCTAACCCTTCCACGAACCCTTACCCTCACCCATCCCCTAATCCTAACCCGTACGCTGACACTAACCCGTGCCCTCACACGTACGCTCACCCTAAACTGTTGCCGTACCCTCACCTGGACCCTAAACCGTCCCCGTCCCCTAACCCTAACCCTAGCCCGAACCCTAACACTAACCCTTCATCGAAGCCTTACCCTCACCCGTCCCCTAATCCTAAGCCGTATGCTAACACTAACCCATGCTCTCACACGTACGCTTACCCTAAACCGTTGCCGTACCCTCACCTGGACCCTAAACCGTCCCCGTCCCCTAACCCTAACCCTAGCCCGAACCCTAATCCTAACCCTTCCCCGAAGCCTTACCCTCACCCGTCCCCTAATCCTAACCCGTACGCTAACACTAACCCGTGCCCTCACACGTACGCTCACCCTAAACCGTTGTCGTACCCTCACTTGTACCGTAAACCATCCCCGTTACCTAACCCTAACCCTAGACCGAGCCCTGAGCCTAACCCTTCCCCGAAGCCTTACCCTCACCTGTCCCCTAATCCTAACCCGTATGCTAACACTAACCCGTGCCCTCACATGTACGCTCACCCTAAACCGTTGCCGTACCCTCACCTGGACCCTAAACCGTCCCCGTCCCCTAACCCTAACCCTAGGCCGAACCCTAACCCTAACCCTTCCCCTAAGCCTTACCCTCAACCGTCTCCTAATTCTAACCCGTAGGCTAACACTAACCCGTGCCCTCACACGTACGCTCACCCTAAACTGTTGACGTACCGTCACCTGTACAATAAACCGTCCCCATCCCCTAACCCTAACCCTAACCCTAACCCTTCCCCGAAGCCTTACCCTCACCCGTCCCCTATTCCTAACCCATACGCTAACACTAACCCGTGCCCTCACACGTACGCTCACCCTAAACTGTTGACGTACCGTCACCTGTACCATAAACCGTCCCCATCCCCTAACCCTAACCCTAGCCCGAACCCTAACCCTAAACCTTCCCCGAAGCCTTACCCTCACCCGTCCCCTATTCCTAACCCGTACGCTAACACTAACCCGTGCCCTCACACGTACGCTCACCCTAAACCGTTGCCTTTCCCTCACCTGGACCCTAAACCGTCCCCGTCCCCTAACGCTAACCCTAGCCCGAACGCTAACCGTAACCCTTCCCCGAAGCCTTACCCTCATCCGTCCCCTAATCCTAAACTGTACGCTAACACTAACCCGTGCCCTCACACGTACGCTCACCCTAAACAGTTGTCGTACCCTCACCTGGATCCTAAACCGTCCCCGTCCCCTAACCCTAACCCTAGCCCGAGCCTTAACCCTAACCCTTCCCCGAAGGCTTACCCTCACCCGTACCCTAATCCTAACCCGTACGCTAACACTAACCCGTGCCCTCACACGTACGCTCACCCTAAACCGTTGCCGTACCCTCACCTGGACCCTGAACGGTCCCAGTCCCCTAACCCTAACCCTAGCCCGAACCCTAACCCTAACCCTTCCCCGAAGCCTTACCCTCACCCGTCTCCTAATCCTAACCCGTACGCTAACACTAACCCGTGCCCTCACACGTACACTCACCCTAAACCGTTGTCGTACCCTCACCTGGACCCTAAACCGTCCCCGTCCCCTAACCCTAACCCTAGCCCGAGCTCTAACCCTAACCCTTCCCCGAAGCCTTACCCTCACCTGTCCCCTAATCCTAACCCGTACGCTAACACTAACCCGTGCCCTCACACGTACGCTCACCCTAAACTGTTGCCGTACCCTCAACTGGACCCTAAACCGTCCCCGTCCCCTAACCCTAACCCTAGCCCGAACCCTAACACTAACCCTTCCCCGAAGCCTTACCCTCACCCGTCCCCTAATCCTAACCCGTACGCTAACACTAACCCATGCCCTCACACGTACGCTCACCCTAAACCGTTGCCGTACCCTCACCTGGACCCTAAACCGTCCCCGTCCCCTAACCCTAACCCTAGCCCAAACCCTAATCCTAACCCTTCCCCGAAGCCTTACCCTCACCCGTCCCCTAATCCTAACCCGTACGCTAACACTAACCCGTGCCCTCCCACGTACGCTCACCCTAAACCGTTGTTGTACCCTCACCTGGACCCTAAACCGTCCCCGTCCCCTAACCCTAACCCTAGCCCAAACCCTAATCCTAACCCTTCCCCGAAGCCTTACCCTCACCCGTCCCCTAATCCTAACCCGTACGCTAACACTAACCCGTGCCCTCACACGTACGCTCACCCTGAACCGTTACCGTACCCTCACTGGACCCTAAACCGTCCACGTCCCCTAACCCTAACCCTAGCCCGAACCGTAACCCTAACCATTCTCCGAAGCCTTACCCTCACCCGTCTCATAATCCTAACCCGTAGGCTAACACTAACCCGTGCCCTCACACGTACGCTCACCCTAAACCGTTGTCGTACGCTCACCTGGACCCTAAACCGTCCCCGTCCCCTAAACCTAACCCTAGCGCGAACGCTAACACTAACCCTTTCCCGAAGCCTTACTCTTACCCGTCCTCTAATACTAACCCGTACGCTAACACTAACCCGTGCCCTCACACGTACGCTCACCCTAAACCGTTGTTGTACCCTCACCTGGACCCTAAACCGCCCCCGTCCCCTAACCCTAACCCTAGCCCGAACCCTAACACTAACCCTTCCCCGAAGCCTTACCCTCACCCGTCCCCTAATCCTAAGCCGTACGCTAACACTAACCCATGCTCTCACACGTACGCTCACCCTAAACCGTTGCCGTACCCTCACCTGGACCCTAAACCGTCCCCGTCTCCTAACCCTAACCCTAGCCCGAACCCTAATCCTAACCCTTCCCCGAAGCCTTACCCTCACCCGTCCCCTAATCCTAACCCGTACGCTAACACTAACCCGTGCCCTCACACGTACGCTCACCCTAAACCGTTCCCGTACCCTCACCTGGACCCTAAACCGTCCACGTCCCCTAACCCTAACCCTAGCCCGAACCCTAACCCTAACCCTTCCCAGAAGCCTTACCCTCACCCGTCCCCTAATCCTAACCCGTACGCTAACAGTAACCTGTGCCCTCACACGTACGCTCACCCAAAACCGTTGTCGTACCCTCACCTGGACCCTAAACCGTCCCCGTGCCCTAACCCTAACCCTAGTCCGAACCCTAATCCTAACCCTTCCCCGAAGCCTTACCCTCACCCGTCCCCTAATCCTAACCCGTACGCTAACACTAACCCATGCTCTCACACGTACGCTCACCCTAAACTGTTGACGTACCCTCACCTGGACCCTAAACCGTCCCCGTCCCCTAACCCTAACCCTAGCCCGAACTCTAACCCTAACCACTCCCCGAAGTCTTACCCTCACCCATCCCATAATGCTAATCTGTACGCTAACACTAACCCGTGCACTCACACTTACGCTCACCCTAAACCGTCCCCGTCCCCTAACCCTAACCCTAGCCCGAACCCTAATCCTAACCCTTCCCCGAAGCCTTACCCTCACCCGTCCCCTAATCCTAACCCGTACGCTAACACTAACCCGTGCCCTCACACGTACGCTCACCCTAAACCGTAGTCGTACCCTCATCTAGACCCTAAACCGTCCCCGTCCCCTAAACCTAACCCTAGCGCGAACGCTAACACTAACCCTTTCCTGAAGCCTTACTCTTACCCGTCCTCTAATACTAACCCGTACGCTAACACTAATCCGTGCCCTCACACGTATGCTCACCCTAAACCGTTGTTGTACCCTCACCTGGACCCTAAACCGCCCCCGTCCCCTAACCCTAAACCTAGCCCGAACCCTAACCCTAACGCTTCCACGAAGCCTTACCCTCACCCATCCCCTAATCCTAACCCGTACGCTAACACTAACCCGTGCCCTCACACGTACGCTCACCCTAAACTGTTGCCGTACCCTCAACTGGACCCTAAACCGTCTCCGTCCCCTAACCCTAACCCTAGCCCGAACCCTAACACTAACCCTTCCCCGAAGCCTTACCCTCACCCGTCCCCTAATCCTAACCCGTACGCTAACACTAACCCATGCTCTCACACGTACGCTCACCCTAAACCGTTGCCGTACCCTCACCGGGACCCTAAACCGTCCCCGTCCCCTAACCCAAACCCTAGCCCGAACCCTAATCCTAACCCTTCTCCGAAGCCTTACCCTCACCCGTCCCCTAATCCTAACCCGTACGCTAACACTAACCCGTGCCCTCACACGTACGCTCACCCTAAACCGTTGCCGTACCCTCACCTGGACCCTAAACAGTCCACGTCCCCTAACCCTAACCCTAGCCCAAACCCTAACCCTAACCCTTCCCAGAAGCCTTACCCTCACCCGTCCCCTAATCCTAACCCGTACGCTAACAGTAACCTGTGCCCTCACACGTACGCTCACCCAAAACCGTTGTTGTACCCTCACCTGGACCCTAAACCGTCCCCGTCCCCTAACCCTAACCCTAGCCCGAACTCTAACCCTAACCCCTCCCCGAAGCCTTACCCTCACCCATCCCATAATCCTAATCTGTACGCTAACACTAACCCGTGCACTCACACTTACGCTCACCCTAAACCGTTGCCGTACCCTCACCTAGACCCTAAACCGTCCCCGTCCCCTAACCCCAACCCCAGCCCGAACCCTAACAATAACCCTTCCCCAGAGCCTTACCCTCACCCGTCCCCTAATCCTAAACCGTACGCTAACACTAACCCGTGCACTCACACGTACGCTCACCCTAAACCGTTGTCGTACCCTCACTTGTACCGTAAACCATCCCCGTTGCCTAACCCTAACCCTAGCCCGAGCCCTGACCCTAACACTTACCCGAAGCCTTACCATCGCCTGTCCCCTAATCCTAACCCGTATGCTAACACTAACCCGTGCCCTCACATGTACGCTCACCCTAAACCGTTGCCGTACCCTCACCTGGACCCTAAACCGTCCCTGTCCCCTAACCCTAACCCTAGCCCGAACCCTAACCCTAACCCTTCCCCGAAGCCTTATCCTCAACCGTCTCCTAATCCTAACCCGTAGGCTAACACTAACCCGTGCCCTCACACGTACGCTCACCCTAAACTGTTGACGTACCGTCACCTGTACCATAAACCGTCCCCATCCCCTAAACCTAACCCTAGCCCGAACCCTAACCCTAACCCTTCACAAAAGCCTTACCCTCACCCATCCCCTATTCCTAACCCGTACGCTAACACTAACCCGTGCCCTCACACGTACGCTCACCCTAAACCGTTGCCTTTCCCTCATCTGGACCCTAAACCGTCCCCGTCCCCTAACCCTAACCCTAGCCCGAACGCTAACCCTAACCCTTCCCTGAAGCCTTACCCTCATCCGTCCCCTAATCCTAAACTGTACGCTAACACTAACCCGTGCCCTCACACGTACGCTCACCCTAAACCGTTGTCGTACCCTCACCTGGACCCTAAACCGTCCCCGACCCCTAACCCTAACCCTAGCCCGAGCCCTAACCCTAACCCTTCCCCGAAGGCTTACCCTCACCCGTACCCTAATCCTAACCCGTACGCTAACACTAACCCGTGCCCTCACACGTACGCTCACCCTAAACCGTTGCCGTACCCTCACCTGGACCCTAAACAGTCCCCGTCCCCTAACCCTAACCCTAGCCCGAAGCCTAACCCTAACCCTTCCCCGAAGCCTTACCCTCACCCGTCTTCTAATCCTAACCCGTACGCTAACACTAACCCGTGCCCTCACACGTACACTCACCCTAAACCGTTGTCGTACCCTCACCTGGACCCTAAACCGTCCCCGTCCCCTAACCGTAACACTAGCCCGAGCTCTAACCCTAACCCTTCCCCGAAGCCTTACCCTCACCCGTCCCCAAATCCTAACCCGTACGCTAACACTAACCCGTGCACTCACACGTACGCTCACCCTAAACCGTTGTCGTACCCTCACTTGTACCGTAAACCATCCCCGTTACCTAACCCTAACCCTAGGCCGAGCTCTGACCCTAACCCTTCCCCGAAGCCTTACCCTCACCTGTCCCCTAATCCTAACCCGTATGCTAACACTAACCCATGCCCTCACATGTACGCTCACCCTAAACCGTTGCCGTACCCTCACCTGGACCCTAAACCGTCCCCGTCCCCTAACCCTAACCCTAGCCCGAACCCTAAACCTAACCCTTCCCCGAAGCCTTACCCTCAACCGTTTCCTAATCCTAACCCGTAGGCTAACACTAACCCGTGCCCTCACACGTACGCTCACCCTAAACTGTTGACGTACCGTCACCTGTACCATAAACCGTCCCCATGCCCTAACCCTAAACCTAACCCTAACCCTTCCCCGAAGCCTTACCCTCACCCGTCCCCTATTCCTAAGCCGTACGCTAACACTAACCCGTGCCCTCACACGTACGCTCACCCTAAACTGTTGACGTACCGTCACCTGTACCATAAACCGTCCCCGTCCCCTAACCCTAACCCTAGCCCGAACTCTAACCCTAACCCCTCCCCGAAGCCTTACCCTCACGCATCCCATAATCCTAATCTGTACGCTAACACTAACCCGTGCACTCACACTTACGCTCACCCTAAACCGTTGCCATACCCTCACCTAGACCCTAAACCGTCCCCGTCCCCTAACCCCAACCCCAGCCCGAACCCTAACAATAACCCTTCCCCAGAGCCTTACCCTCACCCGTCCCCTAATTCTAAACCGTACGCTAACACTAACCCGTGCACTCACACGTACGCTCACCCTAAACCGTTGTCGTACCCTCACTTGTACCGTAAAACATCCCCGTTACCTAACCCTAACCCTAGCCCGAGCCCTGACACTAACCCTTCCCCGAAGCCTTACCCTCACCTGTCCCCTAATCCTAACGCGTATGCTAACACTAACCCGTGCCCTCACATGTACGCTCACCCTAAACCGTTGCCGTACCCTCACCTGGACCCTAAACCGTCCCCGTCCCCTAAACCTAACCCTAGCGCGAACGCTAACACTAACCCTTTCCCGAAGCCTTACTCTTACCCGTCCTCTAATACTAACCCGTACGCTAACACTAATCCGTGCCCTCACACGTACGCTCACCCTAAACCGTTGTTGTACCATCACCTGGACCCTAAACCGCCCCCGTCCCCTAACCCTAAACCTAGCCCGAACCCTAACCCTAACCCTTCCACGAACCCTTACCCTCACCCATCCCCTAATCCTAACCCGTACGCTGACACTAACCCGTGCCCTCACACGTACGCTCACCCTAAACTGTTGCCGTACCCTCACCTGGACCCTAAACCGTCCCCGTCCCCTAACCCTAACCCTAGCCCGAACCCTAACACTAACCCTTCATCGAAGCCTTACCCTCACCCGTCCCCTAATCCTAAGCCGTACGCTAACACTAACCCATGCTCTCACACGTACGCTTACCCTAAACCGTTGCCGTACCCTCACCTGGACCCTAAACCGTCCCCGTCCCCTAACCCTAACCCTAGCCCGAACCCTAATCCTAACCCTTCCCCGAAGCCTTACCCTCACCCGTCCCCTAATCCTAACCCGTACGCTAACACTAACCCGTGCCCTCACACGTACGCTCACCCTAAACCGTTGTCGTACCCTCACTTGTACCGTAAACCATCCCCGTTACCTAACCCTAACCCTAGACCGAGCCCTGAGCCTAACCCTTCCCCGAAGCCTTACCCTCACCTGTCCCCTAATCCTAACCCGTATGCTAACACTAACCCGTGCCCTCACATGTACGCTCACCCTAAACCGTTGCCGTACCCTCACCTGGACCCTAAACCGTCCCCGTCCCCTAACCCTAACCCTAGGCCGAACCCTAACCCTAACCCTTCCCCTAAGCCTTACCCTCAACCGTCTCCTAATTCTAACCCGTAGGCTAACACTAACCCGTGCCCTCACACGTACGCTCACCCTAAACTGTTGACGTACCGTCACCTGTACAATAAACCGTCCCCATCCCCTAACCCTAACCCTAACCCTAACCCTTCCCCGAAGCCTTACCCTCACCCGTCCCCTATTCCTAACCCATACGCTAACACTAACCCGTGCCCTCACACGTACGCTCACCCTAAACTGTTGACGTACCGTCACCTGTACCATAAACCGTCCCCATCCCCTAACCCTAACCCTAGCCCGAACCCTAACCCTAAACCTTCCCCGAAGCCTTACCCTCACCCGTCCCCTATTCCTAACCCGTACGCTAACACTAACCCGTGCCCTCACACGTACGCTCACCCTAAACCGTTGCCTTTCCCTCACCTGGACCCTAAACCGTCCCCGTCCCCTAACGCTAACCCTAGCCCGAACGCTAACCGTAACCCTTCCCCGAAGCCTTACCCTCATCCGTCCCCTAATCCTAAACTGTACGCTAACACTAACCCGTGCCCTCACACGTACGCTCACCCTAAACAGTTGTCGTACCCTCACCTGGATCCTAAACCGTCCCCGTCCCCTAACCCTAACCCTAGCCCGAGCCTTAACCCTAACCCTTCCCCGAAGGCTTACCCTCACCCGTACCCTAATCCTAACCCGTACGCTAACACTAACCCGTGCCCTCACACGTACGCTCACCCTAAACCGTTGCCGTACCCTCACCTGGACCCTGAACGGTCCCAGTCCCCTAACCCTAACCCTAGCCCGAACCCTAACCCTAACCCTTCCCCGAAGCCTTACCCTCACCCGTCTCCTAATCCTAACCCGTACGCTAACACTAACCCGTGCCCTCACACGTACACTCACCCTAAACCGTTGTCGTACCCTCACCTGGACCCTAAACCGTCCCCGTCCCCTAACCCTAACCCTAGCCCGAGCTCTAACCCTAACCCTTCCCCGAAGCCTTACCCTCACCTGTCCCCTAATCCTAACCCGTACGCTAACACTAACCCGTGCCCTCACACGTACGCTCACCCTAAACTGTTGCCGTACCCTCAACTGGACCCTAAACCGTCCCCGTCCCCTAACCCTAACCCTAGCCCGAACCCTAACACTAACCCTTCCCCGAAGCCTTACCCTCACCCGTCCCCTAATCCTAACCCGTACGCTAACACTAACCCATGCCCTCACACGTACGCTCACCCTAAACCGTTGCCGTACCCTCACCTGGACCCTAAACCGTCCCCGTCCCCTAACCCTAACCCTAGCCCAAACCCTAATCCTAACCCTTCCCCGAAGCCTTACCCTCACCCGTCCCCTAATCCTAACCCGTACGCTAACACTAACCCGTGCCCTCCCACGTACGCTCACCCTAAACCGTTGTTGTACCCTCACCTGGACCCTAAACCGTCCCCGTCCCCTAACCCTAACCCTAGCCCAAACCCTAATCCTAACCCTTCCCCGAAGCCTTACCCTCACCCGTCCCCTAATCCTAACCCGTACGCTAACACTAACCCGTGCCCTCACACGTACGCTCACCCTGAACCGTTACCGTACCCTCACTGGACCCTAAACCGTCCACGTCCCCTAACCCTAACCCTAGCCCGAACCGTAACCCTAACCATTCTCCGAAGCCTTACCCTCACCCGTCTCATAATCCTAACCCGTAGGCTAACACTAACCCGTGCCCTCACACGTACGCTCACCCTAAACCGTTGTCGTACGCTCACCTGGACCCTAAACCGTCCCCGTCCCCTAAACCTAACCCTAGCGCGAACGCTAACACTAACCCTTTCCCGAAGCCTTACTCTTACCCGTCCTCTAATACTAACCCGTACGCTAACACTAACCCGTGCCCTCACACGTACGCTCACCCTAAACCGTTGTTGTACCCTCACCTGGACCCTAAACCGCCCCCGTCCCCTAACCCTAACCCTAGCCCGAACCCTAACACTAACCCTTCCCCGAAGCCTTACCCTCACCCGTCCCCTAATCCTAAGCCGTACGCTAACACTAACCCATGCTCTCACACGTACGCTCACCCTAAACCGTTGCCGTACCCTCACCTGGACCCTAAACCGTCCCCGTCTCCTAACCCTAACCCTAGCCCGAACCCTAATCCTAACCCTTCCCCGAAGCCTTACCCTCACCCGTCCCCTAATCCTAACCCGTACGCTAACACTAACCCGTGCCCTCACACGTACGCTCACCCTAAACCGTTCCCGTACCCTCACCTGGACCCTAAACCGTCCACGTCCCCTAACCCTAACCCTAGCCCGAACCCTAACCCTAACCCTTCCCAGAAGCCTTACCCTCACCCGTCCCCTAATCCTAACCCGTACGCTAACAGTAACCTGTGCCCTCACACGTACGTTCACCCAAAACCGTTGTCGTACCCTCACCTGGACCCTAAACCGTCCCCGTGCCCTAACCCTAACCCTAGTCCGAACCCTAATCCTAACCCTTCCCCGAAGCCTTACCCTCACCCGTCCCCTAATCCTAACCCGTACGGTAACACTAACCCATGCTCTCACACGTACGCTCACCCTAAACTGTTGACGTACCCTCACCTGGACCCTAAACCGTCCCCGTCCCCTAACCCTAACCCTAGCCCGAACTCTAACCCTAACCACTCCCCGAAGTCTTACCCTCACCCATCCCATAATGCTAATCTGTACGCTAACACTAACCCGTGCACTCACACTTACGCTCACCCTAAACCGTCCCCGTCCCCTAACCCTAACCCTAGCCCGAACCCTAATCCTAACCCTTCCCCGAAGCCTTACCCTCACCCGTCCCCTAATCCTAACCCGTACGCTAACACTAACCCGTGCCCTCACACGTACGCTCACCCTAAACCGTAGTCGTACCCTCATCTAGACCCTAAACCGTCCCCGTCCCCTAAACCTAACCCTAGCGCGAACGCTAACACTAACCCTTTCCTGAAGCCTTACTCTTACCCGTCCTCTAATACTAACCCGTACGCTAACACTAATCCGTGCCCTCACACGTATGCTCACCCTAAACCGTTGTTGTACCCTCACCTGGACCCTAAACCGCCCCCGTCCCCTAACCCTAAACCTAGCCCGAACCCTAACCCTAACGCTTCCACGAAGCCTTACCCTCACCCATCCCCTAATCCTAACCCGTACGCTAACACTAACCCGTGCCCTCACACGTACGCTCACCCTAAACTGTTGCCGTACCCTCAACTGGACCCTAAACCGTCTCCGTCCCCTAACCCTAACCCTAGCCCGAACCCTAACACTAACCCTTCCCCGAAGCCTTACCCTCACCCGTCCCCTAATCCTAACCCGTACGCTAACACTAACCCATGCTCTCACACGTACGCTCACCCTAAACCGTTGCCGTACCCTCACCGGGACCCTAAACCGTCCCCGTCCCCTAACCCAAACCCTAGCCCGAACCCTAATCCTAACCCTTCTCCGAAGCCTTACCCTCACCCGTCCCCTAATCCTAACCCGTACGCTAACACTAACCCGTGCCCTCACACGTACGCTCACCCTAAACCGTTGCCGTACCCTCACCTGGACCCTAAACAGTCCACGTCCCCTAACCCTAACCCTAGCCCAAACCCTAACCCTAACCCTTCCCAGAAGCCTTACCCTCACCCGTCCCCTAATCCTAACCCGTACGCTAACAGTAACCTGTGCCCTCACACGTACGCTCACCCAAAACCGTTGTTGTACCCTCACCTGGACCCTAAACCGTCCCCGTCCCCTAACCCTAACCCTAGCCCGAACTCTAACCCTAACCCCTCCCCGAAGCCTTACCCTCACCCATCCCATAATCCTAATCTGTACGCTAACACTAACCCGTGCACTCACACTTACGCTCACCCTAAACCGTTGCCGTACCCTCACCTAGACCCTAAACCGTCCCCGTCCCCTAACCCCAACCCCAGCCCGAACCCTAACAATAACCCTTCCCCAGAGCCTTACCCTCACCCGTCCCCTAATCCTAAACCGTACGCTAACACTAACCCGTGCACTCACACGTACGCTCACCCTAAACCGTTGTCGTACCCTCACTTGTACCGTAAACCATCCCCGTTGCCTAACCCTAACCCTAGCCCGAGCCCTGACCCTAACACTTACCCGAAGCCTTACCATCGCCTGTCCCCTAATCCTAACCCGTATGCTAACACTAACCCGTGCCCTCACATGTACGCTCACCCTAAACCGTTGCCGTACCCTCACCTGGACCCTAAACCGTCCCTGTCCCCTAACCCTAACCCTAGCCCGAACCCTAACCCTAACCCTTCCCCGAAGCCTTATCCTCAACCGTCTCCTAATCCTAACCCGTAGGCTAACACTAACCCGTGCCCTCACACGTACGCTCACCCTAAACTGTTGACGTACCGTCACCTGTACCATAAACCGTCCCCATCCCCTAAACCTAACCCTAGCCCGAACCCTAACCCTAACCCTTCACAAAAGCCTTACCCTCACCCATCCCCTATTCCTAACCCGTACGCTAACACTAACCCGTGCCCTCACACGTACGCTCACCCTAAACCGTTGCCTTTCCCTCATCTGGACCCTAAACCGTCCCCGTCCCCTAACCCTAACCCTAGCCCGAACGCTAACCCTAACCCTTCCCTGAAGCCTTACCCTCATCCGTCCCCTAATCCTAAACTGTACGCTAACACTAACCCGTGCCCTCACACGTACGCTCACCCTAAACCGTTGTCGTACCCTCACCTGGACCCTAAACCGTCCCCGACCCCTAACCCTAACCCTAGCCCGAGCCCTAACCCTAACCCTTCCCCGAAGGCTTACCCTCACCCGTACCCTAATCCTAACCCGTACGCTAACACTAACCCGTGCCCTCACACGTACGCTCACCCTAAACCGTTGCCGTACCCTCACCTGGACCCTAAACAGTCCCCGTCCCCTAACCCTAACCCTAGCCCGAAGCCTAACCCTAACCCTTCCCCGAAGCCTTACCCTCACCCGTCTTCTAATCCTAACCCGTACGCTAACACTAACCCGTGCCCTCACACGTACACTCACCCTAAACCGTTGTCGTACCCTCACCTGGACCCTAAACCGTCCCCGTCCCCTAACCGTAACACTAGCCCGAGCTCTAACCCTAACCCTTCCCCGAAGCCTTACCCTCACCCGTCCCCAAATCCTAACCCGTACGCTAACACTAACCCGTGCACTCACACGTACGCTCACCCTAAACCGTTGTCGTACCCTCACTTGTACCGTAAACCATCCCCGTTACCTAACCCTAACCCTAGGCCGAGCTCTGACCCTAACCCTTCCCCGAAGCCTTACCCTCACCTGTCCCCTAATCCTAACCCGTATGCTAACACTAACCCATGCCCTCACATGTACGCTCACCCTAAACCGTTGCCGTACCCTCACCTGGACCCTAAACCGTCCCCGTCCCCTAACCCTAACCCTAGCCCGAACCCTAAACCTAACCCTTCCCCGAAGCCTTACCCTCAACCGTTTCCTAATCCTAACCCGTAGGCTAACACTAACCCGTGCCCTCACACGTACGCTCACCCTAAACTGTTGACGTACCGTCACCTGTACCATAAACCGTCCCCATGCCCTAACCCTAAACCTAACCCTAACCCTTCCCCGAAGCCTTACCCTCACCCGTCCCCTATTCCTAAGCCGTACGCTAACACTAACCCGTGCCCTCACACGTACGCTCACCCTAAACTGTTGACGTACCGTCACCTGTACCATAAACCGTCCCCATCCCCTAACCCTAACCCTAGCCCGAACCCTAACCCTAACCCTTCCCCGAAGCCTTACCCTCACCCGTCCCCTATTCCTAACCCGTACGCTAACACTATCCCGTGCCCTCACACGTACGCTCACCCTAAACCGTTGCCTTTCCCTCACCTGGACCCTAAACCGTCCCCGTCCCCTAACCCTAACCCTAGCCTGAACGCTAACCCTAACCCTTCCCCGAAGCCTTACCCTCATCCGTCCCCTAATCCTAAACTGTACGCTAACACTAACCCGTGCCCTCACACGTACGCTCACCCTAAACCGTTGTCGTACCCTCACTTGGATCCTAAACCGTCCCCGTCCCCTAACCCTAACCCTAGCCCGAGCCCTAACCCTAACCCTTCCCCGAAGGCTTACCCTCACCCGTACCCTAATCCTAACCCGTACGCTAACACTAACCCGTGCCCTCACACGTACGCTCACCCTAAACCGTTGCCGTACCCTCACCTGGACCCTAAACCGTCCACGTCCCCTAACCCTAACCCTAGCCCGAACCCTAACCCTAACCCTTCCCAGAAGCTTTACCCTCACCCGTCCCCTAATCCTAACCCGTACGCTAACAGTAACCTGTGCCCTCACACGTACGCTCACCCAAAACCGTTGTTGTACCCTCACCTGGACCCTAAATCGTCCCCGTCTCCTAACCCTCACCCTAGCCCGAACTTTAACCCTAACCCCTCCCCGAAGCCTTACCCTCACCCATCCCATAATCCTAATCTGTACGCTAACACTAACCCGTGCACTCACACTTACGCTCACCCTAAACCGTTGCCGTACCCTCACCTAGACCCTAAACCGTCCCCGTCCCCTAACCCCAATCCCAGCCCGAACCCTAACAATAACCCTTCCCCAGAGCCTTACCCTCACCCGTCCCATAATCCTAAACCATACGCTAACACTAACCCGTGCACTCACACGTACGCTCACCCTAAACCGTTGTCGTACCCTCACTTGTACCGTAAACCATCCCCTTTACCTAACCCAAACGTAGCCCGAGCCCTGACCCTAACCCTTCCCCGAAGCCTTACCCTCACCTGTCCCCTAATCCTAACCCGTATGCTAACACTAACCCGTGCCCTCACATGTACGCTCACCCTAAACCGTTGCCGTACCCTCACCTGGACCCTAAACCGTCCCCGTCCCCTAACCCTAACCCTAGCCCGAACCCTAACCCTAACCCTTCCCCGAAGCCTTACCCTCAACCGTCTCCTAATCCTAACCCGTAGGCTAACACTAACCCGTGCCCTCACACGTACGCTCACCCTAAAGTGTTGACGTACCGTCACCTGTACCACAAACCATCCCCATCCCCTAACCCTAACCCTAGCCCGAACCCTAATCCTAACCCTTCCCCGAAGCCTTACCCTCACCCGTCCCCTAATCCTAACCCGTACGCTAACACTAACCCGTGCCCTCACACGTACGCTCACCCTGAACCGTTACCGTACCCTCACTGGACCCTAAACCGTCCACGTCCCCTAACCCTAACCCTAGCCCGAACCCTAACCCTAACCCTTCCCCGAAGCCTTACCCTCACCCGTCTCATAATCCTAACCCGTAGGCTAACACAAACCCGTGCCCTCACACGTACGCTCACCCTAAACCGTTGTCGTACCCTCACGTGGACCCTAAACCGCCCCCGTCCCCTAACCCTAACCCTAGCCCGAAACCTAACCCTAACCCTTCCACGAAGCCTTACCCTCACACATCCCCTAATCCTAACCCGTACGCTAACACTAACCCGTGCCCTCACACGTACGCTCACCCTAAACTGTTGCCGTACCCTCACCTGGACCCTAAACCGTCCCCGTCCCCTAACCCTAACCCTAACCCTAGCCCGAACCCTAACACTAACCCTTCCCTGAAGCCTTACCCTCACCCGTCCCCTAATCCTAACCCGTACGCTAACACTAACCCGTGCCCTCACACGTACGCTCACCCTGAGCCTTTACCGTACCCTCACTGGACCCTAAACCGTCCACGTCCCCTAACCCTAACCCTAGCCCGAACCCTAATCCTAACCCTTCCCCGAAGCCTTACCCTCACCCGTCCCCTAATCCTAACCCGTACGCTAACACTAACCCGTGCCCTCACACGTACGCTCACCCTAAACCGTTGCCGTACTCTCACCTGGACCCTAAACCGTCTACGTCCCCTAACCCTAATCCTAGCCCGAACCCTAACCCTAACCCTTCCCAGAAGCCTTACCCTCACCCGTCCCCTAATCTTAACCCGTACGCTAACACTAACCTGTGCCCTCACACGTACGCTCACCCAAAACTGTTGTTGTACCCTCACCTGGACCCTAAACCGTCCCCGTTCCCTAACCCTAACCCTAGCCCGAACTCTAACCCCAACCCCTCCCCGAAGCCTTACCCTCACCCATCCCATAATCCTAATCTGTACGCTAACAATAACCCGTGCACTCACACTTACGCTCACCCTAAAACGTTGCCGTACCCTCACCTAGACCCTAAACCGTCCCCGTCCCCGTCCCCTAACCCTAGCCCAAACCCTAATCCTAAACTTTCCCCGAAGCCTTACCCTCACCCGTCCCCTAATCCTAACCCGTACGCTAACACTAACCCGTGCCCTCACACGTACTCTCACCCTGAACCGTTACCGTACCCTCACTGGACCCTAAACCGTCCACGTCCCCTAACCCTAACCCTAGCCCGAACCCTAACCCTAACCCTTCCCCGAAGCTTTACACTCACCCGTCTCATAATCCTAACCCGTAGGCTAACACTAACCCGTGCCCTCACACGTACGCTCACCCTAAACCGTTGTCGTACCCTCACCTAGACCCTAAACCGTCCCCGTCCCCTAACCCTAACCCTAGCCCGAGCTCTAACCCTAACCCTTCCCTGAAGCCTTACCCTCACCCTTCCCCTAATCCTAACCCGTACGCTAACACTAACCCGTGCCCTCACACGTACGCTCACCCTAAACTGTTGCCGTACCCTCACCTGGACCCTAAACCGTCCCCGTACCCTAACCCTAACCCTAGCCCGAACCCTAACACTAACCCTTCCCCGAAGCCTTACCCTCACCCGTCCACTAATAGTAACCCGTACGCTAACACTAACCCGTGCCCTCACATATACGCTCACCCTAAACCGTTGTTGAACCCTCACCTGCACCCTAAACCGCCCCCGTCTCCTAACCCTAACCCTAGCCCGAACCCTAACCCTAAACCTTCCCCGAAGCCTTACCCTCACCCATCCCATAATCCTAACCCGTACGCTAACACTAACACGTGCCCTCACACGTACGCTCACCCTAAACTGTTGCCGTACCCTCACCTGTACCATAAACCGTCCCCATCCCCTAACCTTAACCCTAGCCCGAACCCTAACCCTAACGCTTCCCCGAAGCCTTACCCTCACACGTCCCCTATTCCTAACCCGTACGCTAACACTAACCCGTGCCCTCACACGTACGCTCACCCTAAACCGTTGCCTTTCCCTCACCTGGACCCTAAACGGTCCCCGTCCCCTAACCCTAACCCTAGCCCGAACGCTAACCCTAACCCTTCCCTTTAGCCTTACCCTCACCGGTCCCCTAAACCTAAACTGTACGCTAACACTAACCCGTGCCCTCACACGTACGCTCACCCTAAACCGTTGTAGTACCCTCACCTGGACCCTAAACCGTCCCCGTCCCCTAACCCTAACCCTAGCCCGAGCTCTAACCCTAACCCTTCCCCGAAGCCTTACCCTCACCCGTCCCCTATTCCTAACCCGTATGCTAACACTAACCCGTGCCCTCACACGTACGCTCACCCTAAACCGTTGCCTTTCCCTCTCCTGGACCCTAAACGGTCCCCGTCCACTAACCCTAACCCTAGCCCGAACACTAACCCTAACCCTTCCCCTTAGCCTTACCCTCACCCGTCCGCTAATGCTAAACTGTACGCTAACACTACCCCGTGCCCTCACACGTACGCTCACCCTAAAACGTTGTCGTACCCTCACCTGGACCCTAAACCGTCCCCGTCCCCTAACCCTAACCCTAGCCCGAACCCTAACCCTAACCCTTCCCCGAAGCCTTACCCTCACCCGTCTCCTAATCCTAACCCGTACGCTAACACTAACCCGTGCCCTCACACGTACACTCACCCTAAACCGTTCTCGTACCCTCACCTGGACCCTAAACCGTCCCCGTCCCCTAACCCTAACCGTAGTCCGAGCTCTAACCCTAACCCTTCCCCGAAGCCTTACCCTCATCCGTCCCCTAATCCTAACCCGTACGCTAACACTAACCCGTGCCCTCACACGTACGCTCACCCTAAACCGTTGCCGTACCCTCACCTGGACCCTAAACCGTCCCCGTCCCCTAACCCTAACCCTAGCCCGAACCCTAACACTAACCCTTCCCCGAAGCCTTACCCTCACCCGTCCCCTAATCCTAACCCGTACGCTAACACTAACCCATGGTCTCACACGTACGCTCACCCTAAACCGTTGCCGTACCCTCACCTGGACCCTAAACCGTCCCCGTCCCCTAACCCTAACCCTAGCCCGAACCCTAATCCTAACCCTTCCCCGAAGCCTTACCCTCAACCGTCCCCTAATCCTAACCCGTACGCTAACACTAACCCGTGCCCTCACACGTACGCTCACCCTAAACCGTTGCCGTACCCTCACCTGGACCCTAAACCGTCCACGTCCCCTAACCCTAACAAGAGCCTGAACCCTAACCCTAACCCTTCCCAGAAGCCTTACCCTCACCCGTCCCCTAATCCTAACCCGTACGCTAACACTAACCTGTGCCCTCACACGTACGCTCACCGAAAACCGTTGTCGTACCCTCACCTGGACCCTAAACCGTCCCTGTCCCCTAACCCTAACTCTAGCCCGAGCTCTAACCCTAACCCTTCCCCGAAGCCTTACCCTCACCCGTCCCCTAATCCTAACCCGTACGCTAACACTAACCCGTGCCCTCACACGTACGCTCACCCTAAACTGTTGCCGTACCCTCACCTGGACCCTAAACCGTCCCCGTCCTCTAACCGTAACCCTGGCCCGAACCCTAACACTAACCCTTCCCCGAAGCCTTACCCTCACCCGTCCCCTAATTGTAACCCGTACGCTAACACTAACCCGTGCCCTCACACGTACGCTCACCCTAAACCGTTGTTGTACCCTCACCTGGACCCTAAACCGCCCCCGTCCCCTAACCCTAACCCTAGCCCGAACCCTAACCCCAACCCTTCCCCGAAGCCTTACCCTCACAAATCACCTAATCCTAACCCGTACGCGAACACTAACCCGTGCCCTCACACGTACGCTCACCCTAAACTGTTGCCGGACCCTCACCTGGACCCTAAACCGTCCCCGTCCCCTAACCCTAACCCTAGCCCGAACCCTAACACTAACCCTTCCCGAAGCCTTACCCTCACCCGTCCCCTAATCCTAACCCGTACGCTAACACTAACCCATGCTCTCACACGTACGCTCACCCTAAGCCGTTACCGTACCCTCACTGGAACCTAAACCGTCCACGTCCCCTAACCCTAACCCTAGCCCGAACCCTAACCCTAACCCTTCCCCGAAGCCTTACCCTCACCCGTCCCATAATCCTAACCCGTAGGCTAACACTAACCCGTGCCCTCACACGTACGCTCACCCTGAACCGTTACCGTACCCTCACTGGACCCTAAACCGTCCACGTCCCCTAACCCTAACCCTAGCCCGAACCCTAACCCTAACCCTTCCCCGAAGCCTTACCCTCACCCGTCTCATAATCCTAAACCGTAGGCTAACACTAACCCGTGCCCTCACACGTACGCTCACCCTAAACCGTTGTTGTACCCTCACCTGGACCCTAAACCGCCCCCTTCCCCTAACCCTAACCCTAGCCCGAACCCTAACACTAACCCTTCCACGAAGCCTTACCCTCACCCATCCCCTAATCCTAACCCGTACGCTAACACTAACCCGTGCCCTCACACGTATGCTCACCCTAAACTGTTGCCGTACCCTCACTTGTACCATAAACCGTCCCCATCCCCTAACCCTAACCCTAGCTCGAACCCTAACCCTAACGCTTCCCCGAAGCCTTACCCTCACCCGTCCCCTATTCCTAACCCGTACGCTAACACTAACCCGTGCCCTCACACGTACGCTCACCCTAAACCGTTGCCTTTCCCTCACCTGGACCCTAAACGGTCCCCGTCCCCTAACCCTAACCCTAGCCGGAACGCTAACCCTAACCCTTCCCCTTAGCCTTACGCTGACCCGTCCCCTAATCCTAAACAGTACGCTAACACTAACCCGTGCCCTTACACCTACGCTCACCCTAAACCGTTGTCGTACCCTCACCTGGACCCTAAACCGTCCCGGTCCCCTAACACTAACCCTAGCCCGAACCCTAACCCTAACCCTTCCCCGAAGCCTTACCCTCACCCGTCCCCTAATCCTAACCCGTACGCTAACACTAACCCATGCTCTCACACGTACGCTCACCCTAAACCGTTGCCGTACCCTCACCTGGACCCTAAACCGTCCACGTCCCCTAACCCTAACCCTAGCCCGAACCCTAACCCTAACCCTTCCCAGAAGCCTTACCCTCACCCGTCCCCTAATCCTAACCCGTACGCTAACACTAACCCGTGCACTCACACTTACGCTCACCCTAAACCGTTGCCGTACCCTCACCTAGACCCTAAACCGTCCCCGTCCCCTAACCCCAACCCCAGCCCGAACCCTAACAATAACCCTTCCCCAGAGCCTAACCCTCACCCGTCCCCAATCCTAAACCGTACGCTAACACTACCACGTGAACTCACACGTACGCTCACCCTAAACCGTTGTCGTACCCTCACTTGTACCGTAAACCATCCCCGTTACCTAACCCTAACCCTAACCCTTCCCCAAAGCCTTACCCTCAACCGTCTCCTAATCCTAACCCGTAGGCTAACACTAACCCGTGCCCTCACACGTACGCTCACCCTAAACTGTTGACGTACCGTCACCTGTACCATAAACCGTCCCCATCCCCTAACCCTAACCCTAGCCCGAACCCTAACCCTAACCCTTCCCCGAAGCCTTACCCTCACCCGTCCCCTATTCCTAACCCATACGCTAACACTAACCCATGCCCTCACACGTACGCTCACCCTAAACTGTTGACGTACCGTCACCTGTACCATAAACCGTCCCCATCCCCTAACCCTAACCCTAGCCCGAACCCTAACCCTAACCCTTCCCCGAAGCCTTACCCTCACCCGTCCCCTATTCCTAACCCGTACGCTAACACTAACCCATGCCCTCACACGTACGCTCACCCTAAACCGTTGCCTTTCCCTTACCTGGACCCTAAACCTTCCCCGTCCCCTAACCCTGACCCTAGCCCGAACAATAACCCTAACACTTCCCCGAAGCCTTACCCTCACCCGTCCACTAATCCTAAACTGTACGCTAACACTAACCCGTGCCCTCACACGTACGCTCACCCTAAACCGTTGTCGTACCCTCACCTGGACCCTAAACCGTCCCCGTCCCCTAACCCTAACCCTAGCCCGAGCCCTAAGCCTAACCCTTCCCCGAAGGTTACCCTCACCCGTACCCTAATCCTAACCCGTACGCTAACACTAACCCGTGCCCTCACACGTACGCTCACCCTAAACCGTTGCCGTACCCTCACCTGGACCCTAAACCGTCCCCGTCCCCTAACCCTAACCCTAGCCCGAACCCTAACCCTAACCCTTCCCCGAAGCCTTACCCTCACCGGTCTCCTAATCCTAACCCGTACGCTAACACTAACCCGTGCCCTCACACGTACGCTCACCCTAAACCGTTGTCGTACCCTCACCTGGACCCTAAACCGTCCCCGTCCCCTAAACCTAACCCTAGTGTGAACGCTAACACTAACCCTTTCCCGAAGCCTTACTCTTACCCGTCCTCTAATACTAACCGGTACGCTAACACTAACCCGTGTCCTCCCACGTACGCTCACCCTAAACCGTTGTTGTACCCTCACCTGGACCCTAAACCGTCCCCGTCCCCTAAACCTAACCATAGCCCGAACCCTAATCCTAACCCTTCCCCGAAGCCTTACCCTCACCCGTCCCCTAATCCATCCCGTACGCTAACACTAACCCGTGCCCTCACACGTACGCTCACCCTAAACTGTTGACGTACCGTCACCTGTACCATAAACCGTCCCCGTCCCCTAACCCTAACCCTAGCCCGAACCCCAACCCTAACACTTCCCCGAAGCCTTACCCTCACCCGTCCCCTATTCCTAACCCGTACGCTAACACTAACCCGTGCCCTCACACGTACGCTCACCCTAAACCGTTGTTGTACCCTCACCTGGACACTAAACCGCCCCCGTCCCCTAACCCTAACCCTAGCCCGAACCCTAACCCCAACCCTTCCCCGAAGCCTTACCCTCACCCATCACCTAATCCTAACCCGTACGCGAACACTAACCCGTGCCCTCACACGTACGCTCACCCTAAACTGTTGCCGTACCCTCACCTGGACCCTAAACCGTCCCCGTCCCCTAACCCTAACCCTAGCCCGAACCCTAACACTAACCCTTCCCGAAGCCTTACCCTCACCCGTCCCCTAATCCTAACCCGTACGCTAACACTAACCCATGCTCTCACACGTACGCTCACCCTAAGCCGTTACCGTACCCTCACTGGAACCTAAACCGTCCACGTCCCCTAACCCTAACCCTAGCCCGAACCCTAACCCTAACCCTTCCCCGAAGCCTTACCCTCACCCGTCCCATAATCCTAACCCGTAGGCTAACACTAACCCGTGCCCTCACACGTACGCTCACCCTGAACCGTTACCGTACCCTCACTGGACCCTAAACCGTCCACGTCCCCTAACCCTAACCCTAGCCCGAACCCTAACCCTAACCCTTCCCCGAAGCCTTACCCTCACCCGTCTCATAATCCTAAACCGTAGGCTAACACTAACCCGTGCCCTCACACGTACGCTCACCCTAAACCGTTGTTGTACCCTCACCTGGACCCTAAACCGCCCCCTTCCCCTAACCCTAACCCTAGCCCGAACCCTAACACTAACCCTTCCACGAAGCCTTACCCTCACCCATCCCCTAATCCTAACCCGTACGCTAACACTAACCCGTGCCCTCACACATATGCTCACCCTAAACTGTTTCCGTACCCTCACCTGTACCATAAACCGTCCCCATCCCCTAACCCTAACCCTAGCTCGAACCCTAACCCTAACGCTTCCCCGAAGCCTTACCCTCACCCGTCCCCTATTCCTAACCCGTACGCTAACACTAACCCGTGCCCTCACACGTACGCTCACCCTAAACCGTTGCCTTTCCCTCACCTGGACCCTAAACGGTCCCCGTCCCCTAACCCTAACCCTAGCCGGAACGCTAACCCTAACCCTTCCCCTTAGCCTTACGCTGACCCGTCCCCTAATCCTAAACAGTACGCTAACACTAACCCGTGCCCTTACACCTACGCTCACCCTAAACCGTTGTCGTACCCTCACCTGGACCCTAAACCGTCCCGGTCCCCTAACACTAACCCTAGCCCGAACCCTAACCCTAACCCTTCCCCGAAGCCTTACCCTCACCCGTCCCCTAATCCTAACCCGTACGCTAACACTAACCCATGCTCTCACACGTACGCTCACCCTAAACCGTTGCCGTACCCTCACCTGGACCCTAAACCGTCCACGTCCCCTAACCCTAACCCTAGCCCGAACCCTAACCCTAACCCTTCCCAGAAGCCTTACCCTCACCCGTCCCCTAATCCTAACCCGTACGCTAACACTAACCCGTGCACTCACACTTACGCTCACCCTAAACCGTTGCCGTACCCTCACCTAGACCCTAAACCGTCCCCGTCCCCTAACCCCAACCCCAGCCCGAACCCTAACAATAACCCTTCCCCAGAGCCTAACCCTCACCCGTCCCCAATCCTAAACCGTACGCTAACACTACCACGTGAACTCACACGTACGCTCACCCTAAACCGTTGTCGTACCCTCACTTGTACCGTAAACCATCCCCGTTACCTAACCCTAACCCTAACCCTTCCCCAAAGCCTTACCCTCAACCGTCTCCTAATCCTAACCCGTAGGCTAACACTAACCCGTGCCCTCACACGTACGCTCACCCTAAACTGTTGACGTACCGTCACCTGTACCATAAACCGTCCCCATCCCCTAACCCTAACACTAGCCCGAACCCTAACCCTAACCCTTCCCCGAAGCCTTACCCTCACCCGTCCCCTATTCCTAACCCATACGCTAACACTAACCCATGCCCTCACACGTACGCTCACCCTAAACTGTTGACGTACCGTCACCTGTACCATAAACCGTCCCCATCCCCTAACCCTAACCCTAGCCCGAACCCTAACCCTAACCCTTCCCCGAAGCCTTACCCTCACCCGTCCCCTATTCCTAACCCGTACGCTAACACTAACCCATGCCCTCACACGTACGCTCACCCTAAACCGTTGCCTTTCCCTTACCTGGACCCTAAACCGTCCCCGTCCCCTAACCCTGACCCTAGCCCGAACGCTAACCCTAACACTTCCCCGAAGCCTTACCCTCACCCGTCCCCTAATCCTAAACTGTACGCTAACACTCCCCCGTGCCCTCACACGTACGCTCACCCTAAACCGTTGTCGTACCCTCACCTGGACCCTAAACCGTCCCCGTCCCCTAACCCTAACCCTAGCCCGAGCCCTAACCCTAACCCTTCCCCGAAGGTTACCCTCACCCGTACCCTAATCCTAACCCGTACGCTAACACTAACCCGTGCCCTCACACGTACGCTCACCCTAAACCGTTGCCGTACCCTCACCTGGACCCTAAACCGTCCCCGTCCCCTAACCCTAACCCTAGCCCGAACCCTAACCCTAACCCTTCCCCGAAGCCTTACCCTCACCGGTCTCCTAATCCTAACCCGTACGCTAACACTAACCCGTGCCCTCACACGTACGCTCACCCTAAACCGTTGTCGTACCCTCACCTGGACCCTAAACCGTCCCCGTCCCCTCAACCTAACCCTAGTGTGAACGCTAACACTAACCCTTTCCCGAAGCCTTACTCTTACCCGTCCTCTAATACTAACCGGTACGCTAACACTAACCCGTGCCCTCCCACGTACGCTCACCCTAAACCGTTGTTGTACCCTCACCTGGACCCTAAACCGTCCCCGTCCCCTAACCCTAACCCTAGCCCGAACCCTAATCCTAACCCTTCCCCGAAGCCTTACCCACACCCGTCCCCTAATCCATCCCGTACGCTAACACTAACCCGTGCCCTCACACGTACGCTCACCCTGAACCGTTACCGTACCCTCACTGGACCCTAAACCGTCCACGTCCCCTAACCCTAAGCCTAGCCCGAACCCTAACCATAACCCTTCCCCGAAGCCTTACCCTCACCCGTCTCATAATCCTAACCCGTAGGCTAACACTAACCCGTGCCCTCACACGTACGCTCACCCTAAACTGTTGACGTACCGTCACCTGTACCATAAACAGTCCCCGTCCCCTAACCCTAACCCTAGCCCGAACCCTAACCCTAACACTTCCCCGAAGCCTTACCCTCACCCGTCCCCTATTCCTAACCCGTACGCTAACACTAACCCGTGCCCTCACACGTACACTCACCCTAAACTGTAGACGTACCGTCACCTGTACCATAAACCGTCCCCATCCCCTAACCCTAACCCTAGCCCGAACCCTAACCCTAACCCTTCCCCAAAGCCTTAACCTCACCCGTCTCCTAATCCTAACCCGTACGCTAACACTAACCCGTGCCCTCACACGTACACTCACCCTAAACCGTTGTCGTACCCTCACCTGGACCCTAAACCGTCCCCGTCCCCTAACCCTAACCCTAGCCCGAGCTCTAACCCTAACCCTTCCCCGAAGCCTTACCCACACCCGTCCCCTAATCCTAACCCGTACGCTAACACTAACCCGTGCCCTCCCACGTACGCTCACACTAAATTGTTGCCGTACCCTCACCTGGACCCTAAACCGTCCCCGTCCCCTTACCCTAACCCTAGCCCGAACCCTAACACTAACCCTTCCCCTAAGCCTTACCCTCACCCGTCCCATAATACTAACCCGTACGCTAACACTAACCCGGGCCCTCACACGTACGCTCACCGTAAACCGTTGATGTACCCTCACCTGGACCCTAAACCGCCCCCGTCCCCTAACCCTAACCCTAGCCCGAACCCTAACCCTAACCCTTCCCCGAAGCCTTACCCTCACCCGTCCCCTAATCCTAAACTGTACGCTAACACTAACCCGTGCCCTCACACGTACGCTCACCCTAAACCGTTGTCGTACCCTCACCTGGACCCTAAACCGTCCCCGTCCCCTAACCCTAACCCTAGCCCGAAACCTAATCCTAACCCGTCTCCGAAGCCTTACCCTCACCCGTCCCCTAATCCTAACCCGTACGGTAACACTAACCCGTGCCCTCACACGTACACTCACACTAAACCGATGCCGTACCCTCTCCTGGACCCTAAACCGTCCCCATCCCCTAACCCTAACCCTAGCCCGAACCCTAATCCTAACCCTTCCCCGAAGCCTTACCCTCACCCGTCCCCTAATCCTAACCCGTACGCTAACACTAACCCGTGCCCTCCCACGTACGCTCACCCTAAACCGTTCTTGTACCCTCACCTGGACCCTAAACCGTCCCCGTCCCCTAACTCTAACCCTAGCCCGAACCCTAATCCTAACCTTTCCCCGAAGCCTTACCCTCACCCGTCCCCTAATCCTAACCCGTACGCTAACACTAACCCGTGCCCTCACACGTACGCTCACCCTGAACCGTTACCGTACCCTCACTGGACCCTAAACGGTCCCCGTCCCCTAACCCTAACCCTAGCCCGAGCCCTAACCCTAACACTTCCCCGAAGGCTTACCCTCACCCGTACCCTAATCCTAACCCGTACGCTAACACTAACCCGTGCCCTCACACGTACGCTCACCCTAAACTGTTGCCATACCCTCAACTGGACCCTAAACCGTCCCCGTCCCCTAACCCTAACCCTAGCCCGAACCCTAACACTAACCCTTCCCCGAAGCCTTACCCTCACCCGTCCCCTAATACTAAACTGTACGCTAACACTAACCCGTGCCCTCACACGTATGCTCACCCTAAACCATTCCCGTACCCTCACCTGGACCCTAAACCGTCCACGTCCCCTAACCCTAACCCTAGCCCGAACCCTAACCCTAACCCTTCCCAGAAGCCTTACCCTCACCCGTCCCCTAATCCTAACCCGTACGCTAACACTAACCTGTGCCCTCACACGTACGCTGACCCAAAACTGTTGTTGTACCCTCACCTGGACCCTAAACCGTCCCCTTCCCCTAACCCTAACCCTAGCCCGAACTCTAACCCTAACCCCTCCCCGAAGCCTTACCCTCACCCATCCCATAATCCTAATCTGTACGCTAACACTAACCTGTGCACTCACACTTACGCTCACCCTAAACCGTTGCCGTACCCTCACCTAGACCCTAAACCGTCCCCGTCCCCTAACCCCAACCCCAGCCCGAACCCTAACAATAACCCTTCCCCAGAGCCTTACCCTCACCCGTCCCCTAATCCTAAACCGAACGCTAACACTAACCCGTTCACTCACACGTACGCTCACCCTAAACCGTTGTCGTACCCTCACTTGTACCGTAAACCATCCCCGTTACCTAACCCTAACCCTAGCCCGAGCCCTGACCCTAACCCTTCCCCGAAGCCTTACCCTCACCTGTCCCCTAATCCTAACCCGTATGATAACACTAACCCGTGCCCTCACATGTACGCTCACCCTAAACCGTTGCCGTACCCTCACCTGGACCCTAAACCGTCCCCGTCCCCTAACCCTAACCCTAGCCCGAACCCTAACCCTAACCCTTCCCCGAAGCCTTACCCTCAACCGTCTCCTAATCCTAACCCGGAGGCTAACACTAACCCGTGCCCTCACACGTACGCTCAGCCTAAACTGTTGACGTACCGTCACCTGTACCATAAACCGTCCCCATCCCCTAACCCTAGCCCGAACCCTAACCCTAACCCTTCCCCGAAGCCTTACCCTCACCCGTCCCCTATTCCTAACCCGTACGCTAACACTAACCCGTGCCCTCACACGTACGCTCACCCTAAACCGTTGCCTTTCCCTCACCTGGACCCTAAACCGTCCCCGTCCCCTAACCCTAACCCTAGCCCGAACGCTAACCCTAGCCCTTCCCCGAAGCCTTACCCTCATCCGTCCCCTAATCCTAAACTGTACGCTAACACTAACCCGTGCCCTCACACGTACGCTCACCCTAAACCGTTGTCGTACCCTCACCTGGACCCTAAACCGTCCCCGTCCCCTAACCCTAACCCTAGCCCGAGCCCTAACCCTAACCCTTCCCCGAAGGCTTACCCTCACCCGTCCCCTAATCCTAACCCGTACGCTAACACTAACCCGTGCCCTCACACGTACGCTCACCCTAAACTGTTCCCGTACCCTCAACTGGACCCTAAACCGTCCCCGTCCCCTAACCCTAACCCTAGACCGAACCCTAACACTAACCCTTCCCCGAAGCCTTACCCTACGCGTCCCCTAATCCTAACCCGTACGCTAACACTAACCCATGCTCTCACACGTACACTCACCCTAAACCGTTGCCGTACCCTCACCTAGACCCTAAACCGTCCCCGTCCCCTAACCCTAACCCTAGCCCGAGCCCTAACACTAACACTTCCCCGAAGCCTTAAACCTCACCCGTCCCCTAATACTAACCCGTACGCTAACACTAACCCGTGCCCTCACACGTACGCTCACCCTAAACCGTTGTTGTACCCTCACCTGGACCCTAAACCGCCCCCGTCCCCTAACCCTAACCCTAGCCCGAACCCTAACCCTAACCCTTCCCCGAAGCCTTACCCTCACCCATCCCCTAATCCTAACCCGTACGCTAACACTAACCCGTGCCCTCACACGTACGCTCACCCTAAACTCTTGCCGTACCCTCACCTGTACCATAAACCGTCCCCATCCCCTAACCCTAACCCTAGCACGAACCCTAACCCTAACCCTTCCCCGAAGGCTTACCCTCACCCGTCCCCTATTCCTAACCCGTACGCTAACACTAACCCGTGCCCTCACACGTACGCTCACCCTAAACCGTTGCCTTTCCCTCACCTGGACCCTAAACGGTCCACGTCCCCTAACCCTAAACCTAGCCCGAACGCTAACCCTAACCCTTCCCCTTAGCCTTACCGTCACCCGTCCCCTAATCCTAAACTGTACGCTAACACTAACCCGTGCCCTCACATGTACGCTCACCCTAAACTGTTGCCGTACCCTCACCTGGACCCTAAACCGTCCCCGTCCCCTAACCGTAACCCTAGCCCGAACCCTAACACTAACCCTTCCCCGAAGCCTTACCCTCACCCGTCCCCTAATCCTAACCCGTACGCTAACACTAACCCATGCTCTCACACGTACGCTCACCCTAAACCGTTGCCGTACACTCACCTGGACCCTAAACCGTCCCCGTCCCCTAACCCTAACCCTAGCCCGAACCCTAATCCTAAACCTTCCCCGAAGCCTTACCCTCACCCGTCCCCTAATCCTAACCCGTACGCTAACACTAACCCGTGCCCTCACACGTACGCTCACCCTAAACCGTTGCCGTACCCTCACCTGGACCCTAAACCGTCCACGTCCCCTAACCCTAACCCTAGCCCGAATCCTAACCCTAACCCTTCCCAGAAGCCTTACCCTCACCCGTCCCCTAATACTAACCCGTACGCTAACACTAACCTGTGCCCTCACACGTACGCTCACCCTAAACCGTTGTCGTACCCTCACCTGGACCCTAAACCGTCCCCGTCCCCTAACCCTAACCCTAGCCCGAGCTCTAACCCTAACACTTCCCCGAAGCCTTACCCTCACCCGTCACCTAATCCTAACCCGTACGCTAACACTAACCCTTGCCCTCACACGTACGCTCACCCTAAACTGTTGCCGTACCCTCACCTGTACCATAAACCGTCCCCATCCCCTAACCCTAACCCTTGCCCGAACCCTAACCCTAACGCTTCCCCGAAGCCTTACCCTCACCCGTCCCCTATTCCTAACCCGTACGCTAACACTAACCCGTGCCCTCACACGTACGCTCACCCTAAACCGTTGCCTTTCCCTCACCTGGACCCTAAACCGTCCCCGTCCCCTAGCCCGAACGCTAACCCTAACCCTTCCCCTTAGCCTTACCCTCACCCGTCCCCTAATCCTAAACTGTACGCTAACACTAACCCATGCCCTCACACGTACGCTCACCCTAAACCGTTGTCGTACCCTCACCTGGACCCTAAACCGTCCCCGTCCCCTAACCCTAACCCTAGCCCGAACCCTAACCCTAACCCTTCCCCGAAGCCTTACCCTCACCCGTCTCCTAATCCTAACCCGTACGCTAACACTAACCCGTGCCCTCACACGTACGCTCACCCTAAACCGTTGTCGTACCCTCACCTGGACCCTAAAACTTCCCCGTCCCCTAACCCTAACCCTAGCCCGAGCTCTAACCCTAACCCTTCCACGAAGCCTTACCCTCACCCGTCCCCTAATCCTAACCCGTACGCTAACACTAACCCGTGCCCTCACACGTACGCTCACCCTAAACTGTTGCCGTACACTCACCTGGACCCTAAACCGTCCCCGTCCCCTAACCCTAACCCTAGCCCGAACCCTAACACTAACCCTTCCCCGAAGCCTTACCCTCACCCGTCCCCTAATCCTAACCCTTACGCTAACACTAACCAATGCTCTCACACGTACGCTCACCCTAAACCGTTGCCGTACCCTCACCTGGACCCTAAACCGTCCCCTAACCCTAACCCTAACCCTAGCCCGAACCCTAATCCTAACCCTTCCCCGAAGCCTTACCCTCACCCGTCACCTAATCCTAACCCGTACGCTAACACTAACCCGTGCCCTCACACGTACGCTCACCCTAAACTGTTGTCGTACCCTCACCTGGACCCTAAACCGTCCACGTCCCCTAACCCTAACCCTAGCCCGAACCCTAACCCTAACCCTTCCCAGAAGCCTTACCCTCACCCGTCCCCTAATCCTAACCCCTACGCTAACACTAACCTGTGCCCTCACACGTACGCTCACCCAAAACCGTTGTTGTACCCTCACCTGGACCCTAAACTGTCCCCGTCCCCTAACCCTAACCTAGCCCGAACTCTAACCCTAACCCCTCCCCGAAGCCTTACCCTCACCCATCCCATAATCCTAATCTATACGCTAACACTAACCCGTGCACTCACACTTACGCTCACCCTAAACCGTTGCCGTACCCTCACCTAGACCCTTACCCGTCCCCGTCCCCTAACCCTAACCCCAGCCCGAACCCTAACAATAACCCTTCCCCAGAGCCTTACCCTCACCCGTCCCCTAATCCTAAACCGTACGCTAACACTAACCCGTGCACTCACACGTACGCTCACCCTAAACCGTTGTCGTACCCTCACTTGTACTGTAAACCATCCCCGTTACCTAACCCTAACCCTAGCCCGAGCCCTGACCCTAACACTTACCCGAAGCCTTACCCTCACCTGTCCCCTAATCCTAACCCGTATGCTAACACTAACCCGTGCACTCACACGTACGCTCACCCTAAACCGTTGCCGTACCCTCACCTGGACCCTAAACCGTCCCCGTCCCCTAACCCTAACCCTAGCCCGAACCCTAACCCTAACCCTTCCCCGAAGCCTTACCCTCAACCGTCTCCTAATCCTAACCCGTAGGCTAACACTAACCCGTGCCCTCACACGTACGCTCACCCTAAACCGTTGCCTTTCCCTCACCTGGGCCCTAAACCGTCCCCGTCCCCTAACCCTAACCCTAGCCCGAACGCTAACCCTAACCCTTCCCTGAAGCCTTACCCTCATCCGTCCCCTAATCCTAAACTGTACGCTAACACTAACCCGTGCCCTCACACGTACGCTCACCCTAAACCGTTGTCGTACCCTCACCTGGACCCTAAACCGTCCCCGTCCCCTAACCCTAACCCTAGCCCGAGCCCTAACCCTAACCCTTCCCCGAAGGCTTACCCTCACCCGTCACCTAATCCTAACCCGTACGCTAACACTAACCCGTGCACTCACACGTACGCTCACCCTAAACCGTTGCCGTACCCTCACGTGGACCCTAAACGGTCCCCGTCCCCTAACCCTAACCCTAGCCCGAACCCTAACCCTAACCCTTCCCCGAAGCCTTACCCTCACCCGTCTCCTAATCCTAACCCGTACGCTAACACTAACCCGTGCCCTCACACGTACACTCACCCTAAACCGTTGTCGTACCCTCACCTGGACCCTAAACCGTCCCCGTCCCCTAACCGTAACCCTAGCCCGAGCTCTAACCCTAACCCTTCCCCGAAGCCTTACCCTCACCCGTCCCCTAATCCTAACCCGTACGCTAACACTAACCCGTGCCCTCACATGTACGCTCACCCTAAACCGTTCTCATACCCTCATCTGGACCCTAAACCGTCCCAGTCCCCTAACCCTAAGCCTAGCCCGAACCCTAACACTAACCGTTCCCCGAAGCCTTACCCTCACCCGTCCCCTAATCCTAACCCGTACGCTAACACTAACCCGTGCCCTCACACGTACGCTCACCCTAAACTGTTGCCGTACCCTCACCTGGACCCTAAACCGTCCCCGTCCCCTAACCCTAACCCTAGCCCAAACCCTAACACTAACCCTTCCCCGAAGCCTTACCCTCACCCGTCCCCTAATCCTAACCCGTACGCTAACACTAACCCGTGCCCTCACACGTACGCTCACCCTAAACTGTTGCCGTACCCTCACCTGTACCATAAACCGTCCCCATCCCCTAACCCTAACCCTAGCCCGAACCCTAACCCTAACGCTTCCCCGAAGCCTTACCCTCACCCGTCCCCTATTCCTAACCCGTACGCTAACACTAACCCGTGCCCTCACACGTACGCTCACCCTAAACCGTTGCCTTTCCCTCACCTGGACCCTAAACGGTCCCCATCCCCTAACCTTAACCCTAGCCCGAACGCTAACCCTAACCCTTCCCCGAAGCCTTACCCTCACCCGTCACCTAATCCTAAACTGTACGCTAACACTAACCCGTGCCCTCACACGTACGCTCACCCTAAACCGTTGTTGTACCCTCACCTGGAACCTAAACCGTCCCCGTCCCCTAACCCTAACCCTAGCCCAAACCCTAAACCGAACCCTTCCCCGAAGCCTTACCCTCACCCGTCCCCTAATCCTAACCCGTACGCTAACACTAACCCGTGCCCTCACACGTACACTCACCTTAAACCGTTGTCGTACCCTCACCTGGACCCTAAACCGTCCCCGTCCCCTAACCCTAACCCTAGCCCGAGCTCTAACCCTAACCCTTCCACGAAGCCTTACCCTCAACCGTCCCCTAATCCTAACCCGTACGCTAACACTAACCCGTGCCCTCACACGTACACTCACCCTAAACTGTTGCCGTACCCTCACCTGGACCCTAAACAGTCCCCGTCCCCTAACCCTAACCCTAGCCCGAACCCTAACACTACCCCTTCCCCGAAGCCTTACCCTCACCCGTCCCCTAATCCTAACCCTTACGCTAACACTAACCCATGCTCTCACACGTACGCTCACCCTAAACCGTTGCCGTACCCTCACCTGGACCCTAAACCGTCCCCGTCCCCTAACCCTAACCCTAGCCCGAACCCTAATCCTAACCCTTCCCCGAAGCCTTACCCTCACCCGTCCCCTAATCCTAACCCGTACGCTAACACTAACCCGTGCCCTCACACGTACGCTCACCCTAAACCGTTGCCGTACCCTCACCTGGACCCTAAACTGTCCACGTCCCCTAACCCTAACCCTAGCCCGAACCCTAACCCTAACCCTTCCCAGAAGCCTTACCCTCACCCGTCCCCTAATCCTAACCCGTACGCTAACAGTAACCTGTGCCCTCACACGTACGCTCACCCAAAACCGTTGTTGTACCCTCACCTGGACCCTAAAATGTCCCCGTCCCCTAACCCTAACCCTAGCCCGAACTCTAACCTTAACCCCTCCCCGAAGCATTACCCTCACCCATCCCATAATCCTAATCTGTACGCTAACACTAACCCGTGCACTCACACTTACGCTCACACTAAACCGTTGTCGTACCCTCACCTAGACCCTAAACCGTCCCCGTCCCCTAATCCCAACACCAGCCCGAACCCTAACAATAACCCTTCCCCAGAGCCTTACCCTCACCCGTCCCCTAATCCTAAACCGTACGCTAACACTAACCCGTGCACTCACACGTACGCTCACCCTAAACTGTTGTCGTACCCTCACTTGTACCGAAAACCATCCCCGTCACCTAACCCTAACCCTAGCCCGAGCCCTGACCCTAACCCTTCTCCGAAGCCTTACCCTCACCTGTCCCCTAATCCTAACCCGTATGCTAACACTAACCCGTGCCCTCACATGTACGCTCACCCTAAACCGTTGCCGTACCCTCACCTGGACCCTAAACCGTCCCCGTCCCCTAACCCTAACCCTAGCCCGTACCCTAACCCTAACCCTTCCCCGAAGCCTTACCCTCAACCGTCTCCTAATCCTAACCCGTAGGCTAACACTAACCCGTGCCCTCACACGTACGCTCACCCTAAACTGTTGACGTACCGTCACCTGTACCATAAACCGTCCCCATCCCCTAACCCTAACCCTAGCTCGAACCCTAACCCTAACCCTTCCCCGAAGCCTTACCCTCACCCGTCCCTTATTCCTAACCCGTACGCTAACACTAACCCGTGCCCTCACACGTACGCTCACCCTAAACTGTTGACGTACCGTCACCTGTACCATAAACCGTCCCCATCCCCTAACCCTAACCCTAGCCCGAACCCTAACCCTAACCCTTCCCCGAAGCCTTACCCTCACCCGTCCCCTATTCCTAAACCGTACGCTAACACTAACCCGTGCCCTCACACGTACGCTCACCCTAAACCGTTGCCTTTCCCTCACCTGGACCCTAAACCGTCCCCGTCCCCTAACCCTAACCCTAGCCCGAACGCTAACCCTAACCCTTCCCTGAAGCCTTACCCTCATCCGTCCCCTAATCCTAAACTGTACGCTAACACTAACCCGTGCCCTCACACATACGCTCACCCTAAACCGTTGCCGTACCCTCACCTGGACCCTAAACCGTCCCCGTCCCCTAACCCTAACCCTAGCCCGAACCCTAATCCTAACCCTTCCCCGAAGCCTTACCCTCACCCGTCCCCTAATCCTAACCCGTACGCTAACACTAACCCGTGCCCTCACACGTACGCTCACCCTAAACCGTTGCCGTACCCTCACCTGGACCCTAAACCGTCCACGTCCCCTAACCCTAACCCTAGCCCGAACCCTAACCCTAACCCTTCCCAGAAGCCTTACCCTCACCCGTCCCCTAATCCTAACCCGTACGCTAACAGTAACCTGTGCCCTCACACGTACGCTCACCCAAAACCGTTGTTGTACCCTCACCTGGACTGTAAACCGTCCCCGTCCCCTAACCCTAACCCTAGCCCGAACTCTAACCTTAACCCCTCACCGAAGCCTTACCCTCACCCATCCCATAATCCTAATCTGTACGCTAACACTAACCCGTGCACTCACACTTACGCTCACCCTAAACCGTTGTCGTACCCTCACCTATACCCTAAACCGTCCCCGTCCCCTAATCCCAACACCAGCCCGAACCCTAACAATAACCCTTCCCCAGAGCCTTACCCTCACCCGTCCCCTAATCCTAAACCGTACGCTAACACTAACCCGTGCACTCACACGTACGCTCACCCTAAACTGTTGTCGTACCCTCACTTGTACCGAAAACCATCCCCGTCACCTAACCCTAACCCTAGCCCGAGCCCTGACCCTAACCCTTCTCCGAAGCCTTACCCTCACCTGTCCCCTAATCCTAACCCGTATGCTAACACTAACCCGTGCCCTCACATGTACGCTCACCCTAAACCGTTGCCATACCCTCACCTGGACCCTAAACCGTCCCCGTCCCCTAACCCTAACCCTAGCCCGTACCCTAACCCTAACCCTTCCCCGAAGCCTTACCCTCAACCGTCTCCTAATCCTAACCCGTAGGCTAACACTAACCCGTGCCCTCACACGTACGCTCACCCTAAACTGTTGACGTACCGTCACCTGTACCATAAACCGTCCCCATCCCCTAACCCTAACCCTAGCTCGAACCCTAACCCTAACCCTTCCCCGAAGCCTTACCCTCACCCGTCCCTTATTCCTAACCCGTACGCTAACACTAACCCGTGCCCTCACACGTACGCTCACCCTAAACTGTTGACGTACCGTCACCTGTACCATAAACCGTCCCCATCCCCTAACCGTAACCCTAGCCCGAACCCTAACCCTAACCCTTCCCCGAAGCCTTACCCTCACCCGTCCCCTATTCCTAAACCGTACGCTAACACTAACCCGTGCCCTCACACGTACGCTCACCCTAAACCGTTGCCTTTCCCTCACCTGGACCCTAAACCGTCCCCGTCCCCTAACCCTAACCCTAGCCCGAACGCTAACCCTAACCCTTCCCTGAAGCCTTACCCTCATCCGTCCCCTAATCCTAAACTGTACGCTAACACTAACCCGTGCCCTCACACGTGCGCTCACCGTAAACCGTTGTCGTACCCTCACCTGGACCCTAAACCGTCCCCGTCCCCTAACCCTAACCCTAGCCCGAGCCCTAACCCTAACCCTTCCCCGAAGGCTTACCCTCACCCGTACCCTAATCCTAACCCGTACGCTAACACTAACCCGTGCCCTCACACGTACGCTCACCCTAAACCGTTGCCGTACCCTCACCTGGACCCTAAACCGTCCACGTCCCCTAACCCTAACCCTAGCCCGAACCCTAACCCTAACCCTTGCCAGAAGCCTTACCCTCACCCGTCACCTAATCCTAACCCGTACGCTAACACTAACCTGTGCCCTCACACTTACACTCAACCTAAACCGTTGCCGTACCCTCACCTGGACACTAAACCGTCCACGTCCCCTAACCCTAACCCTAGCCCGAACGCTAACCCTAACCCTTCCCCGAAGCCTTACCCTCACCCGTCCCATAATCCTAACCCGTACGCTAACACTAACCCGTGCCCTCACATGTACGCTCACCCTAAACCGTTCTCATACCCTCATCTGGACCCTAAACCGTCCCAGTCCCCTAACCCTAAGCCTAGCCCGAACCCTAACACTAACACTTCCCCGAAGCCTTACCCTCACCCGTCCCCTAATCCTAACCCGTACGCTAACACTAACCTGTGCCCTCACACGTACGCTCACCCTAAACTGTTGCCGTACCCTCACCTGGATCCTAAACCGTCCCCGTCCCCTAACCCTAACCCTAGCCCAAACCCTAACACTAACCCTTCCCCGAAGCCTTACCCTCACCCGTCCCCTAATCCTAACCCGTACGCTAACACTAACCCGTGCCCTCACACGTACGCTCACCCTAAACTGTTGCCGTACCCTCACCTGTACCATAAACCGTCCCCATCCCCTAACCCTAACCCTAGCCCGAACCCTAACCCTAACGCTTCCCCGAAGCCTTACCCTCACCCGTCCCCTATTCCTAACCCGTACGCTAACACTAACCCGTGCCCTCACACGTACGCTCACCCTAAACCGTTGCCTTTCCCTCACCTGGACCCTAAACGGTCCCCGTCCCCTAACCTTAACCCTAGCCCGAACGCTAACCCTAACCCTTCCCCGAAGCCTTACCCTCACCCGACCCCTAATCCTAAACTGTACGCTAACACTAACCCGTGCCCTCACACGTACGCTCACCCTAAACCGTTGCCGTACCCTCACCTGGACCCTAAACCGTCCACGTCCCCTAACCCTAACCCTAGCCCGAACCCTAATCCTAACCCTTCCCCGAAGCCTTACCCTCACCCGTCCCCTAATCCTAACCCGTACGCTAACACTAACCCGTGCCCTCACACGTACGCTCACCCTAAACCGTTGCCGTACCCTCACCTAGACCCTAAACCGTCCACGTCCCCTAACCCTAACCCTAGCCCGAACCCTAACCCTAACCCTTCCCAGAAGCCTTACCCTCACCCGAGCCCTAATCCTAACCCGTACGCTAACAGTAACCTGTGCCCTCACACGTACGCTCACCCAAAACCGTTGTTGTACCCTCACCTGGACCCTAAACTGTCCCCGTCCCCTAACCCTAACCCTAGCCCGAACTCTTACCCTAACCCCTGCCCGAAGCCTTACCCTCACCCATCCCATAATCCTAATCTGTACGCTAACACTAACCCGTGCACTCACACTTACGCTCACCCTAAACCGTTGCCGTACCCTCACCTAGAACCTAAACCGTCCCCGTCCCCTAACCCCAACCCCAGCCCGAACCCTAACAATAACCCTTCCCCAGAGCCTTACCCTCACCCGTCCCCTAATCCTAAACCGTACGCTAACACTAACCCGTGCACTCACACGTACGCTCACACTAAACCGTTGTCGTACCCTCACTTGTACCGAAAACCATCCCCGTTACCTAACCCTAACCCTAGCCCGAGCCCTGACCCTAACACTTACCCGAAGCCTTACCCTCACCTGTCCCCTAATCCTAACCCGTATGCTAACACTAACCCGTGCCCTCACATGTACGCTCACCCTAAACCGTTGCCGTACCCTCACCTGGACCCTAAACCGTCCCCGTCCCCTAACCTTAACCCTAACCCTAGCCCGAACCCTAACCCTAACCCTTCCCCGAAGCCTTACCCTCAACCGTCTCCTAATCCTAACCCGTAGGCTAACACTAACCCGTGCCCTCACACGTACGCTCACCCTAAACTGTTGACGTACCGTCACCTGTACCATAAACCGGCCCCATCCCCTAACCCTAACCCTAGCCCGAACCCTAACCCTAACCCTTCCCCGAAGCCTTACCCTCACCCGTCCCCTATTCCTAACCCGTACGCTAACACTAACCCGTGCCCTCACACGTACGCTCACCCTAAACTGTTGACGTACCGTCACCTGTACCATAAACCGTCCCCATCCCCTAACCCTAACCCTAGCCCGAACCCTAACCCTAACCCTTCCCCGAAGCCTTACCCTCACCCGTCCCCTATTCCTAACCCGTACGCTAACACTAACCCGTGCCCTCACACGTACGCTCACCCTAAACCGTTGCCTTTCCCTCACCTGGGCCCTAAACCGTCCCCGTCCCCTAACCCTAACCCTAGCCCGAACGCTAACCCTAACCCTTCCCTGAAGCCTTACCCTCATCCGTCCCCTAATCCTAAACTGTACGCTAACACTAACCCGTGCCCTCACACGTACGCTCACCCTAAACTGTTGTCGTACCCTCACCTGGACCCTAAACCGTCCCCGTCCCCTAACCCTAACCCTAGCCCGAGCCCTAACCCTAACCCTTCCCCGAAGGCTTACCCTCACCCGTACCCTAATCCTAACCCGTACGCTAACACTAACCCGTGCCCTCACACGTACGCTCACCCTAAACCGTTGCCGTACCCTCACCTGGACCCTAAACGGTCCCCGTCCCCTAACCCTAACCCTAGCTCGAACCCTAAACCTAACCCTTCCCCGAAGCCTTACCCTCACCCGTCCCCTAATCCTAACCCGTACGCTAACACTAACCCGTGCCCTCACACGTACGCTCACCCTAAACCGTTGCCGTACCCTCACCTGGACCCTAAACCGTCCACGTCCCCTAAACCTAACCCTAGCCCGAACCCTAACCCTAACCGTTCCCAGAAGCCTTATCCTGACCCGTCCCCTAATCCTAACCCGTACGGTAACACTAACCTGTGCCCTCACACGTACGCTCACCCAAAACCGTTGTTGTACCCTCACCTGGACCCTAAACCGTCCCCGTCCCCTAACCCTAACCCTAGCCCGAACTCTAACCCTAACCCCTCCCCGAAGCCTTACCCTCACGCATCCCATAATCCTAATCTGTACGCTAACACTAACCCGTGCACTCACACTTACGCTCACCCTAAACCGTTGCCATACCCTCACCTAGACCCTAAACCGTCCCCGTCCCCTAACCCCAACCCCAGCCCGAACCCTAACAATAACCCTTCCCCAGAGCCTTACCCTCACCCGTCCCCTAATTCTAAACCGTACGCTAACACTAACCCGTGCACTCACACGTACGCTCACCCTAAACCGTTGTCGTACCCTCACTTGTACCGTAAACCATCCCCGTTACCTAACCCTAACCCTAGCCCGAGCCCTGACCCTAACCCTTCCCCGAAGCCTTACCCTCACATGTCCCCTAATCCTAACCCGTATGCTAACACTAACCCGTGCCCTCACATGTACGCTCACCCTAAACCGTTGCCGTACCCTCACCTGGACCCTAAACCGTCCCCGTCCCCTAAACCTAACCCTAGCGCGAACGCTAACACTAACCCTTTCCCGAAGCCTTACTCTTACCCGTCCTCTAATACTAACCCGTACGCTAACACTAATCCGTGCCCTCACACGTACGCTCACGCTAAACCGTTGTTGTACCCTCACCTGGACCCTAAACCGCCCCCGTCCCCTAACCCTAAACCTAGCCCGAACCCTAACCCTAACCCTTCCACGAACCCTTACCCTCACCCATCCCCTAATCCTAACCCGTACGCTGACACTAACCCGTGCCCTCACACGTACGCTCACCCTAAACTGTTGCCGTACCCTCACCTGGACCCTAAACCGTCCCCGTCCCCTAACCCTAACCCTAGCCCGAACCCTAACACTAACCCTTCCCCGAAGCCTTACCCTCACCCGTCCCCTAATCCTAACCCGTACGCTAACACTAACCCATGCTCTCACACGTACGCTCACCCTAAACCGTTGCCGTACCCTCACCTGGACCCTAAACCGTCCCCTAACCCTAACCCTAACCCTAGCCCGAACCCTAATCCTAACCCTTCCCCGAAGCCTTACCCTCACCCGTCCCCTAATCCTAACCCGTACGCTAACACTAACCCGTGCCCTCACACGTACGCTCACCCTAAACCGTTGCCGTACCCTCACCTGGACCCTAAACTGTCCACGTCCCCTAACCCTAACCCTAGCCCGAACCCTAACCCTAACCCTTCCCAGAAGCCTTACCCTCACCCGTCCCCTAATCCTAACCCGTACGCTAACAGTAACCTGTGCCCTCACACGTACGCTCACCCAAAACCGTTGTTGTACCCTCACCTGGACCCTAAAATGTCCCCGTCCCCTAACCCTAACCCTAGCCCGAACTCTAACCTTAACCCCTCCCCGAAGCATTACCCTCACCCATCCCATAATCCTAATCTGTACGCTAACACTAACCCGTGCACTCACACTTACGCTCACACTAAACCGTTGTCGTACCCTCACCTAGACCCTAAACCGTCCCCGTCCCCTAATCCCAACACCAGCCCGAACCCTAACAATAACCCTTCCCCAGAGCCTTACCCTCACCCGTCCCCTAATCCTAAACCGTACGCTAACACTAACCCGTGCACTCACACGTACGCTCACCCTAAACTGTTGTCGTACCCTCACTTGTACCGAAAACCATCCCCGTCACCTAACCCTAACCCTAGCCCGAGCCCTGACCCTAACCCTTCTCCGAAGCCTTACCCTCACCTGTCCCCTAATCCTAACCCGTATGCTAACACTAACCCGTGCCCTCACATGTACGCTCACCCTAAACCGTTGCCGTACCCTCACCTGGACCCTAAACCGTCCCCGTCCCCTAACCCTAACCCTAGCCCGTACCCTAACCCTAACCCTTCCCCGAAGCCTTACCCTCAACCGTCTCCTAATCCTAACCCGTAGGCTAACACTAACCCGTGCCCTCACACGTACGCTCACCCTAAACTGTTGACGTACCGTCACCTGTACCATAAACCGTCCCCATCCCCTAACCCTAACCCTAGCTCGAACCCTAACCCTAACCCTTCCCCGAAGCCTTACCCTCACCCGTCCCTTATTCCTAACCCGTACGCTAACACTAACCCGTGCCCTCACACGTACGCTCACCCTAAACTGTTGACGTACCGTCACCTGTACCATAAACCGTCCCCATCCCCTAACCCTAACCCTAGCCCGAACCCTAACCCTAACCCTTCCCCGAAGCCTTACCCTCACCCGTCCCCTATTCCTAAACCGTACGCTAACACTAACCCGTGCCCTCACACGTACGCTCACCCTAAACCGTTGCCTTTCCCTCACCTGGACCCTAAACCGTCCCCGTCCCCTAACCCTAACCCTAGCCCGAACGCTAACCCTAACCCTTCCCTGAAGCCTTACCCTCATCCGTCCCCTAATCCTAAACTGTACGCTAACACTAACCCGTGCCCTCACACATACGCTCACCCTAAACCGTTGCCGTACCCTCACCTGGACCCTAAACCGTCCCCGTCCCCTAACCCTAACCCTAGCCCGAACCCTAATCCTAACCCTTCCCCGAAGCCTTACCCTCACCCGTCCCCTAATCCTAACCCGTACGCTAACACTAACCCGTGCCCTCACACGTACGCTCACCCTAAACCGTTGCCGTACCCTCACCTGGACCCTAAACCGTCCACGTCCCCTAACCCTAACCCTAGCCCGAACCCTAACCCTAACCCTTCCCAGAAGCCTTACCCTCACCCGTCCCCTAATCCTAACCCGTACGCTAACAGTAACCTGTGCCCTCACACGTACGCTCACCCAAAACCGTTGTTGTACCCTCACCTGGACTGTAAACCGTCCCCGTCCCCTAACCCTAACCCTAGCCCGAACTCTAACCTTAACCCCTCACCGAAGCCTTACCCTCACCCATCCCATAATCCTAATCTGTACGCTAACACTAACCCGTGCACTCACACTTACGCTCACCCTAAACCGTTGTCGTACCCTCACCTATACCCTAAACCGTCCCCGTCCCCTAATCCCAACACCAGCCCGAACCCTAACAATAACCCTTCCCCAGAGCCTTACCCTCACCCGTCCCCTAATCCTAAACCGTACGCTAACACTAACCCGTGCACTCACACGTACGCTCACCCTAAACTGTTGTCGTACCCTCACTTGTACCGAAAACCATCCCCGTCACCTAACCCTAACCCTAGCCCGAGCCCTGACCCTAACCCTTCTCCGAAGCCTTACCCTCACCTGTCCCCTAATCCTAACCCGTATGCTAACACTAACCCGTGCCCTCACATGTACGCTCACCCTAAACCGTTGCCATACCCTCACCTGGACCCTAAACCGTCCCCGTCCCCTAACCCTAACCCTAGCCCGTACCCTAACCCTAACCCTTCCCCGAAGCCTTACCCTCAACCGTCTCCTAATCCTAACCCGTAGGCTAACACTAACCCGTGCCCTCACACGTACGCTCACCCTAAACTGTTGACGTACCGTCACCTGTACCATAAACCGTCCCCATCCCCTAACCCTAACCCTAGCTCGAACCCTAACCCTAACCCTTCCCCGAAGCCTTACCCTCACCCGTCCCTTATTCCTAACCCGTACGCTAACACTAACCCGTGCCCTCACACGTACGCTCACCCTAAACTGTTGACGTACCGTCACCTGTACCATAAACCGTCCCCATCCCCTAACCGTAACCCTAGCCCGAACCCTAACCCTAACCCTTCCCCGAAGCCTTACCCTCACCCGTCCCCTATTCCTAAACCGTACGCTAACACTAACCCGTGCCCTCACACGTACGCTCACCCTAAACCGTTGCCTTTCCCTCACCTGGACCCTAAACCGTCCCCGTCCCCTAACCCTAACCCTAGCCCGAACGCTAACCCTAACCCTTCCCTGAAGCCTTACCCTCATCCGTCCCCTAATCCTAAACTGTACGCTAACACTAACCCGTGCCCTCACACGTGCGCTCACCGTAAACCGTTGTCGTACCCTCACCTGGACCCTAAACCGTCCCCGTCCCCTAACCCTAACCCTAGCCCGAGCCCTAACCCTAACCCTTCCCCGAAGGCTTACCCTCACCCGTACCCTAATCCTAACCCGTACGCTAACACTAACCCGTGCCCTCACACGTACGCTCACCCTAAACCGTTGCCGTACCCTCACCTGGACCCTAAACCGTCCACGTCCCCTAACCCTAACCCTAGCCCGAACCCTAACCCTAACCCTTGCCAGAAGCCTTACCCTCACCCGTCACCTAATCCTAACCCGTACGCTAACACTAACCTGTGCCCTCACACTTACACTCAACCTAAACCGTTGCCGTACCCTCACCTGGACACTAAACCGTCCACGTCCCCTAACCCTAACCCTAGCCCGAACGCTAACCCTAACCCTTCCCCGAAGCCTTACCCTCACCCGTCCCATAATCCTAACCCGTACGCTAACACTAACCCGTGCCCTCACATGTACGCTCACCCTAAACCGTTCTCATACCCTCATCTGGACCCTAAACCGTCCCAGTCCCCTAACCCTAAGCCTAGCCCGAACCCTAACACTAACACTTCCCCGAAGCCTTACCCTCACCCGTCCCCTAATCCTAACCCGTACGCTAACACTAACCTGTGCCCTCACACGTACGCTCACCCTAAACTGTTGCCGTACCCTCACCTGGATCCTAAACCGTCCCCGTCCCCTAACCCTAACCCTAGCCCAAACCCTAACACTAACCCTTCCCCGAAGCCTTACCCTCACCCGTCCCCTAATCCTAACCCGTACGCTAACACTAACCCGTGCCCTCACACGTACGCTCACCCTAAACTGTTGCCGTACCCTCACCTGTACCATAAACCGTCCCCATCCCCTAACCCTAACCCTAGCCCGAACCCTAACCCTAACGCTTCCCCGAAGCCTTACCCTCACCCGTCCCCTATTCCTAACCCGTACGCTAACACTAACCCGTGCCCTCACACGTACGCTCACCCTAAACCGTTGCCTTTCCCTCACCTGGACCCTAAACGGTCCCCGTCCCCTAACCTTAACCCTAGCCCGAACGCTAACCCTAACCCTTCCCCGAAGCCTTACCCTCACCCGACCCCTAATCCTAAACTGTACGCTAACACTAACCCGTGCCCTCACACGTACGCTCACCCTAAACCGTTGCCGTACCCTCACCTGGACCCTAAACCGTCCACGTCCCCTAACCCTAACCCTAGCCCGAACCCTAATCCTAACCCTTCCCCGAAGCCTTACCCTCACCCGTCCCCTAATCCTAACCCGTACGCTAACACTAACCCGTGCCCTCACACGTACGCTCACCCTAAACCGTTGCCGTACCCTCACCTAGACCCTAAACCGTCCACGTCCCCTAACCCTAACCCTAGCCCGAACCCTAACCCTAACCCTTCCCAGAAGCCTTACCCTCACCCGAGCCCTAATCCTAACCCGTACGCTAACAGTAACCTGTGCCCTCACACGTACGCTCACCCAAAACCGTTGTTGTACCCTCACCTGGACCCTAAACTGTCCCCGTCCCCTAACCCTAACCCTAGCCCGAACTCTTACCCTAACCCCTGCCCGAAGCCTTACCCTCACCCATCCCATAATCCTAATCTGTACGCTAACACTAACCCGTGCACTCACACTTACGCTCACCCTAAACCGTTGCCGTACCCTCACCTAGAACCTAAACCGTCCCCGTCCCCTAACCCCAACCCCAGCCCGAACCCTAACAATAACCCTTCCCCAGAGCCTTACCCTCACCCGTCCCCTAATCCTAAACCGTACGCTAACACTAACCCGTGCACTCACACGTACGCTCACACTAAACCGTTGTCGTACCCTCACTTGTACCGAAAACCATCCCCGTTACCTAACCCTAACCCTAGCCCGAGCCCTGACCCTAACACTTACCCGAAGCCTTACCCTCACCTGTCCCCTAATCCTAACCCGTATGCTAACACTAACCCGTGCCCTCACATGTACGCTCACCCTAAACCGTTGCCGTACCCTCACCTGGACCCTAAACCGTCCCCGTCCCCTAACCTTAACCCTAACCCTAGCCCGAACCCTAACCCTAACCCTTCCCCGAAGCCTTACCCTCAACCGTCTCCTAATCCTAACCCGTAGGCTAACACTAACCCGTGCCCTCACACGTACGCTCACCCTAAACTGTTGACGTACCGTCACCTGTACCATAAACCGGCCCCATCCCCTAACCCTAACCCTAGCCCGAACCCTAACCCTAACCCTTCCCCGAAGCCTTACCCTCACCCGTCCCCTATTCCTAACCCGTACGCTAACACTAACCCGTGCCCTCACACGTACGCTCACCCTAAACTGTTGACGTACCGTCACCTGTACCATAAACCGTCCCCATCCCCTAACCCTAACCCTAGCCCGAACCCTAACCCTAACCCTTCCCCGAAGCCTTACCCTCACCCGTCCCCTATTCCTAACCCGTACGCTAACACTAACCCGTGCCCTCACACGTACGCTCACCCTAAACCGTTGCCTTTCCCTCACCTGGGCCCTAAACCGTCCCCGTCCCCTAACCCTAACCCTAGCCCGAACGCTAACCCTAACCCTTCCCTGAAGCCTTACCCTCATCCGTCCCCTAATCCTAAACTGTACGCTAACACTAACCCGTGCCCTCACACGTACGCTCACCCTAAACTGTTGTCGTACCCTCACCTGGACCCTAAACCGTCCCCGTCCCCTAACCCTAACCCTAGCCCGAGCCCTAACCCTAACCCTTCCCCGAAGGCTTACCCTCACCCGTACCCTAATCCTAACCCGTACGCTAACACTAACCCGTGCCCTCACACGTACGCTCACCCTAAACCGTTGCCGTACCCTCACCTGGACCCTAAACGGTCCCCGTCCCCTAACCCTAACCCTAGCTCGAACCCTAAACCTAACCCTTCCCCGAAGCCTTACCCTCACCCGTCCCCTAATCCTAACCCGTACGCTAACACTAACCCGTGCCCTCACACGTACGCTCACCCTAAACCGTTGCCGTACCCTCACCTGGACCCTAAACCGTCCACGTCCCCTAAACCTAACCCTAGCCCGAACCCTAACCCTAACCGTTCCCAGAAGCCTTATCCTGACCCGTCCCCTAATCCTAACCCGTACGGTAACACTAACCTGTGCCCTCACACGTACGCTCACCCAAAACCGTTGTTGTACCCTCACCTGGACCCTAAACCGTCCCCGTCCCCTAACCCTAACCCTAGCCCGAACTCTAACCCTAACCCCTCCCCGAAGCCTTACCCTCACGCATCCCATAATCCTAATCTGTACGCTAACACTAACCCGTGCACTCACACTTACGCTCACCCTAAACCGTTGCCATACCCTCACCTAGACCCTAAACCGTCCCCGTCCCCTAACCCCAACCCCAGCCCGAACCCTAACAATAACCCTTCCCCAGAGCCTTACCCTCACCCGTCCCCTAATTCTAAACCGTACGCTAACACTAACCCGTGCACTCACACGTACGCTCACCCTAAACCGTTGTCGTACCCTCACTTGTACCGTAAACCATCCCCGTTACCTAACCCTAACCCTAGCCCGAGCCCTGACCCTAACCCTTCCCCGAAGCCTTACCCTCACATGTCCCCTAATCCTAACCCGTATGCTAACACTAACCCGTGCCCTCACATGTACGCTCACCCTAAACCGTTGCCGTACCCTCACCTGGACCCTAAACCGTCCCCGTCCCCTAAACCTAACCCTAGCGCGAACGCTAACACTAACCCTTTCCCGAAGCCTTACTCTTACCCGTCCTCTAATACTAACCCGTACGCTAACACTAATCCGTGCCCTCACACGTACGCTCACGCTAAACCGTTGTTGTACCCTCACCTGGACCCTAAACCGCCCCCGTCCCCTAACCCTAAACCTAGCCCGAACCCTAACCCTAACCCTTCCACGAACCCTTACCCTCACCCATCCCCTAATCCTAACCCGTACGCTGACACTAACCCGTGCCCTCACACGTACGCTCACCCTAAACTGTTGCCGTACCCTCACCTGGACCCTAAACCGTCCCCGTCCCCTAACCCTAACCCTAGCCCGAACCCTAACACTAACCCTTCCCCGAAGCCTTACCCTCACCCGTCCCCTAATCCTAAGCCGTACGCTAACACTAACCCATGCTCTCACACGTACGCTTACCCTAAACCGTTGCCGTACCCTCACCTGGACCCTAAACCGTCCCCTAACCCTAACCCTAACCCTAGCCCGAACCCTAATCCTAACCCTTCCCCGAAGCCTTACCCTCACCCGTCCCCTAATCCTAACCCGTACGCTAACACTAACCCGTGCCCTCACACGTACGCTCACCCTAAACCGTTGTCGTACCCTCACTTGTACCGTAAACCATCCCCGTTACCTAACCCTAACCCTAGCCCGAGCCCTGACCCTAACCCTTCGCCGAAGCCTTACCCTCATCCGTCCCCTAATCCTAAACTGTACGCTAACACTAACCCGTGCCCTCACACGTACGCTCACCCTAAACCGTTGTCGTACCCTCACCTGGATCCTAAACCGTCCCCGTCCCCTAACCCTAACCCTAGCCCGAGCCCTAACCCTAACCCTTCCCCGAAGGCTTACCCTCACCCGTACCCTAATCCTAACCCGTACGCTAACACTAACCCATGCCCTCACACGTACGCTCACCCTAAACCGTTGCCGTACCCTCACCTGGACCCTGAACGGTCCCAGTCCCCTAACCCTAACCCTAGCCCGAACCCTAACCCTAACCCTTCCCCGAAGCCTTACCCTCACCCGTCTCCTAATCCTAACCCGTACGCTAACACTAACCCGTGCCCTCACACGTACGCTCACCCTAAACCGTTGTTGTACCCTCACCTGGACCCTAAACCGCCCCCGTCCCCTAACCCTAACCCTAGCCCGAACCCTAACACTAACCCTTCCCCGAAGACTTACCCTCACCCGTCCCCTAATCCTAACCCGTACGCTAACAGTAACCTGTGCCCTCACACGTACGCTCACCCAAAACCGTTGTTGTACCCTCACCTGGACCCTAAACTGTCCCCGTCCCCTAATCCTAACCCTAGCCCGAACTCTAACCCTAACCCCTCCCCGAAGCCTTACCCTCACCCATCCCATAATCCTAATCTGTACGCTAACACTAACCCGTGCACTCACACTTACGCTCACCCTAAACCGTTGCCGTACCCTCACCTAGACCCTAAACCGTCCCCGTCCCCTAACCCCAACCCCAGCCCGAACCCTAACAATAACCCTTCCCCAGAGCCTTACCCTCACCCGTCCCCTAATCCTAACCCGTACGCTAACACTAACCCATGCTCTCACACGTACGCTCACCCTAAGCCGTTACCGTACCCTCACTGGAACCTAAACCGTCCACGTCCCCTAACCCTAACCCTAGCCCGAACCCTAACCCTAACCCTTCCCCGAAGCCTTACCCTCACCCGTCCCATAATCCTAACCCGTAGGCTAACACTAACCCGTGCCCTCACACGTACGCTCACCCTGAACCGTTACCGTACCCTCACTGGACCCTAAACCGTCCACGTCCCCTAACCCTAACCCTAGCCCGAACCCTAACCCTAACCCTTCCCCGAAGCCTTACCCTCACCCGTCTCATAATCCTAAACCGTAGGCTAACACTAACCCGTGCCCTCACACGTACGCTCACCCTAAACCGTTGTTGTACCCTCACCTGGACCCTAAACCGCCCCCTTCCCCTAACGCTAACCCTAGCCCGAACCCTAACACTAACCCTTCCACGAAGCCTTACCCTCACCCATCCCCTAATCCTAACCCGTACGCTAACACTAACCCGTGCCCTCACACATATGCTCACCCTAAACTGTTGCCGTACCCTCACCTGTACCATAAACCGTCCCCATCCCCTAACCCTAACCCTAGCTCGAACCCTAACCCTAACGCTTCCCCGAAGCCTTACCCTCACCCGTCCCCTATTCCTAACCCGTACGCTAACACTAACCCGTGCCCTCACACGTACGCTCACCCTAAACCGTTGCCTTTCCCTCACCTGGACCCTAAACGGTCCCCGTCCCCTAACCCTAACCCTAGCCGGAACGCTAACCCTAACCCTTCCCCTTAGCCTTACGCTGACCCGTCCCCTAATCCTAAACAGTACGCTAACACTAACCCGTGCCCTTACACCTACGCTCACCCTAAACCGTTGTCGTACCCTCACCTGGACCCTAAACCGTCCCGGTCCCCTAACACTAACCCTAGCCCGAACCCTAACCCTAACCCTTCCCCGAAGCCTTACCCTCACCCGTCCCCTAATCCTAACCCGTACGCTAACACTAACCCATGCTCTCACACGTACGCTCACCCTAAACCGTTGCCGTACCCTCACCTGGACCCTAAACCGTCCACGTCCCCTAACCCTAACCCTAGCCCGAACCCTAACCCTAACCCTTCCCAGAAGCCTTACCCTCACCCGTCCCCTAATCCTAACCCGTACGCTAACACTAACCCGTGCACTCACACTTACGCTCACCCTAAACCGTTGCCGTACCCTCACCTAGACCCTAAACCGTCCCCGTCCCCTAACCCCAACCCCAGCCCGAACCCTAACAATAACCCTTCCCCAGAGCCTAACCCTCACCCGTCCCCAATCCTAAACCGTACGCTAACACTACCACGTGAACTCACACGTACGCTCACCCTAAACCGTTGTCGTACCCTCACTTGTACCGTAAACCATCCCCGTTACCTAACCCTAACCCTAACCCTTCCCCAAAGCCTTACCCTCAACCGTCTCCTAATCCTAACCCGTAGGCTAACACTAACCCGTGCCCTCACACGTACGCTCACCCTAAACTGTTGACGTACCGTCACCTGTACCATAAACCGTCCCCATCCCCTAACCCTAACACTAGCCCGAACCCTAACCCTAACCCTTCCCCGAAGCCTTACCCTCACCCGTCCCCTATTCCTAACCCATACGCTAACACTAACCCATGCCCTCACACGTACGCTCACCCTAAACTGTTGACGTACCGTCACCTGTACCATAAACCGTCCCCATCCCCTAACCCTAACCCTAGCCCGAACCCTAACCCTAACCCTTCCCCGAAGCCTTACCCTCACCCGTCCCCTATTCCTAACCCGTACGCTAACACTAACCCATGCCCTCACACGTACGCTCACCCTAAACCGTTGCCTTTCCCTTACCTGGACCCTAAACCGTCCCCGTCCCCTAACCCTGACCCTAGCCCGAACGCTAACCCTAACACTTCCCCGAAGCCTTACCCTCACCCGTCCCCTAATCCTAAACTGTACGCTAACACTCCCCCGTGCCCTCACACGTACGCTCACCCTAAACCGTTGTCGTACCCTCACCTGGACCCTAAACCGTCCCCGTCCCCTAACCCTAACCCTAGCCCGAGCCCTAACCCTAACCCTTCCCCGAAGGTTACCCTCACCCGTACCCTAATCCTAACCCGTACGCTAACACTAACCCGTGCCCTCACACGTACGCTCACCCTAAACCGTTGCCGTACCCTCACCTGGACCCTAAACCATCCCCGTCCCCTAACCCTAACCCTAGCCCGAACCCTAACCCTAACCCTTCCCCGAAGCCTTACCCTCACCGGTCTCCTAATCCTAACCCGTACGCTAACACTAACCCGTGCCCTCACACGTACGCTCACCCTAAACCGTTGTCGTACCCTCACCTGGACCCTAAACCGTCCCCGTCCCCTCAACCTAACCCTAGTGTGAACGCTAACACTAACCCTTTCCCGAAGCCTTACTCTTACCCGTCCTCTAATACTAACCGGTACGCTAACACTAACCCGTGCCCTCCCACGTACGCTCACCCTAAACCGTTGTTGTACCCTCACCTGGACCCTAAACCGTCCCCGTCCCCTAACCCTAACCCTAGCCCGAACCCTAATCCTAACCCTTCCCCGAAGCCTTACCCACACCCGTCCCCTAATCCATCCCGTACGCTAACACTAACCCGTGCCCTCACACGTACGCTCACCCTGAACCGTTACCGTACCCTCACTGGACCCTAAACCGTCCACGTCCCCTAACCCTAAGCCTAGCCCGAACCCTAACCATAACCCTTCCCCGAAGCCTTACCCTCACCCGTCTCATAATCCTAACCCGTAGGCTAACACTAACCCGTGCCCTCACACGTACGCTCACCCTAAACTGTTGACGTACCGTCACCTGTACCATAAACCGTCCCCGTCCCCTAACCCTAACCCTAGCCCGAACCCTAACCCTAACACTTCCCCGAAGCCTTACCCTCACCCGTCCCCTATTCCTAACCCGTACGCTAACACTAACCCGTGCCCTCACACGTACACTCACCCTAAACTGTAGACGTACCGTCACCTGTACCATAAACCGTCCCCATCCCCTAACCCTAACCCTAGCCCGAACCCTAACCCTAACCCTTCCCCAAAGCCTTAACCTCACCCGTCTCCTAATCCTAACCCGTACGCTAACACTAACCCGTGCCCTCACACGTACACTCACCCTAAACCGTTGTCGTACCCTCACCTGGACCCTAAACCGTCCCCGTCCCCTAACCCTAACCCTAGCCCGAGCTCTAACCCTAACCCTTCCCCGAAGCCTTACCCACACCCGTCCCCTAATCCTAACCCGTACGCTAACACTAACCCGTGCCCTCCCACGTACGCTCACACTAAATTGTTGCCGTACCCTCACCTGGACCCTAAACCGTCCCCGTCCCCTTACCCTAACCCTAGCCCGAACCCTAACACTAACCCTTCCCCTAAGCCTTACCCTCACCCGTCCCATAATACTAACCCGTACGCTAACACTAACCCTGGCCCTCACACGTACGCTCACCCTAAACCGTTGATGTACCCTCACCTGGACCCTAAACCGCCCCCGTCCCCTAACCCTAACCCTAGCCCGAACCCTAACCCTAACCCTTCCCCGAAGCCTTACCCTCACCCGTCCCCTAATCCTAAACTGTACGCTAACACTAACCCGTGCCCTCACACGTACGCTCACCCTAAACCGTTGTCGTACCCTCACCTGGACCCTAAACCGTCCCCGTCCCCTAACACTAACCCTAGCCCGAGCCCTAACCCTAACCCTTCCCCGAAGGCTTACCCTCACCCGTACCCTAATCCTAACTCGTACGCTAACACTAACCCGTGCCCTCACACGTACGCTCACCCTAAACCGTTGCCGTACCCTCACGTGGAACCTAAACCGTCCCCGTCCCGTAACCCTAACCCTAGCCCGAACCCTAACCCTAACCCTTCCCCGAAGCCTTAACCTCACCCGTCTCCTAATCCTAACCCGTACGCTAACACTAACCCGTGCCCTCACACGTACACTCACCCTAAACCGTTGTCGTACCCTCACCTGGACCCTAAACCGTCCCCGTCCCCTAACCCTAACCCTAGGCCGAGCTCTAACCCTAACCCTTCCCCGAAGCCTTACCCTCACCGGTCCCCTAATCCTAACCCGTACGCTAACACTAACCCGTGCCCTCACACGTACGCTCACCCTGAACCGTTACCGTACCCTCACTGGACCCTAAACCGTCCACGTCCCCTAACCCTAACCCTAGCCCGAACCCTAACCCTAACCCTTCCCCGAAGCCTTGCCCTCACCCATCTCATAATCCTAACCCGTAGGCTAACACTAACCCGTGCCCTCACACGTACGCTCACCCTAAAACGTTGTCGTACCCTCACCTGGACCCTAAACCGTACCCGTCCCATAAACGTAACCCTTGCGCGAACGCTAACACTAACCCTTTCCCGAAGCCTTACTCTTACCCGTCCTCTAATACTAACCCGTACGCTAACACTAACCCGTGCCCTCACACGTACGCTCACCCTAAACCGTTGTCGTACCCTCACCTGGACCCTAAACCGTCCCCGTCCCCTAACCCTAACACTAGCCCGAACCCTAACACTAATCCTTCCCCAAAGCCTTACCCTCAGCCCTCCCCTAATCCTAACCCGTACGCTAACACTAACCCATGCCCTCAAACGTACGCTCACCCTAAACCGTTGTCGTAGCCTCACCTGGACCCTAACCGCCCCCGTCCCCTAACCCTAACCCTAGCCCGAAACCTAATCCTAACCCGTCTCCGAAGCCTTACCCTCACCCGTCCCCTAATCCTAACCCGTACGGTAACACTAACCCGTGCCCTCACACGTACACTCACCCTAAACCGATGCCGTACCCTCTCCTGGAACCTAAACCGTCCCCATCCCCTAACCCTAACCCTAGCCCGAACCCTAATCCTAACCCTTCCCCGAAGCCTTACCCTCACCCGTCCCCTAATCCTAACCCGTACGCTAACACTAACCCGTGCCCTCCCACGTACGCTCACCCTAAACCGTTCTTGTACCCTCACCTGGACCCTAAACCGTCCCCGTCCCCTAACTCTAACCCTAGCCCGAACCCTAATCCTAACCTTTCCCCGAAGCCTTACCCTCACCCGTCCCCTAATCCTAACCCGTACGCTAACACTAACCCGTGCCCTCACACGTACGCTCACCCTGAACCGTTACCGTACCCTCACTGGACCCTAAACCGTCCACGTCGCCTAACCCTAACCCTAGCCCGAACCCTAACCCTAACCCTTCCCCGAAGCGTTACCCTCACCCGTCTCATAATCCTAACCCGTAGGCTAACACTAACCCGTGCCCTCACACGTACGCACACCCTAAACCGTTTTCGTACCCTCACCTGGACCCTAAACCGTCCCCGTACCCTAACCCTAACCCTAGCCCGAACGCTAACCCTAACCCTTCCCCGAAGCCTTACCCTCACCCGTCCCCTAATCCTAAACTGTACGCTAACACTAACCCGTGCCCTCACACGTACGCTCACCCTAAACCGTTGTCGTACCCTCACCTGGACCCTAAACCGTCCCCGTCCCCTAACCCAAACCCTAGCCCGAGCCCTAACCCTAACCCTTCCCCGAAGGCTTACCCTCACCCGTACCCTAATCCTAACCCGTACGCTAACACTAACCCGTGCCCTCACACGTACGCTCACCCTAAACCGTTGCCGTACCCTCACCTGGACCCTAAACCGTCCCCGTCCCCTAACCCTAACCCTAGCCCGAACCCTAAACCTAACCCTTCCCCGAAGCCTTACCCTCAACCGTCTCCTAATCCTAACCCGTAGGCTAACACTAACCCGTGCCCTCACACGTACGCTCACCCTAAACTGTTGACGTACCGTCACCTGTACCATAAACCGTCCCCATGCCCTAACCCTAAACCTAACCCTAACCCTTACCCGAAGCCTTACCCTCACCCGTTCCCTATTCCTAACCCGTACGCTAACACTAACCCGTGCCCTCACACGTACGCTCACCCTAAACTGTTGACGTACCGTCACCTGTACCATAAACAGTCCCCATCCCCTAACCCTAACCCTAGCCCGAACCCTAACCCTAACCCTTCCCCGAAGCCTTACCCTCACCCGTCCCCTATTCCTAACCCGTACGCTAACACTATCCCGTGCCCTCACACGTACGCTCACCCTAAACCGTTGCCTTTCCCTCACCTGGACCCTAAACCGTCCCCGTCCCCTAACCCTAACCCTAGCCTGAACGCTAACCCTAACCCTTCCCCGAAGCCTTACCCTCATCCGTCCCCTAATCCTAAACTGTACGCTAACACTAACCCGTGCCCTCACACGTACGCTCACCCTAAACCGTTGTCGTACCCTCACCTGGATCCTAAACCGTCCCCGTCCCCTAACCCTAACCCTAGCCCGAGCCCTAACCCTAACCCTTCCCCGAAGGCTTACCCTCACCCGTACCCTAATCCTAACCCGTACGCTAACACTAACCCGTGCCCTCACACGTACGCTCACCCTAAACCGTTGCCGTACCCTCACCTGGACTCTAAACGGTCCCCGTCCCTTAACCGTAACCCTAGCCCGAACCCTAACCCTAACCCTTCCCAGAAACCTTACCCTCACCCGTGTCCTAATCCTAACCCGTACGCTAACGCTAACCCGTGCCCTCACACGTACACTCACCCTAAACTGTTGTCGTACCCTCACCTGGACCCTAAACCGTCCCCGTCCCCTAACCCTAACCCTAACCCGAACGCTAACCCTAACCCTTCCCCGAAGCCTTACCCTCACCTGTCCCCTAATCCTAACCCGTACGCTAACACTAACCCGTGCCCTCACACGTACGCTCACCCTAAACTGTTGCCGTACCCTCAACTGGACCCTAAACCGTCCCCGTCCCCTAACCCTAACCCTAGCCCGAACCCTAACACTAACCCTTCCCCGAAGCCTTACCCTCACCCGTCCCCTAATCCTAACCCGTACGCTAACACTAACCCATGCTCTCACACGTACGCTCACCTTAAACCGTTGCCGTACCCTCACCTGGAACCTAAACCGTCCCCGTCCCCTAACCCTAACCCTAGCCCAAACCCTAATCCTAACCCTTCCCCGAAGCCTTACCCTCACCCGTCCCCTAATCCTAACCCGAACGCTAACACTAACCCGTGCCCTCCCACGTACGCTCACACTAAACCGTTGTTGTACCCTCACCTGGACCCTAAACCGTCCCCGTCCCCTAACCCTAACCCTAGCCCGAACCCTAATCCTAACCCTTCTCCGAAGCCTTACCCTCACCCGTCCCCTAATCCTAACCCGTACTCTAACACTAACCCGTGCCCTCACACGTACGCTCACCCTGAACCGTTACCGTACCCTCACTGGACCCTAAACCGTCCACGTCCCCTAACCCTAACCCTAGCCCGAACGCTAACCCTAACCCTTCCCCGAAGCCTTACCCTCACCCGTCTCATAATCCTAACCCGTAGGCTAACACTAACCCGTGCCCTCACACGTACGCTCACCCTAAACCGTTGTCGTACCCTCACCTGGACCCTAAACCGTCCCCGTCCCCTAAACCTAACCCTAGCGCGAACGCTAACACTAACCCTTTCCCGAAGCCTTACTCTTACCCGTCCTCTAATACTAACCCGTACGCTAACACTAACCCGTGCCCTCACACGTACGCTCACCCTAAACCGTTGTTGTACCCTCACCTGGACCCTAAACCGCCCCCGTCCCCTAACCCTAAACCTAGCCCGAACCCTAACCCTAACCCTTCCACGAAGCCTTACCCTCACCCATCCCCTAATCCTAACCCGTACGCTAACACTAACCCGTGCCCTCACACGTACGCTCACCCTAAACTGTTGCCGTACCCTCACCTGGACCCTAAACCGTCCCCGTACCCTAACCCTAACCATAGCCCGAACCCTAACACTAACCCTTCCCCGAAGCCTTACCCCCACCCATCCCCTAATCCTAACCCGTACGCTAACAATAACCCATGCTCTCACACGTACGCTCACCCTAAACCGTTGCCGTACCCTCACCTGGACCCTAAACCGTCCCCGTCCCCTAACCCTAACCCTAGCACGAACCCTAATCCTAACCCTTTCCCGAAGCCTTACCCTCACCCGTCCCCTAATCCTAACCCGTACCCTAACACTAACCCGTGCCCTCACACGTACGCTCACCCTAAACCGTTGCCGTACCCTTACCTGGACCCTAAACCGTCCACGTCCCCTAACCCTAACGCTAGCCCGAACCCTAACCCTAACCCTTCCCAGAAGCTTTACCCTCACCCGTCCCCTAATCCTAACCCGTACGCTAACAGTAACCTGTGCCCTCACACGTACGCTCACCCAAAACCGTTGTTGTACCCTCACCTGGACCCTAAATCGTCCCCGTCTCCTAACCCTCACCCTAGCTCGAACTTTAACCCTAACCCCTCCCCGAAGCCTTACCCTCACCCATCCCATAATCCTAATCTGTAAGCTAACACTAACCCGAGCACTCACACTTACGCTCACCCTAAACCGTTGCCGTACCCTCACCTAGACCCTAAACCGTCCCCGTCGCCTAACCCCAACCCCAGCCCGAACCCTAACAATAACCCTTCCCCAGAGCCTTACCCTCACCCGTCCCCTAATCCTAAACCGTACGCTAACACTAACCCGTGCACTCACACGTACGCTCACCCTAAACTGTGGCCGTACCCTCAACTGGACCCTAAACCGTCCCCGTCCCCTAACCCTAACCCTAGCCTGAAACCTAACACTAACCCTTCCCCGAAGCCTTAACCTCACCCGTCCCCTAATCCTAACCCGTACGCTAACACTAACCCGTGCTCTCACACGTACGCTCACCCTAAACCGTTGTCGTACCCTCACTTGTACCGTAAACCATCCCCTTTACCTAACCCAAACCCTAGCCCGAGCCCTGACCCTAACCCTTCCCCGAAGCCTTACCCTCACCTGTCCCCTAATCCTAACCCGTATGCTAACACTAACCCGTGCCCTCACATGTACGCTCACCCTAAACCGTTGCCGTACCCTCACCTGGACCCTAAACCGTCCCCGTCCCCTAACCCTAACCCTAGCCCGAACCCTAACCCTAACCCTTCCCCGAAGCCTTACCCTCAACCGTCTCCTAATCCTAACCCGTAGGCTAACACTAACCCGTGCCCTCACACGTACGCTCACCCTAAAGTGTTGACGTACCGTCACCTGTACTACAAACCATCCCCATCCCCTAACCCTAACCCTAGCCCGAACCCTAATCCTAACCCTTCCCCGAAGCCTTACCCTCACCCGTCCCCTAATCCTAACCCGTACGCTAACACTAACCCGTGCCCTCACACGTACGCTCACCCTGAACCGTTACCGTACCCTCACTGGACCCTAAACCGTCCACGTCCCCTAACCCTAACCCTAGCCCGAACCCTAACCCTAATCCTTCCCCGAAGCCTTACCCTCACCCGTCTCATAATCCTAACCCGTAGGCTAACACAAACCCGTGCCCTCACACGTACGCTCACCCTAAACCGTTGTCGTACCCTCACCTGGACCCTAAACCGCCCCCGTCCCCTAACCCTAACCCTAGCCCGCAACCTAACCCTAACCCTTCCACGAAGCCTTACCCTCACACATCCCCTAATCCTAACCCGTACGCTAACACTAACCCGTGCCCTCACACGTACGCTCACCCTAAACTGTTGCCGTACCCTCACCTGGACCCTAAACCGTCCCCGTCCCCTAACCCTAACCCTAACCCTAGCCCGAACCCTAACACTAACCCTTCCCTGAAGCCTTACCCTCACCCGTCCCCTAATCCTAACCCGTACGCTAACACTAACCCGTGCCCTCACACGTACGCTCACCCTGAGCCTTTACCGTACCCTCACTGGACCCTAAACCGTCCACGTACCCTAACCCTAACCCTAGCCCGAACCCTAATCCTAACCCTTCCCCGAAGCCTTACCCTCACCCGTCCCCTAATCCTAACCCGTACGCTAACACTAACCCGTGCCCTCACACGTACGCTCACCCTAAACCGTTGCCGTACTCTCACCTGGACCCTAAACCGTCTACGTCCCCTAACCCTAATCCTAGCCCGAACCCTAACCCTAACCCTTCCCAGAAGCCTTACCCTCACCCGTCCCCTAATCTTAACCCGTACGCTAACACTAATCTGTGCCCTCACACGTACGCTCACCCAAAACTGTTGTTGTACCCTCACCTGGACCCTAAACCGTCCCCGTCCCCTAACCCTAACCCTAGCCCGAACTCTAACCCTAACCCCTCCCCGAAGCCTTACCCTCACCCATCCCATAATCCTAATCTGTACGCTAACAATAACCCGTGCACTCACACTTACGCTCACCCTAAAACGTTGCCGTACCCTCACCTAGACCCTAAACCGTCCCCGTCCCCTAACCCTAACCCTAGCCCAAACCCTAATCCTAACCTTTCCCCGAAGCCTTACCCTCACCCGTCCCCTAATCCTAACCCGTACGCTAACACTAACCCGTGCCCTCACACGTACTCTCACCCTGAACCGTTACCGTACCCTCACTGGACCCTAAACCGTCCACGTCCCCTAACCCTAACCCTAGCCCGAACCCTAACCCTAACCCTTCCCCGAAGCGTTACCCTCACCCGTCTCATAATCCTAACCCGTAGGCTAACACTAACCCGTGCCCTCACACGTACGCTCACCCTAAACCGTTGTCGTACCCTCACCTGGACCCTAAACCGTCCCCGTCCCCTAACCCTAACCCTAGCCCGAGCTCTAACCCTAACCCTTCCCTGAAGCCTTACCCTCACCCTTCCCCTAATCCTAACCCGTACGCTAACACTAACCCGTGCCCTCACACGTACGCTCACCCTAAACTGTTGCCGTACCCTCACCTGGACCCTAAACCGTCCCCGTACCCTAACCCTAACCCTAGCCCGAACCCTAACACTAACCCTTCCCCGAAGCCTTACCCTCACCCGTCCACTAATACTAACCCGTACGCTAACACTAACCCGTGCCCTCACATATACGCTCACCCTAAACCGTTGTTGAACCCTCACCTGCACCCTAAACCGCCCCCGTCTCCTAACCCTAACCCTAGCCCGAACCCTACCCTAAACCTTCCCCGAAGCCTTACCCTCACCCATCCCATAATCCTAACCCGTACGCTAACACTAACACGTGCCCTCACACGTACGCTCACCCTAAACTGTTGCCGTACCCTCACCTGTACCATAAACCGTCCCCATCCCCTAACCTTAACCCTAGCCCGAACCCTAACCCTAACGCTTCCCCGAAGCCTTACCCTCACACGACCCCTATTCCTAACCCGTACGCTAACACTAACCCGTGCCCTCACACGTACGCTCACCCTAAACCGTTGCCTTTCCCTCACCTGGACCCTAAACGGTCCCCGTCCCCTAACCCTAACCCTAGCCCGAACGCTCACCCTAACCCTTCCCTTTAGCCTTACCCTCACCCGTCCCCTAAACCTAAATTGTACGCTAACACTAACCCGTGCCCTCACACGTACGCTCACCCTAAACCGTTGTAGTACCCTCACCTGGAGCCTAAACCGTCCCCGTCCCCTAACCCTAACCCTAGCCCGAGCTCTAACCCTAACCCTTCCCCGAAGCCTTACCCTCACCCGTCCCCTATTCCTAACCCGTACGCTAACACTAACCAGTGCCCTCACACGTACGCTCACCCTAAACCGTTGCCTTTCCCTCTCCTGGACCCTAAACGGTCCCCGTCCCCTAACCCTAACCCTAGCCCGAACACTAACCCTAACCCTTCCCCTTAGCCTTACCCTCACCCGTCCGCTAATCCTAAACTGTACGCTAACACTACCCCGTGCCCTCACACGTACGCTCACCCTAAAACGTTGTCGTACCCTCACCTGGACCCTAAACCGTCCCCGTCCCCTAACCCGAACCCTAGCCCGAACCCTAACCCTAACCCTTCCCCGAAGCCTTACCCTCACCCGTCTCCTAATCCTAACCCGTACGCTAACACTAACCCGTGCCCTCACACGTACACTCACCCTAAACCGTTGTCGTACCCTCACCTGGACCCTAAACCGTCCCCGTCCCCTAACCCTAACCATAGCCCGAGCTCTAACCCTAACCCTTCCCCGAAGCCTTACCCTCATCCGTCCCCTAATCCTAACCCGTACGCTAACACTAACCCGTGCCCTCACACGTACGCTCACCCTAAACCGTTGCCGTACCCTCACCTGGACCCTAAACCGTCCCCGTCCCCTAACCCTAACCCTAGCCCGAACCCTAACACTAACCCTTCCCCGAAGCCTTACCCTCACCCGTCCCCTAATCCTAACCCGTACGCTAACACTAACCCATGCTCTCACACGTACGCTCACCCTAAACCGTTGCCGTACCCTCACCTGGACCCTAAACCGTCCCCGTCCCCTAACCCTAACCCTAGCCAGAACCCTAACCCTAACCCTTCCCCGAAGCGTTACCCTCACCCGTCCCATAATCCTAACCCGTAGGCTAACACTAACCCGTGCCCTCACACGTACGCTCACCCTAAACCGTTGTCGTACCCTCACCTGGACCCTAAACCGTCCCCGTCCCCTAAACCTAACCCTAGTGTTAACGCTAACACTAACCGTTTCCCGAAGCCTTACTCTTACCCGTCCTCTAATACTAACCCGTACGCTAACACTAACCCGTGCCCTCACACGTACGCTCACCCTAAACCGTTGTTGTACCCTCACCTGGACCCTAAACCGTCCCCGTCCCCTAACCCTAACCCTAGCCCGAACCCTAATCCTAACCCTTCCCCGAAGCCTTACCCTCACCCGTCCCCTAATCCTAACCCGTACGCTAACACTAACCCGTGCCCTCACACGTACGCTCACCCTGAACCGTTACCGTACCCTCACTGGACCCTAAACCGTCCACGTCCCCTAACCCTAACCCTAGCCCGAACCCTAACCCTAACCCTTCCCCGAAGCCTTACCCTCACCCGTCTCATAATCCTAAACCGTAGGCTAACACTAACCCGTGCCCTCACACGTACGCTCACCCTAAACCGTTGTTGTACCCTCACCTGGACCCTAAACCGCCCCCTTCCCCTAACCCTAACCCTAGCCCGAACCCTAACACTAACCCTTCCACGAAGCCTTACCCTCACCCATCCCCTAATCCTAACCCGTACGCTAGCACTAACCCGTGCCCTCACACTTATGCTCACCCTAAACTGTTGCCGTACCCTCACCTGTACCATAAACCGTCCCCATCCCCTAACCCTAACCCTAGCTCGAACCCTAACCCTAACGCTTCCCCGAAGCCTTACCCTCACCCGTCCCCTATTCCTAACCCGTACGCTAACACTAACCCGTGCCCTCACACGTACGCTCACCCTAAACCGTTGCCTTTCCCTCACCTGGACCCTAAACGGTCCCCGTCCCCTAACCCTAACCCTAGCCGGAACGCTAACCCTAACCCTTCCCCTTAGCCTTACGCTGACCCGTCCCCTAATCCTAAACAGTACGCTAACACTAACCCGTGCCCTTACACCTACGCTCACCCTAAACCGTTGTCGTACCCTCACCTGGACCCTAAACCGTCCCGGTCCCCTAACACTAACCCTAGCCCGAACCCTAACCCTAACCCTTCCCCGAAGCCTTACCCTCACCCGTCCCCTAATCCTAACCCGTACGCTAACACTAACCCATGCTCTCACACGTAAGCTCACCCTAAACCGTTGCCGTACCCTCACCTGCACCCTAAACCATCCCCGTCCCCTAACCCTAACCCTAGCCCGAGCTCTAACCCTAACCCTTCCCCGAAGCCTTACCCTCACCCGTCCCCTAAACCTAACCCGTACGCTAACACTAACCCGTGCACTCACACTTACGTTCACCCTAAACCGTTGCCGTACCCTCACCTAGACCCTAAACCGTCCCCGTCCCCTAACCCCAACCCCAGCCCGAACCCTAACAATAACCCTTCCCCAGAGCCTAACCCTCACCCGTCCCCAATCCTAAACCGTACGCTAACACTACCACGTGCACTCACACGTACGCTCACCCTAAACCGTTGTCGTACCCTCACTTGTACCGTAAACCATCCCCGTTACCTAACCCTAACCCTAACCCTAACCCTTCCCCAAAGCCTTACCCTCAACCGTCTCCTAATCCTAACCCGTAGGCTAACAGTAACCCGTGCCCTCACACGTACGCTCACCCTAAACTGTTGACGTACCGTCACCTGTACCATAAACCGTCCCCATCCCCTAACCCTAACCCTAGCCCGAACCCTAACCCTAACCCTTCCCCGAAGTCTTACCCTCACCCGTCCCCTATTCCTAACCCATACGCTAACACTAACCCATGCCCTCAACGTACGCTCACCCTAAACTGTTGACGTACCGTCACCTGTACCATAAACCGTCCCCATCCCCTAACCCTAACCCTAGCCCGAACCCTAACCCTAACCCTTCCCCGAAGCCTTACCCTCACCCGTCCCCTATTCCTAACCCGTACGCTAACACTAACCCATGCCCTCACACGTACGCTCACCCTAAACCGTTGCCTTTCCCTTACCTGGACCCTAAACCGTCCCCGTCCCCTAACCCTGACCCTAGCCCGAACGCTAACCCTAACACTTCCCCGAAGCCTTACCCTCACCCGTCCCCTAATCCTAAACTGTACGCTAACACTAACCCGTGCCCTCACACGTACGCTCACCCTAAACCGTTGTCGTACCCTCACCTGGACCCTAAACCGTCCCCGTCCCCTAACCCTAACCCTAGCCAGAGCACTAACCCTAACCCTTCCCCGAAGGTTACCCTCACCCGTACCCTAATCCTAACCCGTACGCTAACACTAACCCGTGCCCTCACACGTACGCTCACCCTAAACCGTTGCCGTACCCTCACCTGGACCCTAAACCGTCCCCGTCCCCTAACCCTAACCCTAGCCCGAACCCTAACCCTAACCCTTCCCCGAAGCCTTACCCTCACCGGTCTGCTAATCCTAACCCGTACGCTAACACTAACCCGTGCCCTCACACGTACGCTCACCCTAAACCGTTGTCGTACCCTCACCTGGACCCTAAACCGTCCCCGTCCCCTAAACCTAACCCTAGCGTGAACTCTAACACTAACCCTTTCCCGAAGCCTTACTCTTACCCGTCCTCTAATACTAACCGGTACGCTAACACTAACCCGTGCCCTCCCACGTACGCTCACCCTAAACCGTTGTTGTACCCTCACCTGGACCCTAAACCGTCCCCGTCCCCTAACCCTAACCCTAGCCCGAACCCTAATCCTAACCCTTCCCCGAAGCCTTACCCTCACCCGTCCCCTAATCCATCCCGTACGCTAACACTAACCCGTGCCCTCACACGTACGCTCACCCTGAACCGTTACCGTACCCTCACTGGACCCTAAACCGTCCACGTCCCCTAACCCTAAGCCTACCCCGAACCCTAACCATAACCCTTCCCCGAAGCCTTACCCTCACCCGTCTCATAATCCTAACCTGTAGGCTAACACTAACCCGTGCCCTCACACGTACGCTCACCCTAAACTGTTGACGTACCGTCACCTGTACCATAAACCGTCCCCGTCCCCTAACCCTAACCCTAGCCCGAACCCTAACCCTAACACTTCCCCGAAGCCTTACCCTCACCCGTCCCCTATTCCTAACCCGTACGCTAACACTAACCCGTGCCCTCACACGTACGCTCACCCTAAACCGTTGCCTTTCCCTCACCTGGACCCTAAACCGTCCCCGTCCCCTAACCCTAACCCTAGCCCGAACGCTAACCCTAACCCTTCCCCGAAGCCTTACCCTCACCCGTCCCCTAATCCTAAACTGTACGCTAACACTAACCCGTGCCGTCACACGTACGCTCACCCTAAACCGTTGTCGTACCCTCAGCTGGACCCTAAACCGTCCCCGTCCCCTAATCCTAACCCTAGCCCGAGCCCTAACCCTAACCCTTCCCCGAAGGCTTACCCTCACCCGTACCCTAATCCTAACCCGTACGCTAACACTAACCCGTGCCCTCACACGTACGCTCACCCTAAACCGTTGCCGTACCCTCACCTGGACCCTAAACCGTCCCCGTCCCCTAACCCTAACCCTAGCCCGAACCCTAACCCTAACCCTTCCCCGAAGCCTTAACCTCACCCGTCTCCTAATCCTAACCCGTACGCTAACACTAACCCGTGCCCTCACACGTACACTCACCCTAAACCGTTGTCGTACCCTCACCTGGACCCTAAACCGTCCCCGTCCCCTAACCCTAACCCTAGCCCGAGCTCTAACCCTAACCCTTCCCCGAAGCCTTACCCTCACCTGTCCCCTAATCCTAACCCGTACGCTAACACTAACCCGTGCCCTCACACGTACGCTCACCCTGAACCGTTACCGTACCCTCACTGGACTCTAAACCGTCCACGTCCCGTAACCCTAACCCTAGCCCGAACCCTAACCCTAACCCTTCCCCGAAGCCTTACCCTCACCCATCTCATAATCCTAACCCGTAGGCTAACACTAACCCGTGCCCTCACACGTACGCTCACCCTAAAACGTTGTCGTACCCGCACCTGGACCCTAAACCGTGCCCGTCCCCTAAACGTAACCCTTGCGCGAACGCTAACACTAACCCTTTCCCGAAGCCTTACTCTTACCCGTCCTCTAATACTAACCCGTACGCTAACACTAACCCGTGCCCTCACACGTACGCTCACCCTAAACCGTTGTCGTACCCTCACCTGGACCCTAAACCGTCCCCGTCCCCTAACCCTAACACTAGCCCGAACCCTAACCCTAATCCTTCCCCAAAGCCTTACCCTCAGCCCTCCCCTAATCCTAACCCGTATGCTAACACTAACCCATGCCCTCAAACGTACGCTCACCCTAAACCGTTGTCGTAGCCTCACCTGGACCCTAACCGCCCCCGTCCCCTAACCCTAACCCTAGCCCGAAACCTAATCCTAACCCGTCCCCGAAGCCTTACCCTCACCCGTCCCCTAATCCTAACCCGTACGCTAACACTAACCCGTGCCCTCACACGTACACTCACCCTAAACCGATGCCGTACCCTCTCCTGGACCCTAAACCGTCCCCATCCCCTAACCCTAACCCTAGCCCGAACCCTAACCCTAACCCTTCCCCGAAGCGTTACCCTCACCCGTCTCATAATCCTAACCCGTAGGCTAACACTAACCCGTGCCCTCACACGTACGCACACCCTAAACCGTTTTCGTACCCTCACCTGGACCCTAAACCGTCCCCGTACCCTAACCCTAACCCTAGCCCGAACGCTAACCCTAACCCTTCCCCGAAGCCTTACCCTCACCCGTCCCCTAATCCTAAACTGTACGCTAACACTAACCCGTGCCCTCACACGTACGCTCACCCTAAACCGTTGTCGTACCCTCACCTGGAACCTAAACCGTCCCCGTCCCCTAACCCAAACCCTAGCCCGAGCCCTAACCCTAACCCTTCCCCGAAGGCTTACCCTCACCCGTACCCTAATCCTAACCCGTACGCTAACACTAACCCGTGCCCTCACACGTACGCTCACCCTCAACCGTTGTCGTACCCTCACCTGGACCCTAAACCGTCCCCGTCCCCTAACCCTAACCCTAGCACGAGCTCTAAACCTAACCCTTCCCCGAAGCCTTACCCTCACCCGTCCCCTAATCCTAACCCGTACGCTAACACTAACCCGTGCCCTCCCACGTACGCTCACCCTAAACTGTTGCCGTACCCTCACCTGGACCCTAAACCGTCCCCGTCCCCTAACCCTAACCCTAGCCCGAACCCTAACACTAACCCTTCCCCGAAGCCTTACCCTCACCCGTCCCCTAATACTAACCCGTACGCTAACACTAACCCGTGCCCTCACACGTACGCTCACCCTAAACCGTTGTTGTACCCTCACCTGGACCCTAAACCGCCCCCGTCCACTAACCCTAACCCTAGCCCGAACCCTAACCCTAACCCTTCCCCGAAGCCTTACCCTCACGCATCCCGTAATCCTAACCCGTACGCTAACACTAACCCGTGCCCTCACACGTACGCTCACCCTAAACTCTTGCCGTACCCTCACCTGTACCATAAACCGTCCCCATCCCCTAACCCTAACCCTAGCCCGAACCCTAACCCTAACCCTTCCCCGAAGCCTTACCCTCACCCGTCGCCTATTCCTACCCCGTACGCTAACACTAACCCATGCCCTCACACGTACGCTCACCCTAAACCGTTGCCTTTCCCTCACCTGGACCCTAAACGGTCCACGTCCCCTAACCCTAACCCTAGCCCGAACGCTTACCCTAACCCTTCCCCTTAGCCTTACCGTCACCCGTCCCCTAATCCTAAACTGTACTCTAACACTAACCCGTGCCCTCACACGTACGCTCACCCTAAACTGTTGCCGTACCCTCACCTGGACCCTAAACCGTCCCCGTCCCCTAACCCTAACCCTAGCCCGAACCCTAACACTAACCCTTCCCCGAAGCCTTACCCTCACCCGTCCCCTAATCCTAACCCGTACGCTAACACTAACCCATGCTCTCACACGTACGCTCACCCTAAACCGTTGCCGTACACTCAACTGGACCCTAAACCGTCCCCGTCCCCTAACCCTAACCGTAGCCCGAACCCTAATCCTAACCCTTCCCTGAAGCCTTACCCTCACCCGTCCCCTAATCCTAACCCGTACGCTAACACTAACCCGTGCCCTCACACGTACGCTCACCCTAAACCGTTGCCGTACCCTCACCTGGACCCTAAACCGTCCACGTCCCCTAACCCTAACCCTAGCCCGAATCCTAACCCTAACCCTTCCCAGAAGCCTTACCCTCACCCGTCCCCTCATCCTAACCCGTACGCTAACACTAACCTGTGCTCTCACACGTACGCTCACCCAAAACCGTTGTCGTAACCTCACCTGGACCCTAAACGGTCCCCGTCCCCTAACCCTAACCCTAGCCCGAGCTCTAACCCTAACCCTTCCCCAAAGCCTTACCCTCACCCGTCTCATAATCGTAACACGTACGTTAACACTAACCCGTGCCCTCACACGTACGCTCACCCTAAACTGTTGCCGTACCCTCACCTGGACCCTAAACCGTCCCCGTCCCCTAACCCCAACCCCAGCCCGAACCCTAACAATAACCCTTCCCCAGAGCCTTACCCTCACCCGTCCCCTAATCCTAAACCGTACGCTAACAGTAACCCGTGCACTCACACGTACGCTCACCCTAAACCATTGTCGTACCCTCACTTGTACCGTAAACCATCCCCGTTACCTAACCCTAACCCTAGCCCGAGCGCTAACCCTAACCCTTCCCCGAAGCCTTACCCTCATCCGTCCCCTAATCCTAAACCGTACGCTAACACTAACCCGTGCCCTCACACGTACGCTCACCCTAAACCGTTGCCGTACCCTCACCTGGACCCTAAACGGTCCCCGTCCCCTAACCCTAACCCTAGCCCGAGCCCTAACCCTAACCCTTCCCCGAAGGCTTACCCTCACCCGTACCCTAATCCTAACCCGTACGCTAACACTAACCCGTGCCCTCACACGTACGCTCACCCTAAACTGTTGCCATACCCTCAACTGGACCCTAAACCGTCCCCGTCCCCTAACCCTAACCCTAGCCCGAACCCTAACACTAACCCTTCTCCGAAGCCTTACCCTCACCCGTCCCCTAATCCTAACCCGTACGCTAACACTAACCCGTGCCCTCACACGTACGCTCACCCTAAACCGTTGCCGTACCCTCACCTGGACCCTAAACCGTCCACGTCCCCTAACCCTAACCCTAGCCCGAACCCTAACCCTAACCCTTCCCAGAAGCCTTACCCTCACCCGTCCCCTAATCCTAACCCGTACGCTAACAGTAACCTGTGCCCTCACACGTACGCTCACCCAAAACCGTTGTTGTACCCTCACCTGGACCCTAAACCGTCCCCGTCCCCTAACCCTAACCCTAGCCCGAACTCTAACCCTAACCCCTCCCCGAAGCCTTACCCTCACCAATCCCATAATCCTAATCTGTACGCTAACACTAACCCGTGCACTCACACTTACGCTCACCCTAAACCGTTGCCGTACCCTCACCTAGATCCTAAACCGTCCCCATCCCCTAACCCCAACCCCAGCCCGAACCCTAACAATAACCCTTCCCCAGAGCCTTACCCTCACCCGTCCCCTAATCCTAAACCGTACGCTAACACTAACCCGTGCACTCACACGTACGCTCACCCTAAACCGTTGTCGTACCCTCATTTGTACCATAAACCATCCCCGTTACCTAACCCTAACCCTAGCCCGAGCCCTGACCCTAACACTTACCCGAAGCCTTACCATCGCCTGTCCCCTAATCCTAACCCGTACGCTAACACTAAACCGTGCCCTCACACGTACGCTCACCCTAAACTGTTGCCGTACCCTCACCTGGACCCTAAACCGTCCCCGTCCCCTAACCCTAACCCTAGCCCGAACCCTAACACAAACCCTTCCCCGAAGCCTTACCCTCACCCGTCCCCTAATCCTAACCCTTACGCTAACACTAACCAATGCTCTCACACGTACGCTCACCCTAAACCGTTGCCGTACCCTCACCTGGACCCTAAACCGTCCCCGTCCCCTAACCCTAACCCTAGCCCGAACCCTAACACTAACCCTTCCCCGAAGCCTTACCCTCACCCGGCCCCTAATCCTAACCCTTACGCTAACACTAACCAATGCTCTCACACGTACGCTCACCCTAAACTGTTGACGTACCGCCACCTGTACCATAAACCGTCCCAATCCCCTAACCCTAACCCTAGCCCGAACCCTAACCCTAACCCTTCCCCGAAGCCTTACCCTCACCCGTCCCTTATTCCTAAGCCGTACGCTAACACTAAACCGTGCCCTCACACGTACGCTCACCCTAAACTGTTGACGTACCGTCACCTGTACCATAAACCGTCCCCATCCCCTAACCCTAACCCTAGCCCGAAACCTAACCCTAAGCCTTCCCCGAAGCCTTACCCTCACCCGTCCCCTATTCCTAACCTGTACGCTAACACTAACCCGTGCCCTCACACGTACGCTCACCCTAAACCGTTGCCTTTCCCTCACCTGGACCCTAAACCGTCCCCGTCCCCGAACCCTAACCCTAGCCCGAACGCTAACCCTAACCCTTCCCTGAAGCCTTACCCTCATCCGTCCCCTAATACTAAACTGTACGCTAACACTAACCCGTGCCCTCACACGTACGCTCACCCTAAACCGTTGTCGTACCCTCACCTGGACCCTAAACCGTCTCCGACCCCTAACCCTAACCCTAGCCCGAACCCTAACCCTAACCCTTCCCCGCAGGCTTACCCTCACCCGTACCCTAATCCTAACCCGTACGCTAACACTAACCCGTGCCCTCACACGTACGCTCACCCTAAACCGTTGCCGTACCCTCACCTGGACCCTAAACGTTCCCCGTCCCATAACCCTAACCCTAGCCCGAACCCTAACCCTAACCCTTCCCCGAAGCCTTACCCTCACCCGTCTCCTAATCCTAACCCGTACGCTAACACTAACCCGTGCCCTCACACGTACACTCACCCTAAACCGTTGTCGTACCCTCACCTGGACCCTAAACCGTCCCCGTCCCCTAACCGTAACCCTAGCCCGAGCTCTAACCCTAACCCTTCCCCGAAGCCTTACCCTCACCCGTCCCCTAATCCTAACCCGTACGCTAACGCTAACCCGTGCCCTCACACGTACGCTCACCCTAAACTGTTGCCGTACCCTCAACTGGACCCTAAACCGTCCCCGTCCCCTAACCCTAACCCTAGCCCGAACCCTAACACTAACCCTTACCCGAAGCCTTACCCTCACCCGTCCCCTAATCCTAAACTGTACGCTAACACTAACCCGTGCCCTCACACGTACGCTCACCCTAAACCGTTGCCGTACCCTCACCTGGACCCTAAACCGTCCACGTCCCCTAACCCTAACCCTATCCCGAACCCTAACCCTAACCCTTCCCAGAAGCCTTACCCTCATCCGTCCCCTAATCCTAACCCGTACGCTAACACTAACCTGTGCCCTCACACGTACGCTCACCCAAAACCGTTGTTGTACCCTCACCTGGACCCTAAACCGTCCCCGTCCCCTAACCCTAACCCTAGCCCGAACTCTAACCCTAACCCCTCCCCGAAGCCTTACCCTCACCCATCCCATAATCCTAATCTGTACGCTAACACTAACCCGTGCACTCACACTTACGCTCACCATAAACCGTTGCCGTACCCTCACCTAGACCCTAAACCGTCCCCGTCCCCTAACCCCAACCCCAGCCCGAACCCTAACAATAACCCTTCCCCAGAGCCTTACCCTCACCCGTCCCCTAATTCTAAACCGTACGCTAACACTAACCCGTGCACTCACACGTACGCTCACCCTAAACCGTTGTCGTACCCTCACTTGTACCGTAAACCATCCCCGTTACCTAACCGTAACCCTAGCCCGAGCCCTGACCCTAACCCTTCCCCGAAGCCTTACCCTCACCTGTTCCCTAATCCTAACCCGTATGCTAACACTAACCCGTGCCCTCACATGTACGCTCACCCTAAACCGTTGCCGTACCCTCACCTGGACCCTAAACCGTCCCCGTCCCATAACCCTAACCCTAGCCCGAACCCTAACCCTAACCCTTCCCCGAAGCCTTACCCTCAACGGTCTCCTAATCCTAACCCGTAGGCTAACACTAACCCGTGCCCTCACACGTACACTCACCCTAAACTGTTGACGTACCGTCACCTGTACCATAAACCGACCCCATCGCCTAACCCTAACCCTAACCCTAACCCTTCCCCGAAGCCTTACCCTCACCCGTCCCCTATTCCTAACCCGTACGCTAACACTAACCCGTGCCCTCACACGTACGCTCACCCTAAACCGTTGCCTTTCCCTCACCTGGACCCTAAACCGTCCCCGTCCCCTAACCCTAACACTAGCCCGAACGCTAACCCTAACCCTTCCCCGAAGCCTTACCCTCATCCGTCCCCTAATCCTAAACTGTACGCTAACACTAACCCGTGCCCTCACACGTACGCTCACCCTAAACCGTTGTCGTACCCTCACCTGGATCCTAAACCGTCCCCGTCCCCTAACCCTAACCCTAGCCCGAGCCCTAAACCTAACCCTTTTCCGAAGGCTTACCCTCACCCGTACCCTAATCCTAACCCGTACGCTAACACTAACCCTTGCCCTCACACGTACGCTCACCCTAAACCGTTGCCGTACCCTCACCCGGACCCTAAACGGTCCCCGTCCCCTAACCCTAACCCTAGCCCGAACCCTAACCCTAACCCTTCCCCAAGCCTTACCCTCACCCGTCTCCTAATCCTAACCCGTACGCTAACACTAACCCGTGCCCTCACACGTACGCTCACCCTAAACCGTTGTCATACCCTCACCTGGACCCTAAACCGTCCCCGTCTCCTAACCCTAACCCTAGCCCGAGCTCTAACCCTAACCCTTCCCCGAAGCCTTACCCTCACCTGTCCCCTAATCCTAACCCGTACGCTAACACTAACCCGTGCCCTCACACGTACGCTCACCCTAAACTGTTGCCGTACCCTCAACTGGACCCTAAACCGTCCCCGTCCCCTAACCCTAACCCTAGCCCGAACCCTAACACTAACCCTTCCCCGAAGCCTTACCCTCACCCGTCCCCTAATCCTAACCCATACGCTAACACTAACCCATGCTCTCACACGTACGCTCACCCTAAACCGTTGCCATACCCTCACCTGGACCCTAAACCGTCCCCGTCCCCTAACCCTAACCCTAGCCCAAACCCTAATCCTAACCCTTCCCCGAAGCCTTACCCTCACCCGTCCCCTAATCCTAACCCGTACGCTAACACTAACCCGTGCCCTCCCACGTACGCTCACCCTAAACCGTTGTTGTACCCTCACCTGGACCCTAAACTGTCCCCGTCCCCTAACCCTAACCCTAGCCCGAACCCTAATCCTAACCCTTCCCCGAAGCCTTACCCTCACCCATCCCCTAATCCTAACCCATACGCTAACACTAACCCGTGCCCTCACACGTACGCTCACCCTAAACCGTAGTCGTACCCTCACCTAGACCCTAAACCGTCCCCGTCCCCTAAACCTAACCCTAGCGCGAACGCTAACACTAACCCTTTCCCGAAGCCTTACTCTTACCCGTCCTCTAATACTAACCCGTACGCTAACACTAATCCGTGCCCTCACACGTACGCTCACCCTAAACCGTTGTTGTACCCTCACCTGGACCCTAAACCGCCCCCGTCCCCTAACCCTAAACCTAGCCCGAACCCTAACCCTAACCCTTCCATGAAACCTTACCCTCACCCATCCCCTAATCCTAACCCGTACGCTAACACTAACCCGTGCCCTCACACGTACGCTCACCCTAAACTGTTGCCGTACCCTCACCTGGACCCTAAACCGTCCCCGTCCCCTAACCCTAACCCTAGCCCGAACCCTAACACTAACCCTTCCCCGAAGCCTTACCCTCACCCGACCCCTAATCCTAACCCGTACGCTAACACTAACCCGTGCCCTCACACGTACGCTCACCCTAAACCGTTGCCGTACCCTCACCTGGACCCTAAACCGTCCACGTCTCCTAACCCTAACCCTAGCCCGAACCCTAACCCTAACCCTTCCCAGAAGCCTTACCCTCACCCGACCCCTAATCCTAACCCGTACGCTAACAGTAACCTGTGCCCTCACACGTACGCTCACCCAAAACCGTTGTTGTACCCTCACCTGGACCCTAAACCGTCCCAGTCCCCTAACCCTAACCCTAGCCCGAACTCTAACCCTAACCCCTCCCCGAAGCCTTACCCTCACCCATCCCATAATCCTAATCTGTACGCTAACACTAACCCGTGCACTCACACTTACGCTCACCCTAAACCGTTGCCGTACCCTCACCTAGACCCTAAACCGTCCCCGTCCCCTAACCCCAACCCCAGCCCGAACCCTAACAATAACCCTTCCCCAGAGCCTTACCCTCACCAGTCCCCTAATCCTAAACCGTACGCTAACACTAACCCGTGCACTCACACGTACGCTCACCCTAAACCGTTGTCGTACCCTCACTTGTACCGTAAACCATCCCCGTTACCTAACCCTAACCCTAGCCCGAGCCCTGACCCTAACACTTACCCGAAGCCTTACCATCGCCTGTCCCCTAATCCTAACCCGTATGCTAACACTAACCCGTGCCCTCACATGTACGCTCACCCTAAACCGTTGCCGTACCCTCACCTGGACCCAAAACCGTCCCCGTCCCCTAACCCTAACCCTAGCCCGAACCCTAACCCTTCCCCGAAGCCTTATCCTCAACCGTCTCCTAATCCTAACCCGTAGGCTAACACTAACCCGTGCCCTCACACGTACGCTCACCCTAAACCGTTGTCGTACCCTCACCTGGACCCTAAACCGTCTCCGACCCCTAACCCTAACCCTAGCCCGAGCCCTAACCCTAACCCTTCCCCGAAGGCTTACCCTCACCCGTACCCTAATCCTAACCCGTACGCTAACACTAACCCGTGCCCTCACACGTACGCTCACCCTAAACCGTTGCCGTACCCTCACCTGGACCCTAAACGTTCCCCGTCCCATAACCCTAACCCTAGCCCGAACCCTAACCCTAACCCTTCCCCGAAGCCTTACCCTCACCCGTCTCCTAATCCTAACCCGTACGCTAACACTAACCCGTGCCCTCACACGTACACTCACCCTAAACCGTTGTCGTACCCTCACCTGGACCCTAAACCGTCCCCGTCCCCTAACCGTAACCCTAGCCGAGCTCTAACCCTAACCCTTCCCCGAAGCCTTACCCTCAGCCGTCCCCTAATCCTAACCCGTACGCTAACGCTAACCCGTGCCCTCACACGTACGCTCACCCTAAACTGTTGCCGTACCCTCAACTGGACCCTAAACCGTCCCCGTCCCCTAACCCTAACCCTAGCCCGAACCCTAACACTAACCCTTCCCCGAAGCCTTACCCTCACCCGTCCCCTAATCCTAAACTGTACGCTATCACTAACCCGTGCCCTCACACGTACGCTCACCCTAAACCGTTGCCGTACCCTCACCTGGACCCTAAACCGTCCACGTCCCCTAACCCTAACCCTATCCCGAACCCTAACCCTAACCCTTCCCAGAAGCCTTACCCTCACCCGTCCCCTAATCCTAACCCGTACGCTAACACTAACCTGTGCCCTCACACGTACGCTCACCCAAAACCGTTGTTGTACCCTCACCTGGACCCTAAACCGTCCCCGTCCCCTAACCCTAACCCTAGCCCGAACTCTAACCCTAACCCCTCCCCGAAGCCTTACCCTCACCCATCCCATAATCCTAATCTGTACGCTAACACTAACCCGTGCACTCACACTTACGCTCACCCTAAACCGTTGCCGTACCCTCACCTAGACCCTAAACCGTCCCCGTCCCCTAACCCCAACCCCAGCCCGAACCCTAACAATAACCATTCCCCAGAGCCTTACCCTCACCCGTCCCCTAATCCTAAACCGTACGCTAACACTAATCCGTGCACTCACACGTACGCTCACCCTAAACCATTGTCGTACCCTCACTTGTACCGTAAACCATCCCCGTTACCTAACCCTAACCCTAGCCCGAGCCCTGACCCTAACACTTACCCGAAGCCTTACCATCACCTGTCCCCTAATCCTAACCCGTATGCTAACACTAACTCGTGCCCTCACATGTACGCTCACCCTAAACCGTTGCCTTTCCCTCACCTGGACCCTAAACGGTCCCCGTCCCCTAACCCTAACCCTAGCCCGAACCCTAACCCTAACCCTTCCCTTTAGCCTTACCCTCACCCGTCCCCTAAACCTAAACTGTACGCTAACACTAACCCGTGCCCTCACACGTACGCTCACCCTAAACCGTTGTAGTACCCTCACCTGGACCCTAAACCGTCCCCGTCCCGTAACCCTAACCCTAGCCCGAGCTCTAACCCTAACCCTTCCCCGAAGCCTTACCCTCACCCGTCCCCTATTCCTAACCCGTACGCTAACACTAACCCGTGCCCTCACACGTACGCTCACCCTAAACCGTTGCCTTTCCCTCTCCTGGACCCTAAACGGTCCCCGTCCCCTAACCCTAACCCTAGCCCGAACACTAACCCTAACCCTTCCCCTTAGCCTTACCCTCACCCGTCCCCTAATCCTAAACTGTACGCTAACACTACCCCATGCCCTCACACGTACGCTCACCCTAAAACGTTGTCGTACCCTCACCGGGACCCTAAACCGTCCCCGTCACCTAACCCTAACCCTAGCCCGAACCCTAACCCTAACCCTTCCCCGAAGCCTTACCCTCAACCATCTCCTAATCCTAACCCGTAGGCTAACACTAACCCGTGCCCTCACACGTACGCTCACCCTAAACTGTTGACGTACCGTCACCTGTACCATAAACCGTCCCCATCCCCTAAACCTAACCCTAGCCCGAACCCTAACCCTAACCCTTCCCCGAAGCCTTACCCTCACCCGTCCCCTATTCCTAACCCGTACGCTAACACTAACCCGTGCCCTCACACGTACGCTCACCCTAAACCGTTGCCTTTCCCTCACCTGGACCCTAAACCGTCCCCGTCCCCTAACCCTAACCCTAGCCCGAACGCTAACCCTAACCCTTCCCTGAAGCCTTACCCTCATCCGTCCCCTAATCCTAAACTGTACGCTAACACTACCCCGTGCCCTCACACGTACACTCACCCTAAACCGTTGCCGTACCCTCACCTGGACCCTAAACGGTCCCCGTCCCCTAACCCTAACCCTAGCCCGAACCCTAACCCTAACCCTTCCCTGAAGCCTTACCCTCACCCGTCTCCTAATACTAACCCGTACGCTAACACTAACCCGTGCCCTCACACGTACACTCACCCTAAACCGTTGTCGTACCCTCACCTGGACCCTAAACCGTCCCCGTCCCCTAACCGTAACCCTAGCCCGAGCTCTAACCCTAACCCTTCCCCGAAGCCTTACCCTCACCCGTCCCCTAATCCTAACCCGTACGCTAACACTAACCCGTGCACTCACACGTAGGCTCACCCTAAACCGTTGTCGTACCCTCACTTGTACCGTAAACCATCCCCGTTACCTAACCCTAACCCTAGCCCGAGCCCTGACCCTAACCCTTCCCCGAAGCCTTACCCTCACCTGTCCCCTAATCCTAACCCGTATGCTAACACTAACCCGTGCCCTCACATGTACGCTCACCCTAAACCGTTGCCGTACCCTCACCTGGACCCTAAACCGCCCCGTCCCCTAACCCTAACCCTAGCCCGAACCCTAAACCTAACCCTTCCCCGAAGCCTTACCCTCAACCGTCTCCTAATCCTAACCCGTAGGCTAACACTAACCCGTGCCCTCACACGTACGCTCACCCTAAACTGTTGACGTACCGTCACCTGTACCATAAACCGTCCCCATCCCCTAACCCGAACCCTAGCCCGAACCCTAACCCTAACCCTTCCCCGAAGCCTTACCCTCACCCGTCCCCTATTCCTAACCCGTACGCTAACACTAACCCGTGCCCTCACACGTACGCTCACCCTAAACCGTTGCCTTTCCCTAAACTGGACCCTAAACCGTCCCCGTCCCCTAACCCTAACCCTAGCCTGAACGCTAACCCTAACCCTTCCCCGAAGCCTTACCCTCATCCGTCCCCTAATCCTAAACTGTACGCTAACACTAACCCGTGCCCTCACACGTACGCTCACCCTAAACCGTTGTCGTACCCTCACCTGGATCCTAAACCGTCCCCGTCCCCTAACCCTAACCCTAGCCCGAGCCCTAACCCTAACCCTTCCCCGAAGGCTTACCCTCACCCGTACCCTAATCCTAACCCGTACGCTAACACTAACCCGTGCCCTCACACGTACGCTCACCCTAAACCGTTGCCGTACCCTCACCTGGACCCTAAACGGTCCCCGTACCCTAACCCTAACCCTAGCCCGAACCCTAACCCTAACCCTTCCCCGAAGCCTTACCCTCACCCGTCTCCTAATCCTAACCCGTACGCGAACGCTAACCCGTGCCCTCACACGTACACTCACCCTAAACCGTTGTCGTACCCTCACCTGGACCCTAAACCGTCCCCGTCCCCTAACCCTAACCCTAGCCCGAGCTCTAACCCTAACCATTCCCCGAAGCCTTACCCTCACCTGTCCCCTAATCCTAACCCGTACGCTAACACTAACCCGTGCCCTCACACGTACGCTCACCCTAAACTGTTGCCGTACCCTCAACTGGACCCTAAACTGTCCCCGTCCCCTAACCCTAACCCTAGCCCGAACCCTAACACTAATCCTTCCCCGAAGCCTTACCCTCACCCGTCCCCTAATCCTAACCCGTACGCTAACACTAACCCATGCTCTCACACGTACGCTCACCCTAAACCGTTGCGGTACCCTCACCTGGACCCTACACCGTCCCCGTCCCCTAACCCTAACCCTAGCCCAAACCCTAATCCTAAACCTTCCCCGAAGCCTTACCCTCACCCGTCCCCTAATCCTAACCCGAACGCTAACACTAACCCGTGCCCTCCCACGTACGCTCACACTAAACCGTTGTTGTACCCTCACCTGGACCCTAAACCGTCCCCGTCCCCTAACCCTAACCCTAGCCCGAACCCTAATCCTAACCCTTCCCCGAAGCCTTACCCTCACCCGTCCCCTAATCCTAACCCGTACGCTAACACTAACCCGTGCCCTCACACGTACGCTCACCCTGAACCGTTACCGTACCCTCACTGGACCCTAAACCGTCCACGTCCCCTAACCCTAACCCTAGCCCGAACGCTAACCCTAACCCTTCCCCGAAGCCTTACCCTCACCCGTCTCATAATCCTAACCCGTAGGCTAACACTAACCCGTGCCCTCACACGTACGCTCACCCTAAACCGTTGTCGTACCCTCACCTGGACCCTAAACCGTCCCCGTCCCCTAAACCTAACCCTAGCGCGAACGCTAACACTAACCCTTTCCCGAAGCCTTACTCTTACCCGTCCTCTAATACTAACCCGTACGCTAACACTAATCCGTGCCCTCACACGTACGCTCACCCTAAACCGTTGTTGTACCATCACCTGGACCCTAAACCGCCCCCGTCCCCTAACCCTAAACCTAGCCCGAACCCTAACCCTAACCCTTCCACGAAGCCTTACCCTCACCCATCCCCTAATCCTAACCCGTACGCTAACACTAACCCGTGCCCTCACACGTACGCTCACCCTAAACTGTTACCGTACCCTCACCTGGACCGTAAACCGTCCCCGTACCCTAACCCTAACCATAGCCCGAACCCTAACACTAACCCTTCCCCGAAGCCTTACCCTCACCCGTCTCCTAATCCTAACCCGTACGCTAACACTAACCCGTGCCCTCACACGTACACTCACCCTAAACCGTTGTCGTACCCTCACCTGGACCCTAAACCGTCCCCGTCCCCTAACCGTAACCCTAGCCCGAGCTCTAATCCTAACCCTTCCCCGAAGCCTTACCCTCAGCCGTCCCCTAATCCTAACCCGTACGCTAACACTAACCCGTGCCCTCACACGTACGCTCACCCTAAACCGTTGCCGTACCCTCACCTGGACCCTAAACCGTCCCCGTCCCCTAACCCTAACCCTAGCCCAAACCCTAACACTAACCCTTCCCCGAAGCCTTACCCTCACCCTTCCCCTAATCCTAACCCGTACGCTAACACTAACCCATGCTCTCACACGTACGCTCACCCTAAACCGTTGCCGTACCCTCACCTGGACCCTAAACCGTCCCCGTCCCCTAACCGTAACCCTAGCCCGAACCCTAATCCTAACCCTTCCCCGAAGCCTTACCCTCAACCGTCCCCTAATCCTAACCCGTACGCTAACACTAACCCGTGCCGTCACACGTACGCTCACCCTAAACCGTTGCCGTAGCCTCACCTGGACCCTAAACCGTCCACGTCCCCTAACCCTAACCCTAGCCCGAACCCTAACCCTAACCCTTCCTAGAAGCCTTACCCTCACCCGTCCCCTAATCCTAACCCGTACGCTAACACTAACCTGTGCCCTCACACGTACGCTCACCGAAAACCGTTGTCGTACCCTCACCTGGACCCTAAACCGTCCCCGTCCCCTAACCCTAACTCTAGCCTGAGCTCTAACCCTAACCCTTCCCCGAAGCCTTACCCTCACCCGTCCCCTATTCCTAACCCGTACGCTAACACTAAACCGTGCCCTCACACGTACGCTCACCCTAAACCGTTACCTTTCCCTCACCTGGACCCTAAACGGTCCCCGTCCCCTAACCCTAACCCTAGCCCGAACACTAACCCTAACCCTTCCCCTTAGCCTTAACCTCACCCGTCCCCTAATCCTAAACTGTACGCTAACACTAACCCGTGCCCTCACACGTACGCTCACCCTAAACTGTTACCGTACCCTCACCTGGACCCTAAACCGTCCCCGTCCCCTAACCCTAACCCTAGCCCGAACCCTAACACTAACCCTTCCCCGAAGCCTTAACCTCACCCGTCCCCTAATACTAACCCGTACCCTAACACTAACCCGTGCCTTCACACGTACGCTCACCCTAAACCGTTGTTGTACCCTGACCTGGACCCTAAACCGCCCCCGTCCCCTAACCCTAACCCTAGCCCGAACCCTAACCCTAACCCTTCCCCGAAGCCTTACCCTCACCCATCCCCTAATCCTAACCCGTACACTAACACTAAACCGTGCCCTCACACGTACGCTCACCCTAAACCGTTGCCTTTCCCTCACCTGGACCCTAAACGGTGCCCGTCCCCTAACCCTAACCGTAGCCCGAACGCTAACCCTAACCCTTCCCCGAAGCCTTACCCTCACCCGTCTCCTAATCCTAACCCGTACGCTAACACTAACCCATGCCCTCACACGTACACTCACCCTAAACCGTTGTCGTACCCTCACCTGGACCCTAAACCGTCCCCGTCCCCTAACCCTAACCCTAGCCCGAGCTCTAACCCTAACGCTTCCCCGAAGCCTTACCCTCCCCCGTCCCCTATTCCTAACCCGTACGCTAACACTAACCCGTGCCCTCACACGTACGCTCACCCTAAACCGTTACCTTTCCCTCACCTGGACCCTAAACGGTCCCCGTCCCCTAACCCTAACCCTAGCCCGAACACTAACCCTAACCCTTCCCCTTAGCCTTAACCTCACCCGTCCCCTAATCCTAAACTGTACGCTAACACTAACCCGTGCCCTCACACGTACGCTCACCCTAAACTGTTACCGTACCCTCACCTGGACCCTAAACCGTCCCCGTCCCCTAACCCTAACCCTAGCCCGAACCCTAACACTAACCCTTCCCCGAAGCCTTAACCTCACCCGTCCCCTAATACTAACCCGTACCCTAACACTAACCCGTGCCTTCACACGTACGCTCACCCTAAACCGTTGTTGTACCCTGACCTGGACCCTAAACCGCCCCCGTCCCCTAACCCTAACCCTAGCCCGAACCCTAACCCTAACCCTTCCCCGAAGCCTTACCCTCACCCATCCCCTAATCCTAACCCGTACACTAACACTAAACCGTGCCCTCACACGTACGCTCACCCTAAACCGTTGCCTTTACCTCACCTGGACCCTAAACGGTGCCCGTCCCCTAATCCTAACCCTAGCCCGAACGCTAACCCTAACCCTTCCCCTTAGCCTTACCCTCACCCGTCCCCTAATCCTAAACTGTACGCTAACACTAACCCGTGCCCTCACACGTACGCTCACCCTAAACCGTTGTCGTACCCTCACCTTGACCCTAAACCGTCCCCGTCCCCTAACCCTAACCCTAGCCCGAACCCTAACCCTAACCCTTCCCCGAAGCCTTACCCTCACCCGTCTCCTAATCCTAACATGTACGCTAACACTAACCCGTGCCCTCACACGTACACTCACCCTAAACCATTGTCGTACCCTCACCTGGACCCTAAACCGTCCCTGTCCCCTAACCCTAACCCTAGCCCGAGCTCTAATCCTAACCCTTCCCCGAAGCCTTACCCTCACCCGTCCCCTATTCCTAACCCGTACGCTAACACTAACCCGTGCCCTCACACGTACGCTCACCCTAAACCGTTGCCTTTCCCTCACCTGGATCCTAAACGGTCCCCGTCCCCTAACCCTAACCCCAGCCCGAACGCTAACCCTAACCCTTCCTCTTAGCCTTACCCTCACCCGTCCCCTAATCCTAAACTGTACGCTAACACTAACCCGTGCCCTCACACGTACGCTCACCCTAAACCGTTGTCGTACCCTCACCTGGACCCTAAACCGTCCCCGTCCCCTAACCCTAACCCTAGCCCGAACCCTAAACCTAACCCTTCCCCGAAGCCTTACCCTCACCCGTCTCCTAATCCTAACCCGTACGCTAACACTAACCTGTGCCCTCACACGTACACTCACCCTAAACCGTTGTCGTACCCTCACCTGGACCCTAAACCGTCCCCGTCCCCTAACCCTAACCCTAGCCCGAGCTCTAACCCTAACCCTTCCCCGAAGCCTTACCCTCACCCGTCCCCTAATCCTAACCCGTACGCGAACACTAACCCGTGCCCTCACACGTACGCTCACCCTAAACTGTTGCCGTACCCTCACCTGGACCCTAAACCGTCCCCGTCCCCTAACCCTAACCCTAGCCCGAACCCTAACACTAACCCTTCCCCGAAGCCTTACCCTCACCCGTCCCCTAATCCTAACCCGTAGGCTAACACTAACCCATGCTCTCACACGTACGCTCACCCTAAACCGTTACCGTACCCTCACTGGAACCTAAACCGTCCACGTCCCCTAACCGTAACCCTAGCCCGAACCCTAACCCTAACACTTCCCCGAAGCCTTACCCTCACCCGTCCCATAATCCTAACCCGTAGGCTAACACTAACCCGTGCCCTCACACGTACGCTCACCCTAAACCGTTGTCGTACCCTCACCTGGACCCTAAACCGTCCCCGTCCCCTAAACCTAACCCTAGCGTTAACGCTAACACTAACCATTTCCCGAAGCCTTACTCTTACGCGTCCTCTAATACTAACCCGTACGCTAACACTAACCCGTGCCCTCACACGTACGCTCACCCTAAACCGTTGTTGTACCCTCACCTGGACCCTAAACCGTCCCCGTCCCCTAACCCTAACCCTAGCCCGAACCCTAATCCTAACCCTTCTCCGAAGCCTTACCCTCACCAGTCCCCTAATCCTAACCTGTACGCTAACACTAACCCGTGCCCTCACACGTACGCTCACCCTGAACCGTTACCGTACCCTCACTGGACCCTAAACCGTCCACGTCCCCTAACCCTAACCCTAGCCCGAACCCTAACCCTAACCCTTCCCCGAAGCCTGACCCTCACCCGTCTCATAATCCTAAACCGTAGGCTAACACTAACCCGTGCCCTCACTCGTACGCTCACCCTAAACCGTTGCCGTACCCTCACCTAGACCCTAAACCGTCCCCGTCCCCTAACCCCAACCCCAGCCCGAACCCTAACAATAACCCTTCCCCAGAGCCTAACCCTCACCCGTCCCCAATCCTAAACCGTATGCTAACACTACCACGTGCACTCACACGTACGCTCACCCTAAACCGTTGTCGTACCCTCACTTGTACCGTAAATCATTCCCGTTACCTAACCTTAAGCCTAGCCCGAGCCCTGACCCTAACCCTTACCCGAAGCCTTACCCTCACCCGTCCCTTAATCCTAACCCGTATGCTAACACTAACCCGTGCCCTCACATGTACGCTCACCCTAAACCGTTGCCGTACCCTCACCTGGACGCTAAACCGTCCCCGTCCCCTAAACCTAACCCTAGCCCGAAACCTAACCCTAACTCTTCCCCAAAGCCTTACCCTCAACCGTCTCCTAATCCTAACCCGTAGGCTAACACTAACCCGTGCCCTCACACGTACGCTCACCCTAAACTGTTGACGTACCGTCACCTGTACCATAAACCGTCCCCATACCCTAACCCTAACCCTAGCCCGAACCCTAACCCTAACCCTTCCCCGAAGCCTTACCCTCACCCGTCCCCTATTCCTAACCCATACGCTAACACTAACCCATGCCCTCACACGTACGCTCACCCTAAACCGTTGCCGTACCCTCACCTGGACCCTAAACCGTCCCCGTCCCCTAACCCTAACCCTAGCCCGAACCCTAACCCTAACCCTTCCCCGAAGCCTTACCCTCACCGGTCTCCTAATCCTAACCCGTACGCTAACACTAACCCGTGCCCTCACACGTACACTCACCCTAAACCGTTGTCGTACCCTCACCTGGACCCTAAACCGTCCCCGTCCCCTAACCCTAACCCTAGCCCGAGCTCTAAACCTAACCCTTCCCCGAAGCCTTACCCTCACCCGTCACCTAATACTAACCCGTACGCTAACACTAACCCGTGCCCTCCCACGTACGCTCACCCTAAACTGTTGCCGTACCCTCACCTGGACCCTAAACCGTCCCCGTCCCCTAACCCTAACCCTAGCCCGAACCCTAACACTAACCCTTCCCCGAAGCCTTACCCTCACCCGTCCCCTAATACTAACCCGTACGCTAACACTAACCCGTGCCCTCACACGTACGCTCACCCTAAACCGTTGTTGTACCCTCACCTGGACCCTAAACCGCCCGCGTCCCCTAACCCTAACCCTAGCCCGAACCCTAACCCTAACCCTTCCCCGAAGCCTTACGCTCACCCGTCCCCTATTCCTAACCCGTACGCTAACACTAACCCGTGCCCTCACACGTACGCTCACCCTAAACCGTTGCCTTTCCCTCACCTGGACCCTAAACGGTCCACGTCCCCTAACCCTAACCCTAGCCCGAACACTAACCCTAACCCTTCCCCTTAGCCTTACCCTCACCCGTCCCCTAATCCTAAACTGTACGCTAACACCAACCCGTGCCCTCACACGTACGCTCACCCTAAACCGTTGTCGTACCCTCACCTGGACCCTAAACCGTCCCCGTCCCCTAACCCTAACCCTAGCCCGAATCCTAACCCTAACCCTTCCCCGAAGCCTTACCCTCACCCTTCTCCTAATCCGAACCCGTACGCTAACACTAACCCGTGCCCTCACACGTACGCTCACCCTAAACCGTTGCCGTACCCTCACCTGGACCCTAAACCGTCCCCGTCCCCTAACCCTAACCCTAGCCCGAGCTCTAACACTAACCCTTCCCCGAAGCCTTACCCTCACCCGTCCCCTAATCCTAACCCGTACGCGAACACTAACCCGTGCCCTCACACGTACGCTCACCCTAAACCATTGTCGTACCCTCACCTGGACCCTAAACCGTCCCCGTCCCCTAAACCTAACCCTAGCGTGAACGCTAACACTAACCCTTTCCCGAAGCCTTACTCTTACCCGTCCTCTAATACTAACCGGTACGCTAACACTAACCCGTGCCCTCCTACGTACGCTCACCCTAAACCGTTGTTGTACCCTCACCTGGACCCTAAACCGTCCCCGTCCCCTAACCCTAACCCTAGCCCGAACCCTAATCCTAACCCTTCCCCGAAGCCTTACCCTCACCCGTCCCCTAATCCATCCCGTACGCTAACACTAAAACGTGCCCTCACACGTACGCTCACCCTGAACCGTTACCGTACCCTCACTGGACCCTAAACCGTCCACGTCCCCTAACCCTAAGCCTAGCCCGAACCCTAACCATAACCCTTCCCCGAAGCCTTACCCTCACCCGTCTCATAATCCTAACCCGTAGGCTAACACTAACCCGTGCCCTCACACTTACGCTCACCCTAAACCGTTGCCGTACCCTCACCTAGACCCTAAACCGTCCCCGTCCCCTAACCCCAACCCCAGCCCGAACCCTAACAATAACCCTTCCCAAGAGCCTTATCCTCACCCGTCCCCTAATCCTAACCCGTATGCTAACACTAACCCGTGCCCTCACATGTACGCTCACCCTAAACCGTTGCCGTACCCTCACCTGGACCCTAAACCGTCCCCGTCCCCTAACCCTAACCCTAGCCCGAACCCTAACCCTAACCCTTCCCCAAAGCCTTACCCTCAACCGTCTCCTAATCCTAACCCGTAGGCTAACACTAACCCGTGCCCTCACACGTACGCTCACCCTAAACTGTTGACGTACCGTCACCTGTACCATAAACCGTCCCCATCCCCTAACCCTAACCCTAGCCCGAACCCTAACCCTAACCCTTCCCCGAAGCCTTACCCTCACCCGTCCCCTATTCCTAACCCGTACGCTAACACTAACCCGTGCCCTCACACGTACGCTCACCCTAACCCGTTGCCTTTCCCTCACCTGGACCCTAAACCGTCCCCGTCCCCTAACCCTAACCCTAGCCCGAACGCTAACCCTAACCCTTCCCCGAAGTCTTACCCTCACCCGTCCCCTAATCCTAAACTGTACGCTAACACTAACCCGTGCCCTCACACGTACGCTCACCCTAAACCGTTGTCGTACCCTCACCTGGACCCTAAACCGTCCCCGTCCCCTAACCCTAACCCTAGCCCGAGCCCTAACCCTAACCCTTCCCCGAAGGCTTACCCTCACCCGTACCCTAATCCTAACCCGTACGCTAACACTAACCCGTGCCCTCACACGTACGCTCACCCTAAACCGTTGCCGTACACTCACCTGGACCCTAAACCGTCCCCGTCCCCTAACCCTAACCCTAGCCCGAACCCTAACCCTAACCCTTCCCCAAAGCCTTAACCTCACCCGTCTCCTAATCCTAACCCGTACGCTAACACTAACCCGTGCCCTCACACGTACACTCACCCTAAACCGTTGTCGTACCCTCACCTGGACCCTAAACCGTCCCCGTCCCCTAACCCTAACCCTAGCCCGAGCTCTAACACTAACCCTTCCACGAAGCCTTACCCTCACCCGTCCCGTAATCCTAACCCGTACGCGAACACTAACCCGTGCCCTCACACGTACGCTCACCCTAAACCGTTGTCGTACCCTCACCTGGACCCTAAACCGTCCCCGTCCCCTAAACCTAACCCTAGCGTGAACGCTAACACTAACCCTTTCCCGAAGCCTTACTCTTACCCGTCCTCTAATACTAACCGGTACGCTAACACTAACCCGTGCCCTCCCACGTACGCTCACCCTAAACCGTTGTTGTACCCTCACCTGGACCCTAAACCGTCCCCGTCCCCTAACCCTAACCCTAGCCCGAACCCTAACCATAACCCTTCCCCGAAGCCTTACCCTCACCCGTCTCATAATCCGAACCCGTAGGCTAACACTAACCCGTGCCCTCACACTTACGCTCACCCTAAACCGTTGCCGTACCCTCACCTAGACCCTAAACCGTCCCCGTCCCCTAACCCCAACCCCAGCCCGAACCCTAACAATAACCCTTCCCCAGAGCCTTATCCTCACCCATCCCCTAATCCTAACCCGTATGCTAACACTAACCCGTGCCCTCACATGTACGCTCACCCTAAACCGTTGCCGTACCCTCACCTGGACCCTAAACCGTCCCCGTCCCCTAACCCTAACCCTAGCCCGAACCCTAACCCTAACCCTTCCCCAAAGCCTTACCCTCAACCGTCTCCTAATCCTAACCCGTAGGCTAACACTAACCCGTGCCCTCACACGTACGCTCACCCTAAACTGTTGACGTACTGTCACCTGTACCATAAACCGTCCCCATCCCCTAACCCTAACCCTAGCCCGAACCCTAACCCTAACCCTTCCCCGAAGCCTTACCCTCACCCGTCCCCTATTCCTAACCCGTACGCTAACACTAACCCGTGCCCTCACACGTACGCTCACCCTAAACTGTTGACGTACCGTCACCTGTACCATAAACCGTCCCCATCCCCTAACCCTAACCCTAGCCCGAACCCTAACCCTAACCCTTCCCCGAAGCCTTACCCTCACCCGTCCCCTATTCCTAACCCGTACGCTAACACTAACCCGTGCCCTCACACGTACGCTCACCCTAAACCGTTGCCTTTCCCTCACCTGGACCCTAAACCGTCCCCGTCCCCTAACCCTTACCCTAGCCCGAACGCTAACCCTAACCCTTCCCCGAAGCCTTACCCTCACCTGTCCCCTAATCCTAACCCTTATGCTAACACTAACCCGTGCCCTCACATGTACGCTCACCCTAAACCGTTGCCGTACCCTCACCTGGACCCTAAACCGTCCCCGTCCCATAACCCTAACCCTAGCCCGAACCCTAACCCTAACCCTTCCCCGAAGCCTTACCCTCAACCGTCTCCTAATCCTAACCCGTAGGCTAACACTAACCCGTGCCCTCACACGTACACTCACCCTAAACTGTTGACGTACCGTCACCTGTACCATAAACCGACCCCATCCCCTAACCCTAACCCTAACCCTAACCCTTCCCCGAAGCCTTACCCTCACCCGTCCCCTATTCCTAACCCGTACGCTAACACTAACCCGTGCCCTCACACGTACGCTCACCCTAAACCGTTGCCTTTCCCTCACCTGGACCCTAAACCGTCCCCGTCCCCTAACCCTAACCCTAGCCCGAACGCTAACCCTAACCCTTCCCCGAAGCCTTACCCTCATCCGTCCCCTAATCCTAAACTGTACGCTAACACTAACCCGTGCCCTCACACGTACGCTCACCCTAAACCGTTGTCGTACCCTCACCTGGATCCTAAACCGTCCCCGTCCCCTAACCCTAACCCTAGCCCGAGCCCTAAACCTAACCCTTTCCCGAAGGCTTACCCTCACCCGTACCCTAATCCTAACCCGTACGCTAACACTAACCCGTGCCCTCACACGTACGCTCACCCTAAACCGTTGCCGTACCCTCACCTGGACCCTAAACGGTCCCCGTCCCCTAACCCTAACCCTAGCCCGAACCCTAACCCTAACCCTTCCCCAAGCCTTACCCTCACCCGTCTCCTAATCCTAACCCGTACGCTAACACTAACCCGTGCCCTCACACGTACACTCACCCTAAACCGTTGTCATACCCTCACCTGGACCCTAAACCGTCCCCGTCTCCTAACCCTAACCCTAGCCCGAGCTCTAACCCTAACCCTTCCCCGAAGCCTTACCCTCACCTGTCCCCTAATCCTAAACCGTACGCTAACACTAACCCGTGCCCTCACACGTACGCTCACCCTAAACTGTTGCCGTACCCTCAACTGGACCCTAAACCGTCCCCGTCCCCTAACCCTAACCCTAGCCCGAACCCTAACACTAACCCTTCCCCGAAGCCTTACCCTCACCCGTCCCCTAATCCTAACCCATACGCTAACACTAACCCATGCTCTCACATGTACGCTCACCCTAAACCGTTGCCGTACCCTCACCTGGACCCTAAACCGTCCCCGTCCCCTAACCCTAACCCTAGCCCAAACCCTAATCTTAACCCTTCCCCGAAGCCTTACCCTCACCCGTCCCCTAATCCTAACCCGTACGCTAACACTAACCCGTGCCCTCCCACGTACGCTCACCCTAAACCGTTGTTGTACCCTCACCTGGAACCTAAACCGTCCCCGTCCCCTAACCCTAACCCTAGCCCGAACCCTAATCCTAACCCTTCCCCGAAGCCTTACCCTCACCCATCCCCTAATCCTAACCCGTACGCTAACACTAACCCGTGCCCTCACACGTACGCTCACCCTAAACCGTAGTCGTACCCTCACCTAGACCCTAAACCGTCCCCGTCCCCTAAACCTAACCCTAGCGCGAACGCTAACACTAACCCTTTCCCGAAGCCTTACTCTTACCCGTCCTCTAATACTAACCCGTACGCTAACACTAATCCGTGCCCTCACACGTACGCTCACCCTAAACCGTTGTTGTACCCTCACCTGGACCCTAAACCGCCCCCGTCCCCTAACCCTAAACCTAGCCCGCACCCTAACCCTAACCCTTCCATGAAACCTTACCCTCACCCATCCCCTAATCCTAACCCGTACGCTAACACTAACCCGTGCCCTCACACGTACGCTCACCCTAAACTGTTGCCGTACCCTCACCTGGACCCTAAACCGTCCCCGTCCCCTAACCCTAACCCTAGCCCGAACCCTAACACTAACCCTTCCCCGAAGCCTTACCCTCACCCGTCCCCTAATCCTAACCCGTACGCTAACACTAACCCATGCTCTCACACGTACGCTCACCCTAAACCGTTGCCGTACCCTCACCTGGACCCTAAACCGTCCCCGTCCCCTAACCCTAACCCTAGCCCGAACCCTAATCCTAACCCTTCTCCGAAGCCTTACCCTCACCCGTCCCCTAATCCTAACCCGTACGCTAACACTAACCCGTGCCCTCACACGTACGCTCACCCTAAACCGTTGCCGTACCCTCACCTGGACCCTAAACCGTCCACGTCTCCGAACCCTAACCCTAGCCCGAACCCTAACCCTAACCCTTCCCAGAAGCCTTACCCTCACCCGTCCCCTAATCCTAACCCGTACGCTAACAGTAACCTGTGCCCTCACACGTACGCTCACCCAAAACCGTTGTTGTACCCTCACCTGGACCCTAAACCGTCCCCGTCCCCTAACCCTAACCCTAGCCCGAACTCTAACCCTAACCCCTCCCCGAAGCCTTACCCTCACCCATCCCATAATCCTAATCTGTACGCTAACACTAACCCGTGCACTCACACTTACGCTCACCCTAAACCGTTGCCGTCCCCTCACCTAGACCCTAAACCGTCCCCGTCCCCTAACCCCAACCCCAGCCCGAACCCTAACAATAACCCTTCCCCAGAGCCTTACCCTCACCAGTCCCCTAATCCTAAACCGTACGCTAACACTAACCCGTGCACTCACACGTACGCTCACCCTAAACCGTTGTCGTACCCTCACTTGTACCGTAAACCATCCCCGTTACCTAACCCTAACCCTAGCCCGAGCCCTGACCCTAACACTTACCCGAAGCCTTACCATCGCCTGTCCCCTAATCCTAACCCGTATGCTAACACTAACCCGTGCCCTCACATGTACGCTCACCCTAAACCGTTGCCGTACCCTCACCTGGACCCAAAACCGTCCCCGTCCCCTAACCCTAACCCTAGCCCGAACCCTAACCCTTCCCCGAAGCCTTATCCTCAACCGTCTCCTAATCCTAACCCGTAGGCTAACACTAACCCGTGCCCTCACACGTACGCTCACCCTAAACCGTTGTCGTACCCTCACCTGGACCCTAAACCGTCTCCGACCCCTAACCCTAACCCTAGCCCGAGCCCTAACCCTAACCCTTCCCCGAAGGCTTACCCTCACCCGTACCCTAATCCTAACCCGTACGCTAACACTAACCCGTGCCCTCACACGTACGCTCACCCTAAACCGTTGCCGTACCCTCACCTGGACCCTAAACGTTCCCCGTCCCATAACCCTAACCCTAGCCCGAACCCTAACCCTAACCCTTCCCCGAAGCCTTACCCTCACCCGTCTCCTAATCCTAACCCGTACGCTAACACTAACCCGTGCCCTCACACGTACACTCACCCTAAACCGTTGTCGTACCCTCACCTGGACCCTAAACCGTCCCCGTCCCCTAACCGTAACCCTAGCCGAGCTCTAACCCTAACCCTTCCCCGAAGCCTTACCCTCACCCGTCCCCTAATCCTAACCCGTACGCTAACGCTAACCCGTGCCCTCACACGTACGCTCACCCTAAACTGTTGCCGTACCCTCAACTGGACCCTAAACCGTCCCCGTCCCCTAACCCTAACCCTAGCCCGAACCCTAACACTAACCCTTCCCCGAAGCCTTACCCTCACCCGTCCCCTAATCCTAAACTGTACGCTAACACTAACCCGTGCCCTCACACGTACGCTCACCCTAAACCGTTGCCGTACCCTCACCTGGACCCTAAACCGTCCACGTCCCCTAACCCTAACCCTATCCCGAACCCTAACCCTAACCCTTCCCAGAAGCCTTACCCTCACCCGTCCCCTAATCCTAACCCGTACGCTAACACTAACCTGTGCCCTCACACGTACGCTCACCCAAAACCGTTGTTGTACCCTCACCTGGACCCTAAACCGTCCCCGTCCCCTAACCCTAACCCTAGCCCGAACTCTAACCCTAACCCCTCCCCGAAGCCTTACCCTCACCCATCCCATAATCCTAATCTGTACGCTAACACTAACCCGTGCACTCACACTTACGCTCACCCTAAACCGTTGCCGTACCCTCACCTAGACCCTAAACCGTCCCCGTCCCCTAACCCCAACCCCAGCCCGAACCCTAACAATAACCATTCCCCAGAGCCTTACCCTCACCCGTCCCCTAATCCTAAACCGTACGCTAACACTAACCCGTGCACTCAGACGTACGCTCACCCTAAACCGTTGTCGTACCCTCACTTGTACCGTAAACCATCCCCGTTACCTAACCCTAACCCTAGCCCGAGCCCTGACCCTAACACTTACCCGAAGCCTTACCGTCACCTGTCCCCTAATCCTAACCCGTATGCTAACACTAACTCGTGCCCTCACATGTACGCTCACCCTAAACCGTTGCCTTTCCCTCACCTGGACCCTAAACGGTCCCCGTCCCCTAACCCTAACCCTAGCCCGAACCCTAACCCTAACCCTTCCCTTTAGCCTTACCCTCACCCGTCCCCTAAACCTAAACTGTACGCTAACACTAACCCGTGCCCTCACACGTACGCTCACCCTAAACCGTTGTAGTACCCTCACCTGGACCCTAAACCGTCCCCGTCCCCTAACCCTAACCCTAGCCCGAGCTCTAACCCTAACCCTTCCCCGAAGCCTTACCCTCACCCGTCCCCTATTCCTAACCCGTACGCTAACACTAACCCGTGCCCTCACACGTACGCTCACCCTAAACCGTTGCCTTTCCCTCTCCTGGACCCTAAACGGTCCCCGTCCCCTAACCCTAACCCTAGCCCGAACACTAACCCTAACCCTTCCCCTTAGCCTTACCCTCACCCGTCCCCTAATCCTAAACTGTACGCTAACACTACCCCATGCCCTCACACGTACGCTCACCCTAAAACGTTGTCGTACCCTCACCTGGACCCTAAACCGTCCCCGTCACCTAACCCTAACCCTAGCCCGAACCCTAACCCTAACCCTTCCCCGAAGCCTTACCCTCAACCATCTCCTAATCCTAACCCGTAGGCTAACACTAACCCGTGCCCTCACACGTACGCTCACCCTAAACTGTTGACGTACCGTCACCTGTACCATAAACCGTCCCCATCCCCTAAACCTAACCCTAGCCCGAACCCTAACCCTAACCCTTCCCCGAAGCCTTACCCTCACCCGTCCCCTATTCCTAACCCGTACGCTAACACTAACCCGTGCCCTCACACGTACGCTCACCCTAAACCGTTGCCTTTACCTCACCTGGACCCTAAACCGTCCCCGTCCTCTAACCCTAACCCTAGCCCGAACGCTAACCCTAACCCTTCCCTGAACCCTTACCCTCATCCGTCCCCTAATCCTAAACTGTACGCTAACACTACCCCGTGCCCTCACACGTACACTCACCCTAAACCGTTGCCGTACCCTCACCTGGACCCTAAACGGTCCCCGTCCCCTAACCCTAACCCTAGCCCGAACCCTAACCCTAACCCTACCCTGAAGCCTTACCCTCACCCGTCTCCTAATACTAACCCGTACGCTAACACTAACCCGTGCCCTCACACGTACACTCACCCTAAACCGTTGTCGTACCCTCACCTGGACCCTAAACCGTCCCCGTCCCCTAACCGTAACCCTAGCCCGAGCTCTAACCCTAACCCTTCCCCGAAGCCTTACCCTCACCCATCCCCTAATCCTAACCCGTACGCTAACACTAACCCGTGCACTCACACGTACGCTCACCCTAAACCGTTGTCGTACCCTCACTTGTACCGTAAACCATCCCCGTTACCTAACCCTAACCCTAGCCCGAGCCCTGACCCTAACACTTACCCGAAGCCTTACCATCACCTGTCCCCTAATCCTAACCCGTATGCTAACACTAACTCGTGCCCTCACATGTACGCTCACCCTAAACCGTTGCCTTTCCCTCACCTGGACCCTAAACGGTCCCCGTCCCCTAACCCTAACCCTAGCCCAAACCCTAACCCTAACCCTTCCCTTTAGCCTTACCCTCACCCGTCCCCTAAACCTAAACTGTACGCTAACACTAACCCGTGCCCTCACACGTACGCTCACCCTAAACCGTTGCCTTTCCCTAAACTGGACCCTAAACCGTCCCCGTCCCCTAACCCTAACCCTAGCCTGAACGCTAACCCTAACCCTTCCCCGAAGCCTTATCCTCAACCGTCTCCTAATCCTAACCCGTAGGCTAACACTAACCCGTGCCCTCACACGTACGCTCACCCTAAACTGTTGACGTACCGTCACCTGTACCATAAACCGTCCCCATCCCCTAACCCTAACCCTAGCCCGAACCCTAACCCTAACCCTTCCCCGAAGCCTTACCCTCACCCGTCCCCTATTCCTAACCCGTACGCTAACACTAACCCGTGCCCTCACACGTACGCTCACCCTAAACCGTTGCCTTTCCCTAAACTGGACCCTAAACCGTCCCCGTCCCCTAACCCTAACCCTAGCCTGAACGCTAACCCTAACCCTTCCCCGAAGCCTTACCCTCATCCGTCCCCTAATCCTAAACTGTACGCTAACACTAACCCGTGCCCTCACACGTACGCTCACCCTAAACCGTTGTCGTACCCTCACCTGGATCCTAAACCGTCCCCGTCCCCTAACCCTAACCCTAGCCCGAGCCCTAACCCTAACCCTTCCCCGAAGGCTTACCCTCACCCGTACCCTAATCCTAACCCGTACGCTAACACTAACCCGTGCCCTCACACGTACGCTCACCCTAAACCGTTGCCGTACCCTCACCTGGACCCTAAACGGTCCCCGTACCCTAACCCTAACCCTAGCCCGAACCCTAACCCTAACCCTTCCCCGAAGCCTTACCCTCACCCGTCTCCTAATCCTAACCCGTACGCTAACGCTAACCCGTGCCCTCACACGTACGCTCACCCTAAACTGTTGCCGTACCCTCAACTGGACCCTAAACCGTCCCCGTCCCCTAACCCTAACCCTAGCCCGAACCCTAACACTAACCCTTCCCCGAAGCCTTACCCTCACCCGTCCCCTAATCCTAACCCGTACGCTAACACTAACCCATGCTCTCACACGTACGCTCACCCTAAACCGTTGCCGTACCCTCACCTGGACCCTACACCGTCCCCGTCCCCTAACCCTAACCCTAGCCCAAACCCTAATCCTAACCCTTCCCCGAAGCCTTACCCTCACCCGTCCCCTAATCCTAACCCGAACGCTAACACTAACCCGTGCCCTCCCACGTACGCTCACACTAAACCGTTGTTGTACCCTCACCTGGACCCTAAACCGTCGCCGTCCCCTAACCCTAACCCTAGCCCAAACCCTAATCCTAACCCTTCCCCGAAGCCTTACCCTCACCCGTCCCCTAATCCTAACCCGTACGCTAACACTAACCCGTGCCCTCACACGTACGCTCACCCTGAACCGTTACCGTACCCTCACTGGACCCTAAACCGTCCACGTCCCCTAACCCTAACCCTAGCCCGAACGCTAACCCTAACCCTTCCCCGAAGCCTTACCCTCACCCGTCTCATAATCCTAACCCGTAGGCTAACACTAACCCGTGCACTCACACGTACGCTCACCCTAAACCGTTGTCGTACCCTCACTTGTACCGTAAACCATCCCCGTTACCTAACCCTAACCCTAGCCCGAGCCCTGACCCTAACACTTACCCGAAGCCTTACCATCACCTGTCCCCTAATCCTAACCCGTATGCTAACACTAACTCGTGCCCTCACATGTACGCTCACCCTAAACCGTTGCCTTTCCCTCACCTGGACCCTAAACGGTCCCCGTCCCCTAACCCTAACCCTAGCCCGAACCCTAACCCTAACCCTTCCCTTTAGCCTTACCCTCACCCGTCCCCTAAACCTAAACTGTACGCTAACACTAACCCGTGCCCTCACACGTACGCTCACCCTAAACCGTTGTAGTACCCTCACCTGGACCCTAAACCGTCCCCGTCCCCTAACCCTAACCCTAGCCCGAACTCTAACCCTAACCCCTCCCCGAAGCCTTACCCTCACCCATCCCATAATCCTAATCTGTACGCTAACACTAACCCGTGCACTCACACTTACGCTCACCCTAAACCGTTGCCGTCCCCTCACCTAGACCCTAAACCGTCCCCGTCCCCTAACCCCAACCCCAGCCCGAACCCTAACAATAACCCTTCCCCAGAGCCTTACCCTCACCAGTCCCCTAATCCTAAACCGTACGCTAACACTAACCCGTGCACTCACACGTACGCTCACCCTAAACCGTTGTCGTACCCTCACTTGTACCGTAAACCATCCCCGTTACCTAACCCTAACCCTAGCCCGAGCCCTGACCCTAACACTTACCCGAAGCCTTACCATCGCCTGTCCCCTAATCCTAACCCGTATGCTAACACTAACCCGTGCCCTCACATGTACGCTCACCCTAAACCGTTGCCGTACCCTCACCTGGACCCAAAACCGTCCCCGTCCCCTAACCCTAACCCTAGCCCGAACCCTAACCCTTCCCCGAAGCCTTATCCTCAACCGTCTCCTAATCCTAACCCGTAGGCTAACACTAACCCGTGCCCTCACACGTACGCTCACCCTAAACCGTTGTCGTACCCTCACCTGGACCCTAAACCGTCTCCGACCCCTAACCCTAACCCTAGCCCGAGCCCTAACCCTAACCCTTCCCCGAAGGCTTACCCTCACCCGTACCCTAATCCTAACCCGTACGCTAACACTAACCCGTGCCCTCACACGTACGCTCACCCTAAACCGTTGCCGTACCCTCACCTGGACCCTAAACGTTCCCCGTCCCATAACCCTAACCCTAGCCCGAACCCTAACCCTAACCCTTCCCCTTAGCCTTACCCTCACCCGTCTCCTAATCCTAACCCGTACGCTAACACTAACCCGTGCCCTCACACGTACTCTCACCCTAAACCGTTGTCGTACCCTCACCTGGACCCTAAACCGTCCCCGTCCCCTAACCGTAACCCTAGCCGAGCTCTAACCCTAACCCTTCCCCGAAGCCTTAGCCTCACCCGTCCCCTAATCCTAACCCGTACGCTTACGCTAACCCGTGCCCTCACACGTACGCTCACCCTAAACTGTTGCCGTACCCTCAACTGGACCCTAAACCGTCCCCGTCCCCTAACCCTAACCCTAGCCCGAACCCTAACACTAACCCTTCCCCGAAGCCTTACCCTCACCCGTCCCCTAATCCTAAACTGTACGCTAACAGTAACCCGTGCCCTCACACGTACGCTCACCCTAAACCGTTGCCGTACCCTCACCTGGACCCTACACCGTCCACGTCCCCTAACCCTAACCCTATCCCGAACCCTAACCCTAACCCTTCCCAGAAGCCTTACCCTCACCCGTCCCCTAATCCTAACCCGTACGCTAACACTAACCTGTGCCCTCACACGTACGCTCACCCAAAACCGTTGTTGTACCCTCACCTGGACCCTAAACCGTCCCCGTCCCCTAACCCTAACCCTAGCCCGAACTCTAACCCTAACCCCTCCCCGAAGCCTTACCCTCACCCATCCCATAATCCTAATCTGTACGCTAACACTAACCCGTGCACTCACACTTACGCTCACCCTAAACCGTTGCCGTACCCTCACCTAGACCCTAAACCGTCCCCGTCCCCTAACCCCAACCCCAGCCCGAACCCTAACAATAACCATTCCCCAGAGCCTTACCCTCACCCGTCCCCTAATCCTAAACCGTACGCTAACACTAACCCGTGCACTCACACGTACGCTCACCCTAAACCGTTGTCGTACCCTCACTTGTACCGTAAACCATCCCCGTTACCTAACCCTAAACCTAGCCCGAGCCCTGACCCTAACACTTACCCGAAGCCTTACCATCACCTGTCCCCTAATCCTAACCCGTATGCTAACACTAACTCGTGCCCTCACATGTACGCTCACCCTAAACCGTTGCCTTTCCCTCACCTGGACCCTAAACGGTCCCCGTCCCCTAACCCTAACCCTAGCCCGAACCCTAACCCTAACCCTTCCCTTTAGCTTTACCCTCACCCGTCCCCTAAACCTAAACTGTACGCTAACACTAACCCGTGCCCTCACACGTACGCTCACCCTAAACCGTTGTAGTACCCTCACCTGGACCCTAAACCGTCCCCGTCCCCTAACCCTAACCCTAGCCCGAGCTCTAACCCTAACCCTTCCCCGAAGCCTTACCCTCACCCGTCCCCTATTCCTAACCCGTACGCTAACACTAACCCGTGCCCTCACACGTACGCTCACCCTAAACCGTTGCCTTTCCCTCTCCTGGACCCTAAACGGTCCCCGTCCCCTAACCCTAACCCTAGCCCGAACACTAACCCTAACCCTTCCCCTTAGCCTTACCCTCACCCGTCCCCTAATCCTAAACTGTACGCTAACACTACCCCATGCCCTCACACGTACGCTCACCCTAAAACGTTGTCGTACCCTCACCTGGACCCTAAACCGTCCCCGTCACCTAACCCTAACCCTAGCCCGAACCCTAACCCTAACCCTTCCCCGAAGCCTTACCCTCAACCATCTCCTAATCCTAACCCGTAGGCTAACACTAACCCGTGCCCTCACACGTACGCTCACCCTAAACTGTTGACGTACCGTCACCTGTACCATAAACCGTCCCCATCCCCTAAACCTAACCCTAGCCCGAACCCTAACCCTAACCCTTCCCCGAAGCCTTACCCTCACCCGTCCCCTATTCCTAACCCGTACGCTAACACTAACCCGTGCCCTCACACGTACGCTCACCCTAAACCGTTGCCTTTCCCTCACCTGGACCCTAAACCGTCCCCGTCCCCTAACCCTAACCCTAGCCCGAACGCTAACCCTAACCCTTCCCTTAACCCTTACCCTCATCCGTCCCCTAATCCTAAACTGTACGCTAACACTACCCCGTGCCCTCACACGTACACTCACCCTAAACCGTTGCCGTACCCTCACCTGGACCCTAAACGGTCCCCGTCCCCTAACCCTAACCCTAGCCCGAACCCTAACCCTAACCCTTCCCTGAAGCCTTACCCTCACCCGTCTCCTAATACTAACCCGTACGCTAACACTAACCCGTGCCCTCACACGTACACTCACCCTAAACCGTTGTCGTACCCTCACCTGGACCCTAAACCGTCCCCGTCCCCTAACCGTAACCCTAGCCCGAGCTCTAACCCTAACCCTTCCCCGAAGCCTTACCCTCACCCGTCCCCTAATCCTAACCCGTACGCTAACACTAACCCGTGCACTCACACGTACGCTCACCCTAAACCGTTGTCGTACCCTCACTTGTACCGTAAACCATCCCCGTTACCTAACCCTAACCCTAGCCCGAGCCCTGACCCTAACCCTTCCCCGAAGCCTTACCCTCACCTGTGCCCTAATCCTAACCCGTATGCTAACACTAACCCGTGCCCTCACATGTACGCTCACCCTAAACCGTTGCCGTACCCTCACCTGGACCCTAAACCGCCCCGTCCCCTAACCCTAACCCTAGCCCGAACCCTAAACCTAACCCTTCCCCGAAGCCTTACCCTCAACCGTCTCCTAATCCTAACCCGTAGGCTAACACTAACCCGTGCCCTCACACGTACGCTCACCCTAAACTGTTGACGTACCGTCACCTGTACCATAAACCGTCCCCATCCCCTAATCCTAACCCTAGCCCGAACCCTAACCCTAACCCTTCCCCGAAGCCTTACCCTCACCCGTCCCCTATTCCTAACCCGTACGCTAACACTAACCCGTGCCCTCACACGTACGCTCACCCTAAACCGTTGCCTTTCCCTAAACTGGACCCTAAACCGTCCCCGTCCCCTAACCCTAACCCTAGCCTGAACGCTAACCCTAACCCTTCCCCGAAGCCTTACCCTCATCCGTCCCCTAATCCTAAACTGTACGCTAACACTAACCCGTGCCCTCACACGTACGCTCACCCTAAACCGTTGTCGTACCCTCACCTGGATCCTAAACCGTCCCCGTCCCCTAACCCTAACCCTAGCCCGAGCCCTAACCCTAACCCTTACCCGAAGCCTTACCCTCACCCGTCTCCTAATCCTAACCCGTACGCTAACGCTAACCCGTGCCCTCACACGTACACTCACCCTAAACCGTTGTCGTACCCTCACCTGGACCCTAAACCGTCCCCGTCCCCTAACCCTAACCCTAGCCCGAGCTCTAACCCTAACCCTTCCCCGAAGCCTTACCCTCACCTGTCCCCTAATCCTAACCCGTACGCTAACACTAACCCGTGCCCTCACACGTACGCTCACCCTAAACTGTTGCCGTACCCTCAACTGGACCCTAAACCGTCCCCGTCCCCTAACCCTAACCCTAGCCCGAACCCTAACACTAACCCTTCCCCGAAGCCTTGCCCTCACCCGTCCCCTAATCCTAACCCGTACGCTAACACTAACCCATGCTCTCACACGTACGCTCACCCTAAACCGTTGCCGTACCCTCACCTGGACCCTACACCGTCCCCGTCCCCTAACCCTAACCCTAGCCCAAACCCTAATCCTAACCCTTCCCCGAAGCCTTACCCTCACCCGTCCCCTAATCCTAACCCGAACGCTAACACTAACCCGTGCCCTCCCACGTACGCTCACACTAAACCGTTGTTGTACCCTCACCTGGACCCTAAACCGTCGCCGTCCCCTAACCCTAACCCTAGCCCGAACCCTAATCCTAACCCTTCCCCGAAGCCTTACCCTCACCCGTCCCCTAATCCTAACCCGTACGCTAACACTAACCCGTGCCCTCACACGTACGCTCACCCTGAACCGTTACCGTACCCTCACTGGACCCTAAACCGTCCACGTCCCCTAACCCTAACCCTAGCCCGAACGCTAACCCTAACCCTTCCCCGAAGCCTTACCCTCACCCGTCTCATAATCCTAACCCGTAGGCTAACACTAACCCGTGCACTCACACGTACGCTCACCCTAAACCGTTGTCGTACCCTCACTTGTACCGTAAACCATCCCCGTTACCTAACCCTAACCCTAGCCCGAGCCCTGACCCTAACACTTACCCGAAGCCTTACCATCACCTGTCCCCTAATCCTAACCCGTATGCTAACACTAACTCGTGCCCTCACATGTACGCTCACCCTAAACCGTTGCCTTTCCCTCACCTGGACCCTAAACGGTCCCCGTCCCCTAACCCTAACCCTAGCCCGAACCCTAACCCTAACCCTTCCCTTTAGCCTTACCCTCACCCGTCCCCTAAACCTAAACTGTACGCTAACACTAACCCGTGCCCTCACACGTACGCTCACCCTAAACCGTTGTAGTACCCTCACCTGGACCCTAAACCGTCCCCGTCCCCTAACCCTAACCCTAGCCCGAGCTCTAACCCTAACCCTTCCCCGAAGCCTTACCCTCACCCGTCCCCTATTCCTAACCCGTACGCTAACACTAACCCGTGCCCTCACACGTACGCTCACCCTAAACCGTTGCCTTTCCCTCTCCTGGACCTAAACGGTCCCCGTCCCCTAACCCTAACCCTAGCCCGAACACTAACCCTAACCCTTCCCTTTAGCCTTACCCTCACCCGTCCCCTAATCCTAAACTGTACGCTAACACTACCCCATGCCCTCACACGTACGCTCACCCTAAAACGTTGTCGTACCCTCACCTGGACCCTAAACCGTCCCCGTCACCTAACCCTAACCCTAGCCCGAACCCTAACCCTAACCCTTCCCCGAAGCCTTACCCTCAACCATCTCCTAATCCTAACCCGTAGGCTAACACTAACCCGTGCCCTCACACGTACGCTCACCCTAAACTGTTGACGTACCGTCACCTGTACCATAAACCGTCCCCATCCCCTAAACCTAACCCTAGCCCGAACCCTAACCCTAACCCTTCCCCGAAGCCTTACCCTCACCCGTCCCCTATTCCTAACCCGTACGCTAACACTAACCCGTGCCCTCACACGTACGCTCACCCTAAACCGTTGCCTTTCCCTCACCAGGACCCTAAACCGTCCCCGTCCCCTAACCCTAACCCTAGCCCGAACGCTAACCCTAACCCTTCCCAAAAGCCTTACCCTCATCCGTCCCCTAATCCTAAACTGTACGCTAACACTACCCCGTGCCCTCACACGTACACTCACCCTAAACCGTTGCCGTACCCTCACCTGGACCCTAAACGGTCCCCGTCCCCTAACCCTAACCCTAGCCCGAACCCTAACCCTAACCCTTCCCCGAAGCCTTACCCTCACCCGTCTCCTAATACTAACCCGTACGCTAACACTAACCCGTGCCCTCACACGTACACTCACCCTAAACCGTTGTCGTACCCTCACCTGGACCCTAAACCGTCCCCGTCCCCTAACCGTAACCCTAGCCCGAGCTCTAACCCTAACCCTTCCCCGAAGCCTTACCCTCACCCGTCCCCTAATCCTAACCCGTACGCTAACACTAACCCGTGCACTCACACGTACGCTCACCCTAAACCGTTGTCGTACCCTCACTTGTACCGTAAACCATCCCCGTTACCTAACCCTAACCCTAGCCCGAGCCCTGACCCTAACCCTTCCCCGAAGCCTTACCCTCACCTGTCCCCTAATCCTAACCCGTATGCTAACACTAACCCGTGCCCTCACATGTACGCTCACCCTAAACCGTTGCCGTACCCTCACCTGGACCCTAAACCGTCCCCGTCCCCTAACCCTAACCCTAGCCCGAACCCTAAACCTAACCCTTCCCCGAAGCCTTACCCTCAACCGTCTCCTAATCCTAACCCGTAGGCTAACACTAACCCGTGCCCTCACACGTACGCTCACCCTAAACTGTTGACGTACCGTCACCTGTACCATAAACCGTCCCCATCCCCTAACCCTAACCCTAGCCCGAACCCTAACCCTAACACTTCCCCGAAGCCTTACCCTCACCCGTCCCCTATTCCTAACCCGTACGCTAACACTAACCCGTGCCCTCACACGTACGCTCACCCTAAACCGTTGCCTTTCCCTAAACTGGACCCTAAACCGTCCCCGTCCCCTAACCCTAACCCTAGCCTGAACGCTAACCCTAACCCTTCCCCGAAGCCTTACCCTCATCCGTCCCCTAATCCTAAACTGTACGCTAACACTAACCCGTGCCCTCACACGTACGCTCACCCTAAACCGTTGTCGTACCCTCACCTGGATCCTAAACCGTCCCCGTCCCCTAACCCTAACCCTAGCCCGAGCCCTAACCCTAACCCTTCCCCGAAGGCTTACCCTCACCCGTACCCTAATCCTAACCCGTACGCTAACACTAACCCGTGCCCTCACACGTACGCTCACCCTAAACCGTTGCCGTACCCTCACCTGGACCCTAAACGGTCCCCGTACCCTAACCCTAACCCTAGCCCGAACCCTAACCCTAACCCTTCCCCGAAGCCTTACCCTCACCCGTCTCCTAATCCTAACCCGTACGCGAACGCTAACCCGTGCCCTCACACGTACACTCACCCTAAACCGTTGTCGTACCCTCACCTGGACCCTAAACCGTCCCCGTCCCCTAACCCTAACCCTAGCCCGAGCTCTAACCCTAACCCTTCCCCGAAGCCTTACCCTCACCTGTCCCCTAATCCTAACCCGTACGCTAACACTAACCCGTGCCCTCACACGTACGCTCACCCTAAACTGTTGCCGTACCCTCAACTGGACCCTAAACCGTCCCCGTCGCCTAACCCTAACCCTAGCCCGAACCCTAACACTAACCCTTCCCCGAAGCCTTACCCTCACCCGTCCCCTAATCCTAACCCGTACGCTAACACTAACCCATGCTCTCACACGTACGCTCACCCTAAACCGTTGCGGTACCCTCACCTGGACCCTACACCGTCCCCGTCCCCTAACCCTAACCCTAGCCCAAACCCTAATCCTAAACCTTCCCCGAAGCCTTACCCTCACCCGTCCCCTAATCCTAACCCGAACGCTAACACTAACCCGTGCCCTCCCACGTACGCTCACACTAAACCGTTGTTGTACCCTCACCTGGACCCTAAACCGTCCCCGTCCCCTAACCCTAACCCTAGCCCGAACCCTAATCCTAACCCTTCCCCGAAGCCTTACCCTCACCCGTCCCCTAATCCTAACCCGTACGCTAACACTAACCCGTGCCCTCACACGTACGCTCACCCTGAACCGTTACCGTACCCTCACTGGACCCTAAACCGTCCACGTCCCCTAACCCTAACCCTAGCCCGAACGCTAACCCTAACCCTTCCCCGAAGCCTTACCCTCACCCGTCTCATAATCCTAACCCGTAGCCTAACACTAACCCGTGCCCTCACACATACGCTCACCCTAAACCGTTGTCGTACCCTCACCTGGACCCTAAACCGTCCCCGTCCCCTAAACCTAACCCTAGCGCGAACGCTAACACTAACCCTTTCCCGAAGCCTTACTCTTACCCGTCCTCTAATACTAACCCGTACGCTAACACTAATCCGTGCCCTCACACGTACGCTCACCCTAAACCGTTGTTGTACCATCACCTGGACCCTAAACCGCCCCCGTCCCCTAACCCTAAACTTAGCCCGAACCCTAACCCTAACCCTTCCACGAAGCCTTACCCTCACCCATCCCCTAATCCTAACCCGTACGCTAACACTAACCCGTGCCCTCACACGTACGCTCACCCTAAACTGTTACCGTACCCTCACCTGGACCCTAAACCGTCCCCGTACCCTAACCCTAACCATAGCCCGAACCCTAACACTAACCCTTCCCCGAAGCCTTACCCTCACCCGTCCCCTAATCCTAACCCGTACGCTAACAATAACCCATGCTCTCACACGTACGCTCACCCTAAACCGTTACCGTACCCTCACCTGGCCCCTAAACCGTCCCCGTCCCCTAACCCTAACCCTAGCCCGAACCCTAATCCTAACCCTTCCCCGAAGCCTTACCCTCACCCGTCCCCTAATCCTAACCCGTACGCTAACACTAACCCGTGCCCTCACACGTACGCTCTCCCTAAACCGTTGCCGTACCCTTACCTGGACCCTAAACCGTCCACGTCCCCTAACCCTAACCCTAGCCCGAACCCTAACCCTAACCCTTCCCAGAAGCCTTACCCTCACCTGTCCCCTAATCCTAACCCGTACGCTAACAGTAACCTGTGCCCTTACACGTACGCTCACCTAAAACCGTTGTTGTACCCTCACCTGGACCCTAAACCGTCCCCGTCTCCTAACCCTAACCCTAGCCCGAACTTTAACCCTAACCCTTCCCCTTACCCTTACCCTCACCCGTCCCCTATTCCTACCCCGTACGCTAACACTAACCCGTGCCCTCACACGTACGCTCACCCTAAACTGTTGCCGTACCCTCACCTGTACCATAAACCGTCCCCATCCCCTAACCTTAACCCTAGCCCGAACCCTAACCCTAACGCTTCCCCGAAGCCTTACCCTCACACGTCCCCTATTCCTACCCCGTACGCTAACACTAACCAGTGCCCTCACACGTACGCTCACCCTAAACCGTTGCCTTTCCCTCACCTGGACCCTAAACGGTCCCCGTCCCCTAACCCTAACCCTAGCCCGAACGCTAACCCTAACCCTTCCCTTTAGCCTTACCCTCACCCGTCCCCTAAACCTAAACTGTACGCTAACACTAACCCGTGCCCTCACACGTACATTCACCCTAAACCGTTGTAGTACCCTCACCTGGACCCTAAACCGTCCCCGTCCCCTAACCCTAACCCTAGCCCGAGCTCTAACCCTAACCCTTCCCCGAAGCCTTACCCTCACCCGTCCCCTATTCCTAACCCGTACGCTAACACTAACCCGTGCCCTCACACGTACGCTCACCCTAAACTGTTGCCTTTCCCTCTCCTGGACCCTAAACGGTCCCCGTCCCCTAACCCTAACCCTAGCCCGAACACTAACCCTAACCCTTCCCCTTAGCCTTACCCTCACCCGTCCCCTAATCCTAAACTGTACGCTAACACTACCCCGTGCCCTCACACGTACGCTCACCCTAAAACGTTGTCGTACCCTCACCTGGACCCTAAACCGTCCCCGTCACCTAACCCTAACCCTAGCCCGAACCCTAACCCTAACCCTTCCCCGAAGACTTACCCTCACCCGTCTCCTAATCCTAACCCGTACGCTAACACTAACCCGTGCCCTCACACGTACACTCACCCTAAACCGTTGTCGTACCCTCACCTGGACCCTAAACCGTCCCCGTCCCCTAACCGTAACCCTAGCCCGAGCTCTAATCCTAACCCTTCCCCGAAGCCTTACCCTCAGCCGTCCCCTAATCCTAACCCGTACGCTAACACTAACCCGTGCCCTCACACGTACGCTCACCCTAAACCGTTGCCGTACCCTCACCTGGACCCTAAACCGTCCCCGTCCCCTAACCCTAACCCTAGCCCAAACCCTAACACTAACCCTTCCCCGAAGCCTTACCCTCACCCGTCCCCTAATCCTAACCCGTACGCTAACACTAACCCATGCTCTCACACGTACGCTCACCCTAAACCGTTGCCGTACCCTCACCTGGACCCTAAACCGTCCCCGTCCCCTAACCGTAACCCTAGCCCGAACCCTAATCCTAACCCTTCCCCGAAGCCTTACCCTCAACCGTCCCCTAATCCTAACCCGTACGCTAACACTAACCCGTGCCCTCACACGTACGCTCACCCTAAACCGTTGCCGTAGCCTCACCTGGACCCTAAACCGTCCCCGTCCCCTAACCCTAACCCTAGCCCGAACCCTAACACTAACCCTTCCCCGAAGCCTTAACCTCACCCGTCCCCTAATACTAACCCGTACCCTAACACTAACCCGTGCCTTCACACGTACGCTCACCCTAAACCGTTGTTGTACCCTGACCTGGACCCTAAACCGCCCCCGTCCCCTAACCCTAACCCTAGCCCGAACCCTAACCCTAACCCTTCCCCGAAGCCTTACCCTCACCCATCCCCTAATCCTAACCCGTACACTAACACTAAACCGTGCCCTCACACGTACGCTCACCCTAAACCGTTGCCTTTCCCTCACCTGGACCCTAAACGGTGCCCGTCCCCTAACCCTAACCGTAGCCCGAACGCTAACCCTAACCCTTCCCCGAAGCCTTACCCTCACCCGTCTCCTAATCCTAACCCGTACGCTAACACTAACCCATGCCCTCACACGTACGCTCACCCTAAACCGTTGTCGTACCCTCACCTGGACCCTAAACCGTCCCCGTCCCCTAACCCTAACCCTAGCCCGAACCCTAACACTAACCCTTCCCCGAAGCCTTACCCTCACCCGACCCCTATTCCTAACCCGTACGCTAACACTAACCCGTGCCCTCACACGTACGCTCACCCTAAACCGTTACCTTTCCCTCACCTGGACCCTAAACGGTCCCCGTCCCCTAACCCTAACCCTAGCCCGAACACTAACCCTAACCCTTCCCCTTAGCCTTAACCTCACCCGTCCCCTAATCCTAAACTGTACGCTAACACTAACCCGTGCCCTCACACGTACGCTCACCCTAAACTGTTACCGTACCCTCACCTGGACCCTAAACCGTCCCCGTCCCCTAACCCTAACCCTAGCCCGAACCCTAACACTAACCCTTCCCCGAAGCCTTAACCTCACCCGTCCCCTAATACTAACCCGTACCCTAACACTAACCCGTGCCTTCACACGTACGCTCACCCTAAACCGTTGTTGTACCCTGACCTGGACCCTAAACCGCCCCCGTCCCCTAACCCTAACCCTAGCCCGAACCCTAACCCTAACCCTTCCCCGAAGCCTTACCCTCACCCATCCCCTAATCCTAACCCGTACACTAACACTAAACCGTGCCCTCACACGTACTCTCACCCTAAACCGTTGCCTTTCCCTCACCTGGACCCTAAACGGTGCCCGTCCCCTAATCCTAACCCTAGCCCGAACGCTAACCCTAACCCTTCCCCTTAGCCTTACCCTCACCCGTCCCCTAATCCTAAACTGTACGCTAACACTAACCCGTGCCCTCACACGTACGCTCACCCTAAACCGTTGTCGTACCCTCACCTTGACCCTAAACCGTCCCCGTCCCCTAACCCTAACCCTAGCCCGAACCCTAACCCTAACCCTTCCCCGAAGCCTTACCCTCACCCGTCTCCTAATCCTAACATGTACGCTAACACTAACCCGTGCCCTCACACGTACACTCACCCTAAACCATTGTCGTACCCTCACCTGGACCCTAAACCGTCCCCGTCCCCTAACCCTAACCCTAGCCCGAGCTCTAATCCTAACCCTTCCCCGAAGCCTTACCCTCACCCGTCCCCTATTCCTAACCCGTAAGCTAACACTAACCCGTGCCCTCACACGTACGCTCACCCTAAACCGTTGCCTTTCCCTCACCTGGACCCTAAACGGTCCCCGTCCCCTAACCCTAACCCCAGCCCGAACGCTAACCCTAACCCTTCCCCTTAGCCTTACCCTCACCCGTCCCCTAATCCTAAACTGTACGCTAACACTAACCCGTGCCCTCACACATACGCTCACCCTAAACCGTTGTCGTACCCTCACCTGGACCCTAAACCGTCCCCGTCCCCTAACCCTAACCCTAGCCCGAACCCTAAACCTAACCCTTCCCCGAAGCCTTACCCTCACCCGTCTCCTAATCCTAACCCGTACGCTAACACTAACCTGTGCCCTCACACGTACACTCACCCTAAACAGTTGTCGTACCCTCACCTGGACCCTAAACCGTCCCCGTCCCCTAACCCTAACCCTAGCCCGAGCTCTAACCCTAACCCTTCCCCGAAGCCTTACCCTCACCCGTCCCCTAATCCTAACCCGTACGCGAACACTAACCCGTGCCCTCACACGTACGCTCACCCTAAACTGTTGCCGTACCCTCACCTGGACCCTAAACCGTCCCCGTCCCCTAACCCTAACCCTAGCCCGAACCCTAACACTAACCCTTCCCCGAAGCCTTACCCTCACCCGTACCCTAATCCTAACCCGTACGCTAACACTAACCCATGCTCTCACACGTACGCTCACCCTAAACCGTTACCGTACCCTCACTGGAACCTAAACCGTCCACGTCCACTAACCGTAACCCTAGCCCGAACCCTAACCCTAACACTTCCCCGAAGCCTTACCCTCACCCGTCCCATAATCCTAACCCGTAGGCTAACACTAACCCGTGCCCTCACACGTACGCTCACCCTAAACCGTTGTCGTACCCTCACCTGGACCCTAAACCGTCCCCGTCCCCTAAACCTAACCCTAGCGTTAACGCTAACACTAACCATTTCCCGAAGCCTTACTCTTACGCGTCCTCTAATACTAACCCGTACGCTAACACTAACCCGTGCCCTCACACGTACGCTCACCCTAAACCGTTGTTGTACCCTCACCTGGACCCTAAACCGTCCCCGTCCCCTAACCCTAACCCTAGCCCGAACCCTAATCCTAACCCTTCTCCGAAGCCTTATCCTCACCAGTCCCCTAATCCTAACCTGTACGCTAACACTAACCCGTGCCCTCACACGTACGCTCACCCTGAACCGTTACCGTACCCTCACTGGACCCTAAACCGTCCACGTCCCCTAACCCTAACCCTAGCCCGAACCCTAACCCTAACCCTTCCCCGAAGCCTTACCCTCACCCGTCTCCTAATCCTAACCCGTACGCTAACACTAACCCGTGCCCTCACACGTACACTCACCCTAAACCGTTGTCGTACCCTCACCTGGACCCTAAACCGTCCCCGTCCCCTAACCGTAACCCTAGCCCGAGCTCTAATCCTAACCCTTCCCCGAAGCCTTACCCTCAGCCGTCCCCTAATCCTAACCCGTACGCTAACACTAACCCGTGCCCTCACACGTACGCTCACCCTAAACCGTTGCCGTACCCTCACCTGGACCCTAAACCGTCCCCGTCCCCTAACCCTAACCCTAGCCCGAACCCTAACACTAACCCTTCCCCGAAGCCTTACCCTCACCCGTCCCCTATTCCTAACCCGTACGATAACACTAACCCATGCTCTCACACGTACGCTCACCCTAAACCGTTACCGTACCCTCACTGGAACCTAAACCGTCCACGTCCACTAACCGTAACCCTAGCCCGAACCCTAACCCTAACACTTCCCCGAAGCCTTACCCTCACCCGTCCCATAATCCTAACCCGTAGGCTAACACTAACCCATGCCCTCACACGTACGCTCACCCTAAACCGTTGTCGTACCCTCACCTGGACCCTAAACCGTCCCCGTCCCCTAACCGTAACCCTAGCCCGAGCTCTAATCCTAACCCTTCCCCGAAGCCTTACCCTCAGCCGTCCCCTAATCCTAACCCGTACGCTAACACTAACCCGTGCCCTCACACGTACGCTCACCCTAAACCGTTGCCGTACCCTCACCTGGACCCTAAACCGTCCCCGTCCCCTAACCCTAACCCTAGCCCAAACCCTAACACTAACCCTTCCCCGAAGCCTTACCCTCACCCGTCCCCTAATCCTAACCCGTACGCTAACACTAACCCATGCTCTCACACGTACGCTCACCCTAAACCGTTGCCGTACCCTCACCTGGACCCTAAACCGTCCCCATCCCCTAACCGTAACCCTAGCCCGAACCCTAATCCTAACCCTTCCCCGAAGCCTTACCCTCAACCGTCCCCTAATCCTAACCCGTACGCTAACACTAACCCGTGCCCTCACACGTACGCTCACCCTAAACCGTTGCCGTAGCCTCACCTGGACCCTAAACCGTCCACGTCCCCTAACCCTAACCCTAGCCCGAACCCTAACCCTAACCCTTCCTAGAAGCCTTACCCTCACCCGTCCCCTAATCCTAACCCGTACGCTAACACTAACCTGTGCCCTCACACGTACGCTCACCGAAAACCGTTGTCGTACCCTCACCTGGACCCTAAACCGTCCCCGTCCCCTAACCCTAACTCTAGCCTGAGCTCTAACCCTAACCCTTCCCCGAAGCCTTACCCTCACCCGTCCCCTATTCCTAACCCGTACGCTAACACTAACCCGTGCCCTCACACGTACGCTCACCCTAAACCGTTACCTTTCCCTCACCTGGACCCTAAACGGTCCCCGTCCCCTAACCCTAACCCTAGCCCGAACACTAACCCTAACCCTTCCCCTTAGCCTTAACCTCACCCGTCCCCTAATCCTAAACTGTACGCTAACACTAACCCGTGCCCTCACACGTACGCTCACCCTAAACTGTTACCGTACCCTCACCTGGACCCTAAACCGTCCCCGTCCCCTAACCCTAACCCTAGCCCGAACCCTAACACTAACCCTTCCCCGAAGCCTTAACCTCACCCGTCCCCTAATACTAACCCGTACCCTAACACTAACCCGTGCCTTCACACGTACGCTCACCCTAAACCGTTGTTGTACCCTGACCTGGACCCTAAACCGCCCCCGTCCCCTAACCCTAACCCTAGCCCGAACCCTAACCCTAACCCTTCCCCGAAGCCTTACCCTCACCCATCCCCTAATCCTAACCCGTACACTAACACTAAACCGTGCCCTCACACGTACGCTCACCCTAAACCGTTGCCTTTCCCTCACATGGACCCTAAACGGTGCCCGTCCCCTAACCCTAACCGTAGCCCGAACGCTAACCCTAACCCTTCCCCGAAGCCTTACCCTCACCCGTCTCCTAATCCTAACCCGTACGCTAACACTAACCCATGCCCTCACACGTACACTCACCCTAAACCGTTGTCGTACCCTCACCTGGACCCTAAACCGTCCCCGTCCCCTAACCCTAACCCTAGCCCGAGCTCTAACCCTAACGCTTCCCCGAAGCCTTACCCTCCCCCGTCCCCTATTCCTAACCCGTACGCTAACACTAACCCGTGCCCTCACACGTACGCTCACCCTAAACCGTTACCTTTCCCTCACCTGGACCCTAAACGGTCCCCGTCCCCTAACCCTAACCCTAGCCCGAACACTAACCCTAACCCTTCCCCTTAGCCTTAACCTCACCCGTCCCCTAATCCTAAACTGTACGCTAACACTAACCCGTGCCCTCACACGTACGCTCACCCTAAACTGTTACCGTACCCTCACCTGGACCCTAAACCGTCCCCGTCCCCTAACCCTAACCCTAGCCCGAACCCTAACACTAACCCTTCCCCGAAGCCTTAACCTCACCCGTCCCCTAATACTAACCCGTACCCTAACACTAACCCGTGCCTTCACACGTACGCTCACCCTAAACCGTTGTTGTACCCTGACCTGGTCCCTAAACCGCCCCCGTCCCCTAACCCTAACCCTAGCCCGAACCCTAACCCTAACCCTTCCCCGAAGCCTTACCCTCACCCATCCCCTAATCCTAACCCGTACACTAACACTAAACCGTGCCCTCACACGTACGCTCACCCTAAACCGTTGCCTTTCCCTCACCTGGACCCTAAACGGTGCCCGTCCCCTAATCCTAACCCTAGCCCGAACGCTAACCCTAACCCTTCCCCTTAGCCTTACCCTCACCCGTCCCCTAATCCTAAACTGTACGCTAACACTAACCCGTGCCCTCACACGTACGCTCACCCTAAACCGTTGTCGTACCCTCACCTTGACCCTAAACCGTCCCCGTCCCCTAACCCTAACCCTAGCCCGAACCCTAACCCTAACCCTTCCCCGAAGCCTTACCCTCACCCGTCTCCTAATCCTAACATGTACGCTAACACTAACCCGTGCCCTCACACGTACACTCACCCTAAACCATTGTCGTACCCTCACCTGGACCCTAAACCGTCCCCGTCCCCTAACCCTAACCCTAGCCCGAGCTCTAATCCTAACCCTTCCCCGAAGCCTTACCCTCACCCGTCCCCTATTCCTAACCCGTACGCTAACACTAACCCGTGCCCTCACACGTACGCTCACCCTAAACCGTTGCCTCTCCCTCACCTGGACCCTAAACGGTCCCCGTCCCCTAACCCTAACCCCAGCCCGAACGCTAACCCTAACCCTTCCCCTTAGCCTTACCCTCACCCGTCCCCTAATCCTAAACTGTACGCTAACACTAACCCGTGCCCTCACACGTACGCTCACCCTAAACCGTTGTCGTACCCTCACCTGGACCCTAAACCGTCCCCGTCCCCTAACCCTAACCCTAGCCCGAACCCTAAACCTAACCCTTCCCCGAAGCCTTACCCTCACCCGTCTCCTAATCCTAACCCGTATGCTAACACTAACCTGTGCCCTCACACGTACACTCACCCTAAACCGTTGTCGTACCCTCACCTGGACCCTAAACCGTCCCCGTCCCCTAACCCTAACCCTAGCCCGAGCTCTAACCCTAACCCTTCCCCGAAGCCTTACCCTCACCCGTCCCCTAATCCTAACCCGTACGCGAACACTAACCCGTGCCCTCACACGTACGCTCACCCTAAACTGTTGCCGTACCCTCACCTGGACCCTAAACCGTCCCCGTCCCCTAACCCTAACCCTAGCCCGAACCCTAACACTAACCCTTCCCCGAAGCCTTACCCTCACCCGTCCCCTAATCCTAACCCGTACGCTAACACTAACCCATGCTCTCACACGTACGCTCACCCTAAACCGTTACCGTACCCTCACTGGAACCTAAACCGTCCACGTCCCCTAACCGTAACCCTAGCCCGAACCCTAACCCTAACACTTCCCCGAAGCCTTACCCTCACCCGTCCCATAATCCTAACCCGTAGGCTAACACTAACCCGTGCCCTCACACGTACGCTCACCCTAAACCGTTGTCGTACCCTCACCTGGACCCTAAACCGTCCCCGTCCCCTAAACCTAACCCTAGCGTTAACGCTAACACTAACCATTTCCCGAAGCCTTACTCTTACGCGTCCTCTAATACTAACCCGTACGCTAACACTAACCCGTGCCCTCACACGTACGCTCTCCCTAAACCGTTGTTGTACCCTCACCTGGACCCTAAACCGTCCCCGTCCCCTAACCCTAACCCTAGCCCGAACCCTAATCCTAACCCTTCTCCGAAGCCTTACCCTCACCAGTCCCCTAATCCTAACCTGTACGCTAACACTAACCCGTGCCCTCACACGTACGCTCACCCTGAACCGTTACCGTACCCTCACTGGACCCTAAACCGTCCACGTCCCCTAACCCTAACCCTAGCCCGAACCCTAACCCTAACCCTTCCCCGAAGCCTGACCCTCACCCGTCTCATAATCCTAAACCGTAGGCTAACACTAACCCGTGCCCTCACTCGTACGCTCACCCTAAACCGTTGCCGTACCCTCACCTAGACCCTAAACCGTCCCCGTCCCCTAACCCCAACCCCAGCCCGAACCCTAACAATAACCCTTCCCCAGAGCCTAACCCTCACCCGTCCCCAATCCTAAACCGTACGCTAACACTACCACGTGCACTCACACGTACGCTCACCCTAAACCGTTGTCGTACCCTCACTTGTACCGTAAATCATTCCCGTTACCTAACCCTAACCCTAGCCCGAGCCCTGACTCTAACCCTTACCCGAAGCCTTACCCTCACCCGTCCCTTAATCCTAACCCGTATGCTAACACTAACCCGTGCCCTCACATGTACGCTCACCCTAAACCGTTGCCGTACCCTCACCTGGACGCTAAACCGTCCCCGTCCCCTAAACCTAACCCTAGCCCGAAACCTAACCCTAACCCTTCCCCAAAGCCTTACCCTCAACCGTCTCCTAATCCTAACCCGTAGGCTAACACTAACCCGTGCCCTCACACGTACGCTCACCCTAAACTGTTGACGTACCGTCACCTGTACCATAAACCGTCCCCATACCCTAACCCTAACCCTAGCCCGAACCCTAACCCTAACCCTTCCCCGAAGCCTTACCCTCACCCGTCCCCTATTCCTAACCCATACGCTAACACTAACCCATGCCCTCACACGTGCGCTCACCCTAAACTGTTGACGTACCGTCACCTGTACCATAAACCGTCCCCATCCCCTAACCCTAACCCTAGCCCGAACCCTAACCCTAACCCTTCCCCGAAGCCTTACCCTCACCCGTCCCCTATTCCTAACCCGTACGCGAACACTAACCCATGCCCTCACACGTACGCTCACCCTAAACCGTTGCCTTTCCCTTACCTGGACCCTAAACCGTCCCCGTCCCCTAACCCTGACCCTAGCCCGAACGCTAACCCTAACACTTCCCCGAAGCCTTACCCTCACCTGTCCCCTAATCCTAAACTGTACGCTAACACTAACCCGTGCCCTCACACGTACGCTCACCCTAAACCGTTGTCGTACCCTCACCTGGACCCTAAACCGTCCCCGTCCCCTAACCCTAACCCTAGCCCGAGCCCTAACCCTAACCCTTCCCCGAAGGCTTACCCTCACCCGTACCCTAATCCTAACCCGTACGCTAACACTAACCCGTGCCCTCACACGTACGCTCACCCTAAACCGTTGCCGTACCCTCACCTGGACCCTAAACCGTCCCCGTCCCCTAACCCTAACCCTAGCCCGAACCCTAACCCTAACCCTTCCCCGAAGCCTTACCCTCACCGGTCTCCTAATCCTAACCCGTACGCTAACACTAACCCGTGCCCTCACACGTACACTCACCCTAAACCGTTGTCGTACCCTCACCTGGACCCTAAACCGTCCCCGTCCCCTAACCCTAACCCTAGCCCGAGCTCTAAACCTAACCCTTCCCCGAAGCCTTACCCTCACCCGTCACCTAATACTAACCCGTACGCTAACACTAACCCGTGCCCTCCCACGTACGCTCACCCTAAACTGTTGCCGTACCCTCACCTGGACCCTAAACCGTCCCCGTCCCCTAACCCTAACCCTAGCCCGAACCCTAACACTAACCCTTCCCCGAAGCCTTACCCTCACCCGTCCCCTAATACTAACCCGTACGCTAACACTAACCCGTGCCCTCACACGTACGCTCACCCTAAACCGTTGTTGTACCCTCACCTGGACCCTAAACCGCCCGCGTCCCCTAACCCTAACCCTAGCCCGAACCCTAACCCTAACCCTTCCCCGAAGCCTTACGCTCACCCGTCCCCTATTCCTAACCCGTACGCTAACACTAACCCGTGCCCTCACACGTACGCTCACCCTAAACCGTTGCCTTTCCCTCACCTGGACCCTAAACGGTCCACGTCCCCTAACCCTAACCCTAGCCCGAACACTAACCCTAACCCTTCCCCTTAGCCTTACCCTCACCCGTCCCCTAATCCTAAACTGTACGCTAACACCAACCCGTGCCCTCACACGTACGCTCACCCTAAACCGTTGTCGTACCCTCACCTGGACCCTAAACCGTCCCCGTCCCCTAACCCTAACCCTAGACCGAATCCTAACCCTAACCCTTCCCCGAAGCCTTACCCTCACCCTTCTCCTAATCCGAACCCGTACGCTAACACTAACCCGTGCCCTCACACGTACGCTCACCCTAAACCATTGCCGTACCCTCACCTGGACCCTAAACCGTCCCCGTCCCCTAACCCTAACCCTAGCCCGAGCTCTAACACTAACCCTTCCCCGAAGCCTTACCCTCACCCGTCCCCTAATCCTAACCCGTACGCGAACACTAACCCGTGCCCTCACACGTACGCTCACCCTAAACCATTGTCGTACCCTCACCTGGACCCTAAACCGTCCCCGTCCCCTAAACCTAACCCTAGCGTGAACGCTAACACTAACCCTTTCCCGAAGCCTTACTCTTACCCGTCCTCTAATACTAACCGGTACGCTAACACTAACCCGTGCCCTCCCACGTACGCTCACCCTAAACCGTTGTTGTACCCTCACCTGGACCCTAAACCGTCCCCGTCCCCTAACCCTAACCCTAGCCCGAACCCTAATCCTAACCCTTCCCCGAAGCCTTACCCTCACCCGTCCCCTAATCCATCCCGTACGCTAACACTAAAACGTGCCCTCACACGTACGCTCACCCTGAACCGTTACCGTACCCTCACTGGACCCTAAACCGTCCACGTCCCCTAACCCTAAGCCTAGCCCGAACCCTAACCATAACCCTTCCCCGAAGCCTTACCCTCACCCGTCTCATAATCCTAACCCGTAGGCTAACACTAACCCGTGCCCTCACACTTACGCTCACCCTAAACCGTTGCCGTACCCTCACCTAGACCCTAAACCGTCCCCGTCCCCTAACCCCAACCCCAGCCCGAACCCTAACAATAACCCTTCCCCAGAGCCTTATCCTCACCCGTCCCCTAATCCTAACCCGTATGCTAACACTAACCCGTGCCCTCACATGTACGCTCACCCTAAACCGTTGCCGTACCCTCACCTGGACCCTAAACCGTCCCCGTCCCCTAACCCTAACCCTAGCCCGAACCCTAACCCTAACCCTTCCCCAAAGCCTTACCCTCAACCGTCTCCTAATCCTAACCCGTAGGCTAACACTAACCCGTGCCCTCACACGTACGCTCACCCTAAACTGTTGACGTACCGTCACCTGTACCATAAACCGTCCCCATCCCCTAACCCTAACCCTAGCCCGAAACGTAACCCTAACCCTTCCCCGAAGCCTTACCCTCACCCGTCCCCTATTCCTAACCCGTACGCTAACACTAACCCGTGCCCTCACACGTACGCTCACCCGAACCCGTTGCCTTTCCCTCACCTGGACCCTAAACCGTCCCCGTCCCCTAACCCTAACCCTAGCCCGAACGCTAACCCTAACCCTTCCCCGAAGTCTTACCCTCACCCGTCCCCTAATCCTAAACTGTACGCTAACACTAACCCGTGCCCTCACACGTACGCTCACCCTAAACCGTTGTCGTACCCTCACCTGGACCCTAAACCGTCCCCGTCCCCTAACCCTAACCCTAGCCCGAGCCCTAACCCTAACCCTTCCCCGAAGGCTTACCCTCACCCGTACCCTAATCCTAACCCGTACGCGAACACTAACCCGTGCCCTCACACGTACGCTCACCCTAAACCGTTGCCGTACCCTCACCTGGACCCTAAACCGTCCCCGTCCCCTAACCCTAACCCTAGCCCGAACCCTAACCCTAACCCTTCCCCAAAGCCTTAACCTCACCCGTCTCCTAATCCTAACCCGTACGCTAACACTAACCCGTGCCCTCACACGTACACTCACCCTAAACCGTTGTCGTACCCTCACCTGGACCCTAAACCGTCCCCGTCCCCTAACCCTAACCCTAGCCCGAGCTCTAACACTAACCCTTCCACGAAGCCTTACCCTCACCCGTCCCGTAATCCTAACCCGTACGCGAACACTAACCCGTGCCCTCACACGTACGCTCACCCTAAACCGTTGTCGTACCCTCACCTGGACCCTAAACCGTCCCCGTCCCCTAAACCTAACCCTAGCGTGAACGCTAACACTAACCCTTTCCCGAAGCCTTACTCTTACCCGTCCTCTAATACTAACCGGTACGCTAACACTAACCCGTGCCCTCCCACGTACGCTCACCCTAAACCGTTGTTGTACCCTCACCTGGACCCTAAACCGTCCCCGTCCCCTAACCCTAACCCTAGCCCGAACCCTAATCCTAACCCTTCCCCGAAGCCTTACCCTCACCCGTCCCCTAATCCATCCCGTACGCTAACACTAACCCGTGCCCTCACACGTACGCTCACCCTGAACCGTTACCGTACCCTCACTGGACCCTAAACCGTCCACGTCCCCTAACCCTAAGCCTAGCCCGAACCCTAACCATAACCCTTCCCCGAAGCCTTACCCTCACCCGTCTCATAATCCGAACCCGTAGGCTAACACTAACCCGTGCCCTCACACTTACGCTCACCCTAAACCGTTGCCGTACCCTCACCTAGACCCTAAACCGTCCCCGTCCCCTAACCCCAACCCCAGCCCGAACCCTAACAATAACCCTTCCCCAGAGCCTTATCCTCACCCGTCCCCTAATCCTAACCCGTATGCTAACACTAACCCGTGCCCTCACATGTACGCTCACCCTAAACCGTTGCCGTACCCTCACCTGGACCCTAAACCGTCCCCGTCCCCTAACCCTAACCCTAGCCCGAACCCTAACCCTAACCCTTCCCCAAAGCCTTACCCTCAACCGTCTCCTAATCCTAACCCGTAGGCTAACACTAACCCGTGCCCTCACACGTACGCTCACCCTAAACTGTTGACGTACCGTCACCTGTACCATAAACCGTCCCCATCCCCTAACCCTAACCCTAGCCCGAACCCTAACCCTAACCCTTCCCCGAAGCCTTACCCTCACCCGTCCCCTATTCCTAACCCGTACGCTAACACTAACCCGTGCCCTCACACGTACGCTCACCCTAAACTGTTGACGTACCGTCACCTGTACCATAAACCGTCCCCATCCCCTAACCCTAACCCTAGCCCGAACACTAACCCTAACCCTTCCCCGAAGCCTTACCCTCACCCGTCCCCTAATCCTAAACTGTACGCTAACACTAACCCGTGCCCTCACACGTACGCTCACCCTAAACCGTTGTCGTACCCTCACCTGGACCCTAAACCGTCCCCGTCCCCTAACCCTAACCCTAGCCCGAGCCCTAACCCTAACCCTTCCCCGAAGGCTTACCCTCACCCGTACCCTAATCCTAACCCGTACGCTAACACTAACCCGTGCCCTCACACGTACGCTCACCCTAAACCGTTGCCGTACCCTCCCCTGGACCCTAAACCGTCCCCATCCCCTAACCCTAACCCTAGCCCGAACCCTAACCCTAACCCTTCCCCAAAGCCTTAACCTCACCCGTCTCCTAATCCTAACCCGTACGCTAACACTAACCTGTGCCCTCACACGTACACTCACCCTAAACCGTTGTCGTACCCTCACCTGGACCCTAAACAGTCCCCGTCCCCTAACCCTAACCCTAGCCCGAGCTCTAACCCTAACCCTTCCCCGAAGCCTTACCCTCACCCGTCCCCTAATCCTAACCCGTACGCTAACACTAACCCGTGCCCTCCCACGTACGGTCACCCTAAATTGTTGCCGTACCCTCACCTGGACCCTAAACCGCCCCCGTCCCCTAACCCTAACCCTAGCCCGAACCCTAACCCTAACCCTTCCCCGAAGCCTTACCCTCACCCATCCCCTAATCCTAACCCGTACGCTAACACTAACCCGTGCCCTCACACGTACGCTCACCCTAAACTCTTGCCGTACCCTCACCTGTACCATAAACCGTCCCCATCCCCTAACCCTAACCCTAGCCCGAACCCTAACCCTAACCCTTCCCCGAAGCCTTACAGTCACCCGTCCCCTATTCCTAACCCGTACGCTAACACTAACCCATGCCCTCACACGTTCGCTCACCCTAAACCGTTGCCTTTCCCTCACCTGGACCCTAAACGGTCCACGTCCCCTAACCCTAACCCTAGCCCGAACGCTAACCCTAACCCTTCCCCTTAGCCTTACCCTCACCCGTCCCCTAATCCTAAACTGTACGCTAACACTAACCCGTGCCCTCACACGTACGCTCACCCTAAACTGTTGCCGTACCCTCACCTGGACCCTAAACCGTCCCCGTCCCCTAACTCTAACCCTAGCCCGAACCCTAACACTAACCCTTCCCCGAAGCCTTACCCTCACCCGACCCCTATTCCTAACCCGTACGCTAACACTAACCCGTGCCCTCACACGTACGCTCACCCTAAACCGTTACCTTTCCCTCACCTGGACCCTAAACGGTCCCCGTCCCCTAACCCTAACCCTAGCCCGAACACTAACCCTAACCCTTCCCCTTAGCCTTAACCTCACCCGTCCCCTAATCCTAAACTGTACGCTAACACTAACCCGTGCCCTCACACGTACGCTCACCCTAAACTGTTACCGTACCCTCACCTGGACCCTAAACCGTCCCCGTCCCCTAACCCTAACCCTAGCCCGAACCCTAACACTAACCCTTCCCCGAAGCCTTAACCTCACCCGTCCCCTAATACTAACCCGTACCCTAACACTAACCCGTGCCTTCACACGTACGCTCACCCTAAACCGTTGTTGTACCCTGACCTGGACCCTAAACCGCCCCCGTCCCCTAACCCTAACCCTAGCCCGAACCCTAACCCTAACCCTTCCCCGAAGCCTTACCCTCACCCATCCCCTAATCCTAACCCGTACACTAACACTAAACCGTGCCCTCACACGTACGCTCACCCTAAACCGTTGCCTTTCCCTCACCTGGACCCTAAACGGTGCCCGTCCCCTAATCCTAACCCTAGCCCGAACGCTAACCCTAACCCTTCCCCTTAGCCTTACCCTCACCCGTCCCCTAATCCTAAACTGTACGCTAACACTAACCCGTGCCCTCACACGTACGCTCACCCTAAACCGTTGTCGTACCCTCACCTTGACCCTAAACCGTCCCCGTCCCCTAACCCTAACCCTAGCCCGAACCCTAACCCTAACCCTTCCCCGAAGCCTTACCCTCACCCGTCTCCTAATCCTAACATGTACGCTAACACTAACCCGTGCCCTCACACGTACACTCACCCTAAACCATTGTCGTACCCTCACCTGGACCCTAAACCGTCCCCGTCCCCTAACCCTAACCCTAGCCCGAGCTCTAATCCTAACCCTTCCCCGAAGCCTTACCCTCACCCGTCCCCTATTCCTAACCCGTACGCTAACACTAACCCGTGCCCTCACACGTACGCTCACCCTAAACCGTTGCCTTTCCCTCACCTGGACCCTAAACGGTCCCCGTCCCCTAACCCTAACCCCAGCCCGAACGCTAACCCTAACCCTTCCCCTTAGCCTTACCCTCACCCGTCCCCTAATCCTAAACTGTACGCTAACACTAACCCGTGCCCTCACACATACGCTCACCCTAAACCGTTGTCGTACCCTCACCTGGACCCTAAACCGTCCCCGTCCCCTAACCCTAACCCTAGCCCGAACCCTAAACCTAACCCTTCCCCGAAGCCTTACCCTCACCCGTCTCCTAATCCTAACCCGTACGCTAACACTAACCTGTGCCCTCACACGTACACTCACCCTAAACAGTTGTCGTACCCTCACCTGGACCCTAAACCGTCCCCGTCCCCTAACCCTAACCCTAGCCCGAGCTCTAACCCTAACCCTTCCCCGAAGCCTTACCCTCACCCGTCCCCTAATCCTAACCCGTACGCGAACACTAACCCGTGCCCTCACACGTACGCTCACCCTAAACTGTTGCCGTACCCTCACCTGGACCCTAAACCGTCCCCGTCCCCTAACCCTAACCCTAGCCCGAACCCTAACACTAACCCTTCCCCGAAGCCTTACCCTCACCCGTACCCTAATCCTAACCCGTACGCTAACACTAACCCATGCTCTCACACGTACGCTCACCCTAAACCGTTACCGTACCCTCACTGGAACCTAAACCGTCCACGTCCACTAACCGTAACCCTAGCCCGAACCCTAACCCTAACACTTCCCCGAAGCCTTACCCTCACCCGTCCCATAATCCTAACCCGTAGGCTAACACTAACCCGTGCCCTCACACGTACGCTCACCCTAAACCGTTGTCGTACCCTCACCTGGACCCTAAACCGTCCCCGTCCCCTAAACCTAACCCTAGCGTTAACACTAACACTAACCATTTCCCGAAGCCTTACTCTTACGCGTCCTCTAATACTAACCCGTACGCTAACACTAACCCGTGCCCTCACACGTACGCTCACCCTAAACCGTTGTTGTACCCTCACCTGGACCCTAAACCGTCCCCGTCCCCTAACCCTAACCCTAGCCCGAACCCTAATCCTAACCCTTCTCCGAAGCCTTATCCTCACCAGTCCCCTAATCCTAACCTGTACGCTAACACTAACCCGTGCCCTCACACGTACGCTCACCCTGAACCGTTACCGTACCCTCACTGGACCCTAAACCGTCCACGTCCCCTAACCCTAACCCTAGCCCGAACCCTAACCCTAACCCTTCCCCGAAGCCTTACCCTCACCCGTCTCCTAATCCTAACCCGTACGCTAACACTAACCCGTGCCCTCACACGTACACTCACCCTAAACCGTTGTCGTACCCTCACCTGGACCCTAAACCGTCCCCGTCCCCTAACCGTAACCCTAGCCCGAGCTCTAATCCTAACCCTTCCCCGAAGCCTTACCCTCAGCCGTCCCCTAATCCTAACCCGTACGCTAACACTAACCCGTGCCCTCACACGTACGCTCACCCTAAACCGTTGCCGTACCCTCACCTGGACCCTAAACCGTCCCCGTCCCCTAACCCTAACCCTAGCCCGAACCCTAACACTAACCCTTCCCCGAAGCCTTACCCTCACCCGTCCCCTATTCCTAACCCGTACGATAACACTAACCCATGCTCTCACACGTACGCTCACCCTAAACCGTTACCGTACCCTCACTGGAACCTAAACCGTCCACGTCCACTAACCGTAACCCTAGCCCGAACCCTAACCCTAACACTTCCCCGAAGCCTTACCCTCACCCGTCCCATAATCCTAACCCGTAGGCTAACACTAACCCGTGCCCTCACACGTACGCTCACCCTAAACCGTTGTCGTACCCTCACCTGGACCCTAAACCGTCCCCGTCCCCTAACCGTAACCCTAGCCCGAGCTCTAATCCTAACCCTTCCCCGAAGCCTTACCCTCAGCCGTCCCCTAATCCTAACCCGTACACTAACACTAACCCGTGCCCTCACACGTACGCTCACCCTAAACCGTTGCCGTACCCTCACCTGGACCCTAAACCGTCCCCGTCCCCTAACCCTAACCCTAGCCCAAACCCTAACACTAACCCTTCCCCGAAGCCTTACCCTCACCCGTCCCCTAATCCTAACCCGTACGCTAACACTAACCCATGCTCTCACACGTACGCTCACCCTAAACCGTTGCCGTACCCTCACCTGGACCCTAAACCGTCCCCGTCCCCTAACCGTAACCCTAGCCCGAACCCTAATCCTAACCCTTCCCCGAAGCCTTACCCTCAACCGTCCCCTAATCCTAACCCGTACGCTAACACTAACCCGTGCCCTCACACGTACGCTCACCCTAAACCGTTGCCGTAGCCTCACCTGGACCCTAAACCGTCCACGTCCCCTAACCCTAACCCTAGCCCGAACCCTAACCCTAACCCTTCCTAGAAGCCTTACCCTCACCCGTCCCCTAATCGTAACCCGTACGCTAACACTAACCTGTGCCCTCACACGTACGCTCACCGAAAACCGTTGTCGTACCCTCACCTGGACCCTAAACCGTCCCCGTCCCCTAACCCTAACTCTAGCCTGAGCTCTAACCCTAACCCTTCCCCGAAGCCTTACCCTCACCCGTCCCCTATTCCTAACCCGTACGCTAACACTAACCCGTGCCCTCACACGTACGCTCACCCTAAACCGTTACCTTTCCCTCACCTGGACCCTAAACGGTCCCCGTCCCCTAACCCTAACCCTAGCCCGAACACTAACCCTAACCCTTCCCCTTAGCCTTAACCTCACCCGTCCCCTAATCCTAAACTGTACGCTAACACTAACCCGTGCCCTCACACGTACGCTCACCCTAAACTGTTACCGTACCCTCACCTGGACCCTAAACTGTTCCCGTCCCCTAACCCTAACCCTAGCCCGAACCCTAACACTAACCCTTCCCCGAAGCCTTAACCTCACCCGTCCCCTAATACTAACCCGTACCCTAACACTAACCCGTGCCTTCACACGTACGCTCACCCTAAACCGTTGTTGTACCCTGACCTGGACCCTAAACCGCCCCCGTCCCCTAACCCTAACCCTAGCCCGAACCCTAACCCTAACCCTTCCCCGAAGCCTTACCCTCACCCATCCCCTAATCCTAACCCGTACACTAACACTAAACCGTGCCCTCACACGTACGCTCACCCTAAACCGTTGCCTTTCCCTCACATGGACCCTAAACGGTGCCCGTCCCCTAACCCTAACCGTAGCCCGAACGCTAACCCTAACCCTTCCCCGAAGCCTTACCCTCACCCGTCTCCTAATCCTAACCCGTACGCTAACACTAACCCATGCCCTCACACGTACACTCACCCTAAACCGTTGTCGTACCCTCACCTGGACCCTAAACCGTCCCCGTCCCCTAACCCTAACCCTAGCCCGAGCTCTAACCCTAACGCTTCCCCGAAGCCTTACCCTCCCCCGTCCCCTATTCCTAACCCGTACGCTAACACTAACCCGTGCCCTCACACGTACGCTCACCCTAAACCGTTACCTTTCCCTCACCTGGACCCTAAACGGTCCCCGTCCCCTAACCCTAACCCTAGCCCGAACACTAACCCTAACCCTTCCCCTTAGCCTTAACCTCACCCGTCCCCTAATCCTAAACTGTACGCTAACACTAACCCGTGCCCTCACACGTACGCTCACCCTAAACTGTTACCGTACCCTCACCTGGACCCTAAACCGTCCCCGTCCCCTAACCCTAACCCTAGCCCGAACCCTAACACTAACCCTTCCCCGAAGCCTTAACCTCACCCGTCCCCTAATACTAACCCGTACCCTAACACTAACCCGTGCCTTCACACGTACGCTCACCCTAAACCGTTGTTGTACCCTGACCTGGACCCTAAACCGCCCCCGTCCCCTAACCCTAACCCTAGCCCGAACCCTAACCCTAACCCTTCCCCGAAGCCTTACCCTCACCCATCCCCTAATCCTAACCTGTACACTAACACTAAACCGTGCCCTCACACGTACGCTCACCCTAAACCGTTGCCTTTCCCTCACCTGGACCCTAAACGGTGCCCGTCCCCTAATCCTAACCCTAGCCCGAACGCTAACCCTAACCCTTCCCCTTAGCCTTACCCTCACCCGTCCCCTAATCCTAAACTGTACGCTAACACTAACCCGTGCCCTCACACGTACGCTCACCCTAAACCGTTGTCGTACCCTCACCTTGACCCTAAACCGTCCCCGTCCCCTAACCCTAACCCTAGCCCGAACCCTAACCCTAACCCTTCCCCGAAGCCTTACCCTCACCCGTCTCCTAATCCTAACATGTACGCTAACACTAACCCGTGCCCTCACACGTACACTCACCCTAAACCATTGTCGTACCCTCACCTGGACCCTAAACCGTCCCCGTCCCCTAACCCTAACCCTAGCCCGAGCTCTAATCCTAACCCTTCCCCGAAGCCTTACCCTCACCCGTCCCCTATTCCTAACCCGTACGCTAACACTAACCCGTGCCCTCACACGTACGCTCACCCTAAACCGTTGCCTCTCCCTCACCTGGACCCTAAACGGTCCCCGTCCCCTAACCCTAACCCCAGCCCGAACGCTAACCCTAACCCTTCCCCTTAGCCTTACCCTCACCCGTCCCCTAATCCTAAACTGTACGCTAACACTAACCCGTGCCCTCACACGTACGCTCACCCTAAACCGTTGTCGTACCCTCACCTGGACCCTAAACCGTCCCCGTCCCCTAACCCTAACCCTAGCCCGAACCCTAAACCTAACCCTTCCCCGAAGCCTTACCCTCACCCGTCTCCTAATCCTAACCCGTATGCTAACACTAACCTGTGCCCTCACACGTACACTCACCCTAAACCGTTGTCGTACCCTCACCTGGACCCTAAACCGTCCCCGTCCCCTAACCCTAACCCTAGCCCGAGCTCTAACCCTAACCCTTCCCCGAAGCCTTACCCTCACCCGTCCCCTAATCCTAACCCGTACGCGAACACTAACCCGTGCCCTCACACGTACGCTCACCCTAAACTGTTGCCGTACCCTCACCTGGACCCTAAACCGTCCCCGTCCCCTAACCCTAACCCTAGCCCGAACCCTAACACTAACCCTTCCCCGAAGCCTTACCCTCACCCGTCCCCTAATCCTAACCCGTACGCTAACACTAACCCATGCTCTCACACGTACGCTCACCCTAAACCGTTACCGTACCCTCACTGGAACCTAAACCGTCCACGTCCCCTAACCGTAACCCTAGCCCGAACCCTAACCCTAACACTTCCCCGAAGCCTTACCCTCACCCGTCCCATAATCCTAACCCGTAGGCTAACACTAACCCGTGCCCTCACACGTACGCTCACCCTAAACCGTTGTCGTACCCTCACCTGGACCCTAAACCGTCCCCGTCCCCTAAACCTAACCCTAGCGTTAACGCTAACACTAACCATTTCCCGAAGCCTTACTCTTACGCGTCCTCTAATACTAACCCGTACGCTAACACTAACCCGTGCCCTCACACGTACGCTCTCCCTAAACCGTTGTTGTACCCTCACCTGGACCCTAAACCGTCCCCGTCCCCTAACCCTAACCCTAGCCCGAACCCTAATCCTAACCCTTCTCCGAAGCCTTACCCTCACCAGTCCCCTAATCCTAACCTGTACGCTAACACTAACCCGTGCCCTCACACGTACGCTCACCCTGAACCGTTACCGTACCCTCACTGGACCCTAAACCGTCCACGTCCCCTAACCCTAACCCTAGCCCGAACCCTAACCCTAACCCTTCCCCGAAGCCTGACCCTCACCCGTCTCATAATCCTAAACCGTAGGCTAACACTAACCCGTGCCCTCACTCGTACGCTCACCCTAAACCGTTGCCGTACCCTCACCTAGACCCTAAACCGTCCCCGTCCCCTAACCCCAACCCCAGCCCGAACCCTAACAATAACCCTTCCCCAGAGCCTAACCCTCACCCGTCCCCAATCCTAAACCGTACGCTAACACTACCACGTGCACTCACACGTACGCTCACCCTAAACCGTTGTCGTACCCTCACTTGTACCGTAAATCATTCCCGTTACCTAACCCTAACCCTAGCCCGAGCCCTGACCCTAACCCTTACCCGAAGCCTTACCCTCACCCGTCCCTTAATCCTAACCCGTATGCTAACACTAACCCGTGCCCTCACATGTACGCTCACCCTAAACCGTTGCCGTACCCTCACCTGGACGCTAAACCGTCCCCGTCCCCTAAACCTAACCCTAGCCCGAAACCTAACCCTAACCCTTCCCCAAAGCCTTACCCTCAACCGTCTCCTAATCCTAACCCGTAGGCTAACACTAACCCGTGCCCTCACACGTACGCTCACCCTAAACTGTTGACGTACCGTCACCTGTACCATAAACCGTCCCCATACCCTAACCCTAACCCTAGCCCGAACCCTAACCCTAACCCTTCCCCGAAGCCTTACCCTCACCCGTCCCCTATTCCTAACCCATACGCTAACACTAACCCATGCCCTCACACGTGCGCTCACCCTAAACTGTTGACGTACCGTCACCTGTACCATAAACCGTCCCCATCCCCTAACCCTAACCCTAGCCCGAACCCTAACCCTAACCCTTCCCCGAAGCCTTACCCTCACCCGTCCCCTATTCCTAACCCGTACGCGAACACTAACCCATGCCCTCACACGTACGCTCACCCTAAACCGTTGCCTTTCCCTTACCTGGACCCTAAACCGTCCCCGTCCCCTAACCCTGACCCTAGCCCGAACGCTAACCCTAACACTTCCCCGAAGCCTTACCCTCACCCGTCCCCTAATCCTAAACTGTACGCTAACACTAACCCGTGCCCTCACACGTACGCTCACCCTAAACCGTTGTCGTACCCTCACCTGGACCCTAAACCGTCCCCGTCCCCTAACCCTAACCCTAGCCCGAGCCCTAACCCTAACCCTTCCCCGAAGGCTTACCCTCACCCGTACCCTAATCCTAACCCGTACGCTAACACTAACCCGTGCCCTCACACGTACGCTCACCCTAAACCGTTGCCGTACCCTCACCTGGACCCTAAACCGTCCCCGTCCCCTAACCCTAACCCTAGCCCGAACCCTAACCCTAACCCTTCCCCGAAGCCTTACCCTCACCGGTCTCCTAATCCTAACCCGTACGCTAACACTAACCCGTGCCCTCACACGTACACTCACCCTAAACCGTTGTCGTACCCTCACCTGGACCCTAAACCGTCCCCGTCCCCTAACCCTAACCCTAGCCCGAGCTCTAAACCTAACCCTTCCCCGAAGCCTTACCCTCACCCGTCACCTAATACTAACCCGTACGCTAACACTAACCCGTGCCCTCCCACGTACGCTCACCCTAAACTGTTGCCGTACCCTCACCTGGACCCTAAACCGTCCCCGTCCCCTAACCCTAACCCTAGCCCGAACCCTAACACTAACCCTTCCCCGAAGCCTTACCCTCACCCGTCCCCTAATACTAACCCGTACGCTAACACTAACCCGTGCCCTCACACGTACGCTCACCCTAAACCGTTGTTGTACCCTCACCTGGACCCTAAACCGCCCGCGTCCCCTAACCCTAACCCTAGCCCGAACCCTAACCCTAACCCTTCCCCGAAGCCTTACGCTCACCCGTCCCCTATTCCTAACCCGTACGCTAACACTAACCCGTGCCCTCACACGTACGCTCACCCTAAACCGTTGCCTTTCCCTCACCTGGACCCTAAACGGTCCACGTCCCCTAACCCTAACCCTAGCCCGAACACTAACCCTAACCCTTCCCCTTAGCCTTACCCTCACCCGTCCCCTAATCCTAAACTGTACGCTAACACCAACCCGTGCCCTCACACGTACGCTCACCCTAAACCGTTGTCGTACCCTCACCTGGACCCTAAACCGTCCCCGTCCCCTAACCCTAACCCTAGACCGAATCCTAACCCTAACCCTTCCCCGAAGCCTTACCCTCACCCTTCTCCTAATCCGAACCCGTACGCTAACACTAACCCGTGCCCTCACACGTACGCTCACCCTAAACCATTGCCGTACCCTCACCTGGACCCTAAACCGTCCCCGTCCCCTAACCCTAACCCTAGCCCGAGCTCTAACACTAACCCTTCCCCGAAGCCTTACCCTCACCCGTCCCCTAATCCTAACCCGTACGCGAACACTAACCCGTGCCCTCACACGTACGCTCACCCTAAACCATTGTCGTACCCTCACCTGGAACCTAAACCGTCCCCGTCCCCTAAACCTAACCCTAGCGTGAACGCTAACACTAACCCTTTCCCGAAGCCTTACTCTTACCCGTCCTCTAATACTAACCGGTACGCTAACACTAACCCGTGCCCTCCCACGTACGCTCACCCTAAACCGTTGTTGTACCCTCACCTGGACCCTAAACCGTCCCCGTCCCCTAACCCTAACCCTAGCCCGAACCCTAATCCTAACCCTTCCCCGAAGCCTTACCCTCACCCGTCCCCTAATCCATCCCGTACGCTAACACTAAAACGTGCCCTCACACGTACGCTCACCCTGAACCGTTACCGTACCCTCACTGGACCCTAAACCGTCCACGTCCCCTAACCCTAAGCCTAGCCCGAACCCTAACCATAACCCTTCCCCGAAGCCTTACCCTCACCCGTCTCATAATCCTAAACCGTAGGCTAACACTAACCCGTGCCCTCACACTTACGCTCACCCTAAACCGTTGCCGTACCCTCACCTAGACCCTAAACCGTCCCCGTCCCCTAACCCCAACCCCAGCCCGAACCCTAACAATAACCCTTCCCCAGAGCCTTATCCTCACCCGTCCCCTAATCCTAACCCGTATGCTAACACTAACCCGTGCCCTCACATGTACGCTCACCCTAAACCGTTGCCGTACCCTCACCTGGACCCTAAACCGTCCCCGTCCCCTAACCCTAACCCTAGCCCGAACCCTAACCCTAACCCTTCCCCAAAGCCTTACCCTCAACCGTCTCCTAATCCTAACCCGTAGGCTAACACTAACCCGTGCCCTCACACGTACGCTCACCCTAAACTGTTGACGTACCGTCACCTGTACCATAAACCGTCCCCATCCCCTAACCCTAACCCTAGCCCGAACCCTAACCCTAACCCTTCCCCGAAGCCTTACCCTCACCCGTCCCCTATTCCTAACCCGTACGCTAACACTAACCCGTGCCCTCACACGTACGCTCACCCGAACCCGTTGCCTTTCCCTCACCTGGACCCTAAACCGTCCCCGTCCCCTAACCCTAACCCTAGCCCGAACGCTAACCCTAACCCTTCCCCGAAGTCTTACCCTCACCCGTCCCCTAATCCTAAACTGTACGCTAACACTAACCCGTGCCCTCACACGTACGCTCACCCTAAACCGTTGTCGTACCCTCACCTGGACCCTAAACCGTCCCCGTCCCCTAACCCTAACCCTAGCCCGAGCCCTAACCCTAACCCTTCCCCGAAGGCTTACCCTCACCCGTACCCTAATCCTAACCCGTACGCGAACACTAACCCGTGCCCTCACACGTACGCTCACCCTAAACCGTTGCCGTACCCTCACCTGGACCCTAAACCGTCCCCGTCCCCTAACCCTAACCCTAGCCCGAACCCTAACCCTAACCCTTCCCCAAAGCCTTAACCTCACCCGTCTCCTAATCCTAACCCGTACGCTAACACTAACCCGTGCCCTCACACGTACACTCACCCTAAACCGTTGTCGTACCCTCACCTGGACCCTAAACCGTCCCCGTCCCCTAACCCTAACCCTAGCCCGAGCTCTAACACTAACCCTTCCACGAAGCCTTACCCTCACCCGTCCCGTAATCCTAACCCGTACGCGAACACTAACCCGTGCCCTCACACGTACGCTCACCCTAAACCGTTGTCGTACCCTCACCTGGACCCTAAACCGTCCCCGTCCCCTAAACCTAACCCTAGCGTGAACGCTAACACTAACCCTTTCCCGAAGCCTTACTCTTACCCGTCCTCTAATACTAACCGGTACGCTAACACTAACCCGTGCCCTCCCACGTACGCTCACCCTAAACCGTTGTTGTACCCTCACCTGGACCCTAAACCGTCCCCGTCCCCTAACCCTAACCCTAGCCCGAACCCTAATCCTAACCCTTCCCCGAAGCCTTACCCTCACCCGTCCCCTAATCCATCCCGTACGCTAACACTAACCCGTGCCCTCACACGTACGCTCACCCTGAACCGTTACCGTACCCTCACTGGACCCTAAACCGTCCACGTCCCCTAACCCTAAGCCTAGCCCGAACCCTAACCATAACCCTTCCCCGAAGCCTTACCCTCACCCGTCTCATAATCCGAACCCGTAGGCTAACACTAACCCGTGCCCTCACACTTACGCTCACCCTAAACCGTTGCCGTACCCTCACCTAGACCCTAAACCGTCCCCGTCCCCTAACCCCAACCCCAGCCCGAACCCTAACAATAACCCTTCCCCAGAGCCTTATCCTCACCCGTCCCCTAATCCTAACCCGTATGCTAACACTAACCCGTGCCCTCACATGTACGCTCACCCTAAACCGTTGCCGTACCCTCACCTGGACCCTAAACCGTCCCCGTCCCCTAACCCTAACCCTAGCCCGAACCCTAACCCTAACCCTTCCCCAAAGCCTTACCCTCAACCGTCTCCTAATCCTAACCCGTAGGCTAACACTAACCCGTGCCCTCACACGTACGCTCACCCTAAACTGTTGACGTACCGTCACCTGTACCATAAACCGTCCCCATCCCCTAACCCTAACCCTAGCCCGAACCCTAACCCTAACCCTTCCCCGAAGCCTTACCCTCACCCGTCCCCTATTCCTAACCCGTACGCTAACACTAACCCGTGCCCTCACACGTACGCTCACCCTAAACTGTTGACGTACCGTCACCTGTACCATAAACCGTCCCCATCCCCTAACCCTAACCCTAGCCCGAACACTAACCCTAACCCTTCCCCGAAGCCTTACCCTCACCCGTCCCCTAATCCTAAACTGTACGCTAACACTAACCCGTGCCCTCACACGTACGCTCACCCTAAACCGTTGTCGTACCCTCACCTGGACCCTAAACCGTCCCCGTCCCCTAACCCTAACCCTAGCCCGAGCCCTAACCCTAACCCTTCCCCGAAGGCTTACCCTCACCCGTACCCTAATCCTAACCCGTACGCTAACACTAACCCGTGCCCTCACACGTACGCTCACCCTAAACCGTTGCCGTACCCTCCCCTGGACCCTAAACCGTCCCCATCCCCTAACCCTAACCCTAGCCCGAACCCTAACCCTAACCCTTCCCCAAAGCCTTAACCTCCCCCGTCTCCTAATCCTAACCCGTACGCTAACACTAACCTGTGCCCTCACACGTACACTCACCCTAAACCGTTGTCGTACCCTCACCGGGACCCTAAACAGTCCCCGTCCCCTAACCCTAACCCTAGCCCGAGCTCTAACCCTAACCCTTCCCCGAAGCCTTACCCTCACCCGTCCCCTAATCCTAACCCGTACGCTAACACTAACCCGTGCCCTCCCACGTACGGTCACCCTAAATTGTTGCCGTACCCTCACCTGGACCCTAAACCGCCCCCGTCCCCTAACCCTAACCCTAGCCCGAACCCTAACCCTAACCCTTCCCCGAAGCCTTACCCTCACCCATCCCCTAATCCTAACCCGTACGCTAACACTAACCCGTGCCCTCACACGTACGCTCACCCTAAACTCTTGCCGTACCCTCACCTGTACCATAAACCGTCCCCATCCCCTAACCCTAACCCTAGCCCGAACCCTAACCCTAACCCTTACCCGAAGCCTTACAGTCACCCGTCCCCTATTCCTAACCCGTACGCTAACACTAACCCATGCCCTCACACGTTCGCTCACCCTAAACCGTTGCCTTTCCCTCACCTGGACCCTAAACGGTCCACGTCCCCTAACCCTAACCCTAGCCCGAACGCTAACCCTAACCCTTCCCCTTAGCCTTACCCTCACCCGTCCCCTAATCCTAAACTGTACGCTAACACTAACCCGTGCCCTCACACGTACGCTCACCCTAAACCGTTGCCGTACCCTCACCTGGACCCTAAACCGTCCCCGTCCCCTAACTCTAACCCTAGCCCGAACCCTAACACTAACCCTTCCCCGAAGCCTTACCCTCACCCGACCCCTATTCCTAACCCGTACGCTAACACTAACCCGTGCCCTCACACGTACGCTCACCCTAAACCGTTACCTTTCCCTCACCTGGACCCTAAACGGTCCCCGTCCCCTAACCCTAACCCTAGCCCGAACACTAACCCTAACCCTTCCCCTTAGCCTTAATCTCACCCGTCCCCTAATCCTAAACTGTACGCTAACACTAACCCGTGCCCTCACACGTACGCTCACCCTAAACTGTTACCGTACCCTCACCTGGACCCTAAACCGTCCCCGTCCCCTAACCCTAACCCTAGCCCGAACCCTAACACTAACCCTTCCCCGAAGCCTTAACCTCACCCGTCCCCTAATACTAACCCGTACCCTAACACTAACCCGTGCCTTCACACGTACGCTCACCCTAAACCGTTGTTGTACCCTGACCTGGACCCTAAACCGCCCCCGTCCCCTAACCCTAACCCTAGCCCGAACCCTAACCCTAACCCTTCCCCGAAGCCTTACCCTCACCCATCCCCTAATCCTAACCCGTACACTAACACTAAACCGTGCCCTCACACGTACGCTCACCCTAAACCGTTGCCTTTCCCTCACCTGGACCCTAAACGGTGCCCGTCCCCTAATCCTAACCCTAGCCCGAACGCTAACCCTAACCCTTCCCCTTAGCCTTACCCTCACCCGTCCCCTAATCCTAAACTGTACGCTAACACTAACCCGTGCCCTCACACGTACGCTCACCCTAAACCGTTGTCGTACCCTCACCTTGACCCTAAACCGTCCCCGTCCCCTAACCCTAACCCTAGCCCGAACCCTAACCCTAACCCTTCCCCGAAGCCTTACCCTCACCCGTCTCCTAATCCTAACATGTACGCTAACACTAACCCGTGCCCTCACACGTACACTCACCCTAAACCATTGTCGTACCCTCACCTGGACCCTAAACCGTCCCCGTCCCCTAACCCTAACCCTAGCCCGAGCTCTAATCCTAACCCTTCCCCGAAGCCTTACCCTCACCCGTCCCCTATTCCTAACCCGTACGCTAACACTAACCCGTGCCCTCACACGTACGCTCACCCTAAACCGTTGCCTTTCCCTCACCTGGACCCTAAACGGTCCCCGTCCCCTAACCCTAACCCCAGCCCGAACGCTAACCCTAACCCTTCCCCTTAGCCTTACCCTCACCCGTCCCCTAATCCTAAACTGTACGCTAACACTAACCCGTGCCCTCACACATACGCTCACCCTAAACCGTTGTCGTACCCTCACCTGGACCCTAAACCGTCCCCGTCCCCTAACCCTAACCCTAGCCCGAACCCTAAACCTAACCCTTCCCCGAAGCCTTACCCTCACCCGTCTCCTAATCCTAACCCGTACGCTAACACTAACCTGTGCCCTCACACGTACACTCACCCTAAACAGTTGTCGTACCCTCACCTGGACCCTAAACCGTCCCCGTCCCCTAACCCTAACCCTAGCCCGAGCTCTAACCCTAACCCTTCCCCGAAGCCTTACCCTCACCCGTCCCCTAATCCTAACCCGTACGCGAACACTAACCCGTGCCCTCACACGTACGCTCACCCTAAACTGTTGCCGTACCCTCACCTGGACCCTAAACCGTCCCCGTCCCCTAACCCTAACCCTAGCCCGAACCCTAACACTAACCCTTCCCCGAAGCCTTACCCTCACCCGTACCCTAATCCTAACCCGTACGCTAACACTAACCCATGCTCTCACACGTACGCTCACCCTAAACCGTTACCGTACCCTCACTGGAACCTAAACCGTCCACGTCCACTAACCGTAACCCTAGCCCGAACCCTAACCCTAACACTTCCCCGAAGCCTTACCCTCACCCGTCCCATAATCCTAACCCGTAGGCTAACACTAACCCGTGCCCTCACACGTACGCTCACCCTAAACCGTTGTCGTACCCTCACCTGGACCCTAAACCGTCCCCGTCCCCTAAACCTAACCCTAGCGTTAACGCTAACACTAACCATTTCCCGAAGCCTTACTCTTACGCGTCCTCTAATACTAACCCGTACGCTAACACTAACCCGTGCCCTCACACGTACGCTCACCCTAAACCGTTGTTGTACCCTCACCTGGACCCTAAACCGTCCCCGTCCCCTAACCCTAACCCTAGCCCGAACCCTAATCCTAACCCTTCTCCGAAGCCTTATCCTCACCAGTCCCCTAATCCTAACCTGTACGCTAACACTAACCCGTGCCCTCACACGTACGCTCACCCTGAACCGTTACCGTACCCTCACTGGACCCTAAACCGTCCACGTCCCCTAACCCTAACCCTAGCCCGAACCCTAACCCTAACCCTTCCCCGAAGCCTTACCCTCACCCGTCTCCTAATCCTAACCCGTACGCTAACACTAACCCGTGCCCTCACACGTACACTCACCCTAAACCGTTGTCGTACCCTCACCTGGACCCTAAACCGTCCCCGTCCCCTAACCGTAACCCTAGCCCGAGCTCTAATCCTAACCCTTCCCCGAAGCCTTACCCTCAGCCGTCCCCTAATCCTAACCCGTACGCTAACACTAACCCGTGCCCTCACACGTACGCTCACCCTAAACCGTTGCCGTACCCTCACCTGGACCCTAAACCGTCCCCGTCCCCTAACCCTAACCCTAGCCCGAACCCTAACACTAACCCTTCCCCGAAGCCTTACCCTCACCCGTCCCCTATTCCTAACCCGTACGATAACACTAACCCATGCTCTCACACGTACGCTCACCCTAAACCGTTACCGTACCCTCACTGGAACCTAAACCGTCCACGTCCACTAACCGTAACCCTAGCCCGAACCCTAACCCTAACACTTCCCCGAAGCCTTACCCTCACCCGTCCCATAATCCTAACCCGTAGGCTAACACTAACCCGTGCCCTCACACGTACGCTCACCCTAAACCGTTGTCGTACCCTCACCTGGACCCTAAACCGTCCCCGTCCCCTAACCGTAACCCTAGCCCGAGCTCTAATCCTAACCCTTCCCCGAAGCCTTACCCTCAGCCGTCCCCTAATCCTAACCCGTACGCTAACACTAACCCGTGCCCTCACACGTACGCTCACCCTAAACCGTTGCCGTACCCTCACCTGGACCCTAAACCGTCCCCGTCCCCTAACCCTAACCCTAGCCCAAACCCTAACACTAACCCTTCCCCGAAGCCTTACCCTCACCCGTCCCCTAATCCTAACCCGTACGCTAACACTAACCCATGCTCTCACACGTACGCTCACCCTAAACCGTTGCCGTACCCTCACCTGGACCCTAAACCGTCCCCGTCCCCTAACCGTAACCCTAGCCCGAACCCTAATCCTAACCCTTCCCCGAAGCCTTACCCTCAACCGTCCCCTAATCCTAACCCGTACGCTAACACTAACCCGTGCCCTCACACGTACGCTCACCCTAAACCGTTGCCGTAGCCTCACCTGGACCCTAAACCGTCCACGTCCCCTAACCCTAACCCTAGCCCGAACCCTAACCCTAACCCTTCCTAGAAGCCTTACCCTCACCCGTCCCCTAATCCTAACCCGTACGCTAACACTAACCTGTGCCCTCACACGTACGCTCACCGAAAACCGTTGTCGTACCCTCACCTGGACCCTAAACCGTCCCCGTCCCCTAACCCTAACTCTAGCCTGAGCTCTAACCCTAACCCTTCCCCGAAGCCTTACCCTCACCCGTCCCCTATTCCTAACCCGTACGCTAACACTAACCCGTGCCCTCACACGTACGCTCACCCTAAACCGTTACCTTTCCCTCACCTGGACCCTAAACGGTCCCCGTCCCCTAACCCTAACCCTAGCCCGAACACTAACCCTAACCCTTCCCCTTAGCCTTAACCTCACCCGTCCCCTAATCCTAAACTGTACGCTAACACTAACCCGTGCCCTCACACGTACGCTCACCCTAAACTGTTACCGTACCCTCACCTGGACCCTAAACCGTCCCCGTCCCCTAACCCTAACCCTAGCCCGAACCCTAACACTAACCCTTCCCCGAAGCCTTAACCTCACCCGTCCCCTAATACTAACCCGTACCCTAACACTAACCCGTGCCTTCACACGTACGCTCACCCTAAACCGTTGTTGTACCCTGACCTGGACCCTAAACCGCCCCCGTCCCCTAACCCTAACCCTAGCCCGAACCCTAACCCTAACCCTTCCCCGAAGCCTTACCCTCACCCATCCCCTAATCCTAACCCGTACACTAACACTAAACCGTGCCCTCACACGTACGCTCACCCTAAACCGTTGCCTTTCCCTCACATGGACCCTAAACGGTGCCCGTCCCCTAACCCTAACCGTAGCCCGAACGCTAACCCTAACCCTTCCCCGAAGCCTTACCCTCACCCGTCTCCTAATCCTAACATGTACGCTAACACTAACCCATGCCCTCACACGTACACTCACCCTAAACCATTGTCGTACCCTCACCTGGACCCTAAACCGTCCCCGTCCCCTAACCCTAACCCTAGCCCGAGCTCTAATCCTAACCCTTCCCCGAAGCCTTACCCTCACCCGTCCCCTATTCCTAACCCGTACGCTAACACTAACCCGTGCCCTCACACGTACGCTCACCCTAAACCGTTGCCTCTCCCTCACCTGGACCCTAAACGGTCCCCGTCCCCTAACCCTAACCCCAGCCCGAACGCTAACCCTAACCCTTCCCCTTAGCCTTACCCTCACCCGTCCCCTAATCCTAAACTGTACGCTAACACTAACCCGTGCCCTCACACGTACGCTCACCCTAAACCGTTGTCGTACCCTCACCTGGACCCTAAACCGTCCCCGTCCCCTAACCCTAACCCTAGCCCGAACCCTAAACCTAACCCTTCCCCGAAGCCTTACCCTCACCCGTCTCCTAATCCTAACCCGTATGCTAACACTAACCTGTGCCCTCACACGTACACTCACCCTAAACCGTTGTCGTACCCTCACCTGGACCCTAAACCGTCCCCGTCCCCTAACCCTAACCCTAGCCCGAGCTCTAACCCTAACCCTTCCCCGAAGCCTTACCCTCACCCGTCCCCTAATCCTAACCCGTACGCGAACACTAACCCGTGCCCTCACACGTACGCTCACCCTAAACTGTTGCCGTACCCTCACCTGGACCCTAAACCGTCCCCGTCCCCTAACCCTAACCCTAGCCCGAACCCTAACACTAACCCTTCCCCGAAGCCTTACCCTCACCCGTCCCCTAATCCTAACCCGTACGCTAACACTAACCCATGCTCTCACACGTACGCTCACCCTAAACCGTTACCGTACCCTCACTGGAACCTAAACCGTCCACGTCCCCTAACCGTAACCCTAGCCCGAACCCTAACCCTAACACTTCCCCGAAGCCTTACCCTCACCCGTCCCATAATCCTAACCCGTAGGCTAACACTAACCCGTGCCCTCACACGTACGCTCACCCTAAACCGTTGTCGTACCCTCACCTGGACCCTAAACCGTCCCCGTCCCCTAAACCTAACCCTAGCGTTAACGCTAACACTAACCATTTCCCGAAGCCTTACTCTTACGCGTCCTCTAATACTAACCCGTACGCTAACACTAACCCGTGCCCTCACACGTACGCTCTCCCTAAACCGTTGTTGTACCCTCACCTGGACCCTAAACCGTCCCCGTCCCCTAACCCTAACCCTAGCCCGAACCCTAATCCTAACCCTTCTCCGAAGCCTTACCCTCACCAGTCCCCTAATCCTAACCTGTACGCTAACACTAACCCGTGCCCTCACACGTACGCTCACCCTGAACCGTTACCGTACCCTCACTGGACCCTAAACCGTCCACGTCCCCTAACCCTAACCCTAGCCCGAACCCTAACCCTAACCCTTCCCCGAAGCCTGACCCTCACCCGTCTCATAATCCTAAACCGTAGGCTAACACTAACCCGTGCCCTCACTCGTACGCTCACCCTAAACCGTTGCCGTACCCTCACCTAGACCCTAAACCGTCCCCGTCCCCTAACCCCAACCCCAGCCCGAACCCTAACAATAACCCTTCCCCAGAGCCTAACCCTCACCCGTCCCCAATCCTAAACCGTACGCTAACACTACCACGTGCACTCACACGTACGCTCACCCTAAACCGTTGTCGTACCCTCACTTGTACCGTAAATCATTCCCGTTACCTAACCCTAACCCTAGCCCGAGCCCTGACCCTAACCCTTACCCGAAGCCTTACCCTCACCCGTCCCTTAATCCTAACCCGTATGCTAACACTAACCCGTGCCCTCACATGTACGCTCACCCTAAACCGTTGCCGTACCCTCACCTGGACGCTAAACCGTCCCCGTCCCCTAAACCTAACCCTAGCCCGAAACCTAACCCTAACCCTTCCCCAAAGCCTTACCCTCAACCGTCTCCTAATCCTAACCCGTAGGCTAACACTAACCCGTGCCCTCACACGTACGCTCACCCTAAACTGTTGACGTACCGTCACCTGTACCATAAACCGTCCCCATACCCTAACCCTAACCCTAGCCCGAACCCTAACCCTAACCCTTCCCCGAAGCCTTACCCTCACCCGTCCCCTATTCCTAACCCATACGCTAACACTAACCCATGCCCTCACACGTGCGCTCACCCTAAACTGTTGACGTACCGTCACCTGTACCATAAACCGTCCCCATCCCCTAACCCTAACCCTAGCCCGAACCCTAACCCTAACCCTTCCCCGAAGCCTTACCCTCACCCGTCCCCTATTCCTAACCCGTACGCGAACACTAACCCATGCCCTCACACGTACGCTCACCCTAAACCGTTGCCTTTCCCTTACCTGGACCCTAAACCGTCCCCGTCCCCTAACCCTGACCCTAGCCCGAACGCTAACCCTAACACTTCCCCGAAGCCTTACCCTCACCCGTCCCCTAATCCTAAACTGTACGCTAACACTAACCCGTGCCCTCACACGTACGCTCACCCTAAACCGTTGTCGTACCCTCACCTGGACCCTAAACCGTCCCCGTCCCCTAACCCTAACCCTAGCCCGAGCCCTAACCCTAACCCTTCCCCGAAGGCTTACCCTCACCCGTACCCTAATCCTAACCCGTACGCTAACACTAACCCGTGCCCTCACACGTACGCTCACCCTAAACCGTTGCCGTACCCTCACCTGGACCCTAAACCGTCCCCGTCCCCTAACCCTAACCCTAGCCCGAACCCTAACCCTAACCCTTCCCCGAAGCCTTACCCTCACCGGTCTCCTAATCCTAACCCGTACGCTAACACTAACCCGTGCCCTCACACGTACACTCACCCTAAACCGTTGTCGTACCCTCACCTGGACCCTAAACCGTCCCCGTCCCCTAACCCTAACCCTAGCCCGAGCTCTAAACCTAACCCTTCCCCGAAGCCTTACCCTCACCCGTCACCTAATACTAACCCGTACGCTAACACTAACCCGTGCCCTCCCACGTACGCTCACCCTAAACTGTTGCCGTACCCTCACCTGGACCCTAAACCGTCCCCGTCCCCTAACCCTAACCCTAGCCCGAACCCTAACACTAACCCTTCCCCGAAGCCTTACCCTCACCCGTCCCCTAATACTAACCCGTACGCTAACACTAACCCGTGCCCTCACACGTACGCTCACCCTAAACCGTTGTTGTACCCTCACCTGGACCCTAAACCGCCCGCGTCCCCTAACCCTAACCCTAGCCCGAACCCTAACCCTAACCCTTCCCCGAAGCCTTACGCTCACCCGTCCCCTATTCCTAACCCGTACGCTAACACTAACCCGTGCCCTCACACGTACGCTCACCCTAAACCGTTGCCTTTCCCTCACCTGGACCCTAAACGGTCCACGTCCCCTAACCCTAACCCTAGCCCGAACACTAACCCTAACCCTTCCCCTTAGCCTTACCCTCACCCGTCCCCTAATCCTAAACTGTACGCTAACACCAACCCGTGCCCTCACACGTACGCTCACCCTAAACCGTTGTCGTACCCTCACCTGGACCCTAAACCGTCCCCGTCCCCTAACCCTAACCCTAGACCGAATCCTAACCCTAACCCTTCCCCGAAGCCTTACCCTCACCCTTCTCCTAATCCGAACCCGTACGCTAACACTAACCCGTGCCCTCACACGTACGCTCACCCTAAACCATTGCCGTACCCTCACCTGGACCCTAAACCGTCCCCGTCCCCTAACCCTAACCCTAGCCCGAGCTCTAACACTAACCCTTCCCCGAAGCCTTACCCTCACCCGTCCCCTAATCCTAACCCGTACGCGAACACTAACCCGTGCCCTCACACGTACGCTCACCCTAAACCATTGTCGTACCCTCACCTGGACCCTAAACCGTCCCCGTCCCCTAAACCTAACCCTAGCGTGAACGCTAACACTAACCCTTTCCCGAAGCCTTACTCTTACCCGTCCTCTAATACTAACCGGTACGCTAACACTAACCCGTGCCCTCCCACGTACGCTCACCCTAAACCGTTGTTGTACCCTCACCTGGACCCTAAACCGTCCCCGTCCCCTAACCCTAACCCTAGCCCGAACCCTAATCCTAACCCTTCCCCGAAGCCTTACCCTCACCCGTCCCCTAATCCATCCCGTACGCTAACACTAAAACGTGCCCTCACACGTACGCTCACCCTGAACCGTTACCGTACCCTCACTGGACCCTAAACCGTCCACGTCCCCTAACCCTAAGCCTAGCCCGAACCCTAACCATAACCCTTCCCCGAAGCCTTACCCTCACCCGTCTCATAATCCTAACCCGTAGGCTAACACTAACCCGTGCCCTCACACTTACGCTCACCCTAAACCGTTGCCGTACCCTCACCTAGACCCTAAACCGTCCCCGTCCCCTAACCCCAACCCCAGCCCGAACCCTAACAATAACCCTTCCCCAGAGCCTTATCCTCACCCGTCCCCTAATCCTAACCCGTATGCTAACACTAACCCGTGCCCTCACATGTACGCTCACCCTAAACCGTTGCCGTACCCTCACCTGGACCCTAAACCGTCCCCGTCCCCTAACCCTAACCCTAGCCCGAACCCTAACCCTAACCCTTCCCCAAAGCCTTACCCTCAACCGTCTCCTAATCCTAACCCGTAGGCTAACACTAACCCGTGCCCTCACACGTACGCTCACCCTAAACTGTTGACGTACCGTCACCTGTACCATAAACCGTCCCCATCCCCTAACCCTAACCCTAGCCCGAACCCTAACCCTAACCCTTCCCCGAAGCCTTACCCTCACCCGTCCCCTATTCCTAACCCGTACGCTAACACTAACCCGTGCCCTCACACGTACGCTCACCCGAACCCGTTGCCTTTCCCTCACCTGGACCCTAAACCGTCCCCGTCCCCTAACCCTAACCCTAGCCCGAACGCTAACCCTAACCCTTCCCCGAAGTCTTACCCTCACCCGTCCCCTAATCCTAAACTGTACGCTAACACTAACCCGTGCCCTCACACGTACGCTCACCCTAAACCGTTGTCGTACCCTCACCTGGACCCTAAACCGTCCCCGTCCCCTAACCCTAACCCTAGCCCGAGCCCTAACCCTAACCCTTCCCCGAAGGCTTACCCTCACCCGTACCCTAATCCTAACCCGTACGCGAACACTAACCCGTGCCCTCACACGTACGCTCACCCTAAACCGTTGCCGTACCCTCACCTGGACCCTAAACCGTCCCCGTCCCCTAACCCTAACCCTAGCCCGAACCCTAACCCTAACCCTTCCCCAAAGCCTTAACCTCACCCGTCTCCTAATCCTAACCCGTACGCTAACACTAACCCGTGCCCTCACACGTACACTCACCCTAAACCGTTGTCGTACCCTCACCTGGACCCTAAACCGTCCCCGTCCCCTAACCCTAACCCTAGCCCGAGCTCTAACACTAACCCTTCCACGAAGCCTTACCCTCACCCGTCCCGTAATCCTAACCCGTACGCGAACACTAACCCGTGCCCTCACACGTACGCTCACCCTAAACCGTTGTCGTACCCTCACCTGGACCCTAAACCGTCCCCGTCCCCTAAACCTAACCCTAGCGTGAACGCTAACACTAACCCTTTCCCGAAGCCTTACTCTTACCCGTCCTCTAATACTAACCGGTACGCTAACACTAACCCGTGCCCTCCCACGTACGCTCACCCTAAACCGTTGTTGTACCCTCACCTGGACCCTAAACCGTCCCCGTCCCCTAACCCTAACCCTAGCCCGAACCCTAATCCTAACCCTTCCCCGAAGCCTTACCCTCACCCGTCCCCTAATCCATCCCGTACGCTAACACTAACCCGTGCCCTCACACGTACGCTCACCCTGAACCGTTACCGTACCCTCACTGGACCCTAAACCGTCCACGTCCCCTAACCCTAAGCCTAGCCCGAACCCTAACCATAACCCTTCCCCGAAGCCTTACCCTCACCCGTCTCATAATCCGAACCCGTAGGCTAACACTAACCCGTGCCCTCACACTTACGCTCACCCTAAACCGTTGCCGTACCCTCACCTAGACCCTAAACCGTCCCCGTCCCCTAACCCCAACCCCAGCCCGAACCCTAACAATAACCCTTCCCCAGAGCCTTATCCTCACCCGTCCCCTATTCCTAACCCGTATGCTAACACTAACCCGTGCCCTCACATGTACGCTCACCCTAAACCGTTGCCGTACCCTCACCTGGACCCTAAACCGTCCCCGTCCCCTAACCCTAACCCTAGCCCGAACCCTAACCCTAACCCTTCCCCAAAGCCTTACCCTCAACCGTCTCCTAATCCTAACCCGTAGGCTAACACTAACCCGTGCCCTCACACGTACGCTCACCCTAAACTGTTGACGTACCGTCACCTGTACCATAAACCGTCCCCATCCCCTAAACCTAACCCTAGCCCGAACCCTAACCCTAACCCTTCCCCGAAGCCTTACCCTCACCCGTCCCCTATTCCTAACCCGTACGCTAACACTAACCCGTGCCCTCACACGTACGCTCACCCTAAACCGTTGCCGTACACTCACCTGGACCCTAAACGGTCCCCGTCCCCTAACCCTAACCCTAGCCCGAGCCCTAACCCTAACCCTTCCCCGAAGGCTTACCCTCACCCGTACCCTAATCCTAACCCGTACGCTAACACTAACCCGTGCCCTCACACGTACGCTCACCCTAAACTGTTGCCATACCCTCAACTGGACCCTAAACCGTCCCCGTCCCCTAACCCTAACCCTAGCCCGAACCCTAACACTAACCCTTCCCCGAAGCCTTACCCTCACCCGTCCCCTAATCCTAAACTGTACGCTAACACTAACCCGTGCCCTCACACGTACGCTCACCCTAAACCATTCCCGTACCCTCACCTGGACCCTAAACCGTCCACGTCCCCTAACCCTAACCCTAGCCCGAACCCTAACCCTAACCCTTCCCAGAAGCCTTACCCTCACCCGTCCCCTAATCCTAACCCGTACGCTAACACTAACCTGTGCCCTCACACGTACGCTGACCCAAAACCGTTGTTGTACCCTCACCTGGACCCTAAACCGTCCCCGTCCCCTAACCCTAACCCTAGCCCGAACTCTAACCCTAACCCCTCCCCGAAGCCTTACCCTCACCCATCCCATAATCCTAATCTGTACGCTAACACTAACCTGTTCACTCACACTTACTCTCACCCTAAACCGTTGCCGTACCCTCACCTAGACCCTAAACCGTCCCCGTCCCCTAACCCCAACCCCAGCCCGAACCCTAACAATAACCCTTCCCCAGAGCCTTACCCTCACCCGTCCCCTAATCCTAAACCGAACGCTAACACTAACCCGTTCACTCACACGTACGCTCACCCTAAACCGTTGTCGTACCCTCACTTGTACCGTAAACCATCTCCGTTACCTAACCCTAACCCTAGCCCGAGCCCTGACCCTAACCCTTCCCCGAAGCCTTACCCTCACCTGTCCCCTAATCCTAACCCGTACGCTAACACTAACCCGTGCCCTCACACGTACGCTCACCCTAAACCGTTGCCGTACCCTCACCTGGACCCAAAACGGTCCCCGTCCCCTAACCCTAACCCTAGCCCGAACCCTAACAATAACCCTTCCCAGAAGCCTTACCCTCACCCGTCTCCTAATCCTAACCCGTACGCTAACACTAACCCGTGCCCTCACACGTACAATCACCCTAAACCGTTGTCGTACCCTCACCTGGACCCTAAACCATCCCCGTCCCCTAACCCTAACCCTAGCCCGAGCTCTAACCCTAACCCTTCCCCGAAGCCTTACCCTCACCCGTCCCCTAATCCTAACCCATACGCTAACACTAACCCGTGCCCTCACACGTACGCTCACCCTAAACTGTTGCCGTACCCTCAACTGGACCCTAAACCGTCCCCGTCCCCTAACCCTAACCCTAGCCCGAACCCTAACACTAACCCTTCCCCGAAGCCTTACCCTACCCGTCCCCTAATTCTAACCCGTACGCTAACACTAACCCATGCTCTCACACGTACACTCACCCTAAACCGTTGCCGTACCCTCACCTAGACCCTAAACCGTCCCCGTCCCCTAACCCTAACCCTACCCCGAACCCTAACACTAACACTTCCCCGAAGCCTTACCCTCACCCGTCCCCTAATACTAACCCGTACGCTAACACTAACCCGTGCCCTCACACGTACGCTCACCCTAAACCGTTGTTGTACCCTCACCTGGACCCTAAACCGCCCCCGTCCCCTAACCCTAACCCTAGCCCGAACCCTAACCCTAACCCTTCCCCGAAGCCTTACCCTCACCCATCCCCTAATCCTAACCCGTACGCTAACACTAACCCGTGCCCTCACACGTACGCTCACCCTAAACTCTTGCCGTACCCTCACCTGTACCATAAACCGTCCCCATCCCCTAATCCTAACCCTAGCCCGAACCCTAACCCTAACCCTTCCCCGAAAGCTTACCCTCAACCGTCCCCTATTCCTAACCCGTACGCTAACACTAACCCGTGCCCTCACACGTACGCTCACCCTAAACCGTTGCCGTACACTCACCTGGACCCTAAACGGTCCATGTCCCCTAACCCTAACCCTAGCCCGAACCCTAACCCTAAGCCTTCCCCAAAGCCTTACCCTCAACCGTCTCCTAATCCTAACCCGTAGGCTAACACTAACCCGTGCCCTCACACGTACGCTCACCCTAAACTGTTGACGTACCGTCACCTGTACCATAAACCGTCCCCATCCCCTAACCCTAACCCTAGCCCGAACCCTAACCCTAACCCTTCCCCGAAGCCTTACCCTCACCCGTCCCCTATTCCTAACCCGTACGCTAACACTAACCCGTGCCCTCACACGTACGCTCACCCGAACCCGTTGCCTTTCCCTCACCTGGACCCTAAACCGTCCCCGTCCCCTAACCCTAACCCTAGCCCGAACGCTAACCCTAACCCTTCCCCGAAGTCTTACCCTCACCCGTCCCCTAATCCTAAACTGTACGCTAACACTAACCCGTGCCCTCACACGTACGCTCACCCTAAACCGTTGTCGTACCCTCACCTGGACCCTAAACCGTCCCCGTCCCCTAACCCTAACCCTAGCCCGAGCCCTAACCCTAACCCTTCCCCGAAGGCTTACCCTCACCCGTACCCTAATCCTAACCCGTACGCGAACACTAACCCGTGCCCTCACACGTACGCTCACCCTAAACCGTTGCCGTACCCTCACCTGGACCCTAAACCGTCCCCGTCCCCTAACCCTAACCCTAGCCCGAACCCTAACCCTAACCCTTCCCCAAAGCCTTAACCTCACCCGTCTCCTAATCCTAACCCGTACGCTAACACTAACCCGTGCCCTCACACGTACACTCACCCTAAACCGTTGTCGTACCCTCACCTGGACCCTAAACCGTCCCCGTCCCCTAACCCTAACCCTAGCCCGAGCTCTAACACTAACCCTTCCACGAAGCCTTACCCTCACCCGTCCCGTAATCCTAACCCGTACGCGAACACTAACCCGTGCCCTCACACGTACGCTCACCCTAAACCGTTGTCGTACCCTCACCTGGACCCTAAACCGTCCCCGTCCCCTAAACCTAACCCTAGCGTGAACGCTAACACTAACCCTTTCCCGAAGCCTTACTCTTACCCGTCCTCTAATACTAACCGGTACGCTAACACTAACCCGTGCCCTCCCACGTACGCTCACCCTAAACCGTTGTTGTACCCTCACCTGGACCCTAAACCGTCCCCGTCCCCTAACCCTAACCCTAGCCCGAACCCTAATCCTAACCCTTCCCCGAAGCCTTACCCTCACCCGTCCCCTAATCCATCCCGTACGCTAACACTAACCCGTGCCCTCACACGTACGCTCACCCTGAACCGTTACCGTACCCTCACTGGACCCTAAACCGTCCACGTCCCCTAACCCTAAGCCTAGCCCGAACCCTAACCATAACCCTTCCCCGAAGCCTTACCCTCACCCGTCTCATAATCCGAACCCGTAGGCTAACACTAACCCGTGCCCTCACACTTACGCTCACCCTAAACCGTTGCCGTACCCTCACCTAGACCCTAAACCGTCCCCGTCCCCTAACCCCAACCCCAGCCCGAACCCTAACAATAACCCTTCCCCAGAGCCTTATCCTCACCCGTCCCCTAATCCTAACCCGTATGCTAACACTAACCCGTGCCCTCACATGTACGCTCACCCTAAACCGTTGCCGTACCCTCACCTGGACCCTAAACCGTCCCCGTCCCCTAACCCTAACCCTAGCCCGAACCCTAACCCTAACCCTTCCCCAAAGCCTTACCCTCAACCGTCTCCTAATCCTAACCCGTAGGCTAACACTAACCCGTGCCCTCACACGTACGCTCACCCTAAACTGTTGACGTACCGTCACCTGTACCATAAACCGTCCCCATCCCCTAACCCTAACCCTAGCCCGAACCCTAACCCTAACCCTTCCCCGAAGCCTTACCCTCACCCATCCCCTAATCCTAACCCGTACACTAACACTAAACCGTGCCCTCACACGTACGCTCACCCTAAACCGTTGCCTTTCCCTCACATGGACCCTAAACGGTGCCCGTCCCCTAACCCTAACCGTAGCCCGAACGCTAACCCTAACCCTTCCCCGAAGCCTTACCCTCACCCGTCTCCTAATCCTAACCCGTACGCTAACACTAACCCATGCCCTCACACGTACACTCACCCTAAACCGTTGTCGTACCCTCACCTGGACCCTAAACCGTCCCCTAACCCTAACCCTAACCCTAGCCCGAGCTCTAACCCTAACGCTTCCCCGAAGCCTTACCCTCCCCCGTCCCCTATTCCTAACCCGTACGCTAACACTAACCCGTGCCCTCACACGTACGCTCACCCTAAACCGTTACCTTTCCCTCACCTGGACCCTAAACGGTCCCCGTCCCCTAACCCTAACCCTAGCCCGAACACTAACCCTAACCCTTCCCCTTAGCCTTAACCTCACCCGTCCCCTAATCCTAAACTGTACGCTAACACTAACCCGTGCCCTCACACGTACGCTCACCCTAAACTGTTACCGTACCCTCACCTGGACCCTAAACCGTCCCCGTCCCCTAACCCTAACCCTAGCCCGAACCCTAACACTAACCCTTCCCCGAAGCCTTAACCTCACCCGTCCCCTAATACTAACCCGTACCCTAACACTAACCCGTGCCTTCACACGTACGCTCACCCTAAACCGTTGTTGTACCCTGACCTGGACCCTAAACCGCCCCCGTCCCCTAACCCTAACCCTAGCCCGAACCCTAACCCTAACCCTTCCCCGAAGCCTTACCCTCACCCATCCCCTAATCCTAACCCGTACACTAACACTAAACCGTGCCCTCACACGTACGCTCACCCTAAACCGTTGCCTTTCCCTCACCTGGACCCTAAACGGTGCCCGTCCCCTAATCCTAACCCTAGCCCGAACGCTAACCCTAACCCTTCCCCTTAGCCTTACCCTCACCCGTCCCCTAATCCTAAACTGTACGCTAACACTAACCCGTGCCCTCACACGTACGCTCACCCTAAACCGTTGTCGTACCCTCACCTTGACCCTAAACCGTCCCCGTCCCCTAACCCTAACCCTAGCCCGAACCCTAACCCTAACCCTTCCCCGAAGCCTTACCCTCACCCGTCTCCTAATCCTAACATGTACGCTAACACTAACCCATGCCCTCACACGTACACTCACCCTAAACCATTGTCGTACCCTCACCTGGACCCTAAACCGTCCCCGTCTCCTAACCCTAACCCTAGCCCGAGCTCTAATCCTAACCCTTCCCCGAAGCCTTACCCTCACCCGTCCCCTATTCCTAACCCGTACGCTAACACTAACCCGTGCCCTCACACGTACGCTCACCCTAAACCGTTGCCTCTCCCTCACCTGGACCCTAAACGGTCCCCGTCCCCTAACCCTAACCCCAGCCCGAACGCTAACCCTAACCCTTCCCCTTAGCCTTACCCTCACCCGTCCCCTAATCCTAAACTGTACGCTAACACTAACCCGTGCCCTCACACGTACGCTCACCCTAAACCGTTGTCGTACCCTCACCTGGACCCTAAACCGTCCCCGTCCCCTAACCCTAACCCTAGCCCGAACCCTAAACCTAACCCTTCCCCGAAGCCTTACCCTCACCCGTCTCCTAATCCTAACCCGTATGCTAACACTAACCTGTGCCCTCACACGTACACTCACCCTAAACCGTTGTCGTACCCTCACCTGGACCCTAAACCGTCCCCGTCCCCTAACCCTAACCCTAGCCCGAGCTCTAACCCTAACCCTTCCCCGAAGCCTTACCCTCACCCGTCCCCTAATCCTAACCCGTACGCGAACACTAACCCGTGCCCTCACACGTACGCTCACCCTAAACTGTTGCCGTACCCTCACCTGGACCCTAAACCGTCCCCGTCCCCTAACCCTAACCCTAGCCCGAACCCTAACACTAACCCTTCCCCGAAGCCTTACCCTCACCCGTCCCCTAATCCTAACCCGTACGCTAACACTAACCCATGCTCTCACACGTACGCTCACCCTAAACCGTTACCGTACCCTCACTGGAACCTAAACCGTCCACATCCCCTAACCGTAACCCTAGCCCGAACCCTAACCCTAACACTTCCCCGAAGCCTTACCCTCACCCGTCCCATAATCCTAACCCGTAGGCTAACACTAACCCGTGCCCTCACACGTACGCTCACCCTAAACCGTTGTCGTACCCTCACCTGGACCCTAAACCGTCCCCGTCCCCTAAACCTAACCCTAGCGTTAACGCTAACACTAACCATTTCCCGAAGCCTTACTCTTACGCGTCCTCTAATACTAACCCGTACGCTAACACTAACCCGTGCCCTCACACGTACGCTCTCCCTAAACCGTTGTTGTACCCTCACCTGGACCCTAAACCGTCCCCGTCCCCTAACCCTAACCCTAGCCCGAACCCTAATCCTAACCCTTCTCCGAAGCCTTACCCTCACCAGTCCCCTAATCCTAACCTGTACGCTAACACTAACCCGTGCCCTCACACGTACGCTCACCCTGAACCGTTACCGTACCCTCACTGGACCCTAAACCGTCCACGTCCCCTAACCCTAACCCTAGCCCGAACCCTAACCCTAACCCTTCCCCGAAGCCTGACCCTCACCCGTCTCATAATCCTAAACCGTAGGCTAACACTAACCCGTGCCCTCACTCGTACGCTCACCCTAAACCGTTGCCGTACCCTCACCTAGACCCTAAACCGTCCCCGTCCCCTAACCCCAACCCCAGCCCGAACCCTAACAATAACCCTTCCCCAGAGCCTAACCCTCACCCGTCCCCAATCCTAAACCGTACGCTAACACTACCACGTGCACTCACACGTACGCTCACCCTAAACCGTTGTCGTACCCTCACTTGTACCGTAAATCATTCCCGTTACCTAACCCTAACCCTAGCCCGAGCCCTGACCCTAACCCTTACCCGAAGCCTTACCCTCACCCGTCCCTTAATCCTAACCCGTATGCTAACACTAACCCGTGCCCTCACATGTACGCTCACCCTAAACCGTTGCCGTACCCTCACCTGGACGCTAAACCGTCCCCGTCCCCTAAACCTAACCCTAGCCCGAAACCTAACCCTAACCCTTCCCCAAAGCCTTACCCTCAACCGTCTCCTAATCCTAACCCGTAGGCTAACACTAACCCGTGCCCTCACACGTACGCTCACCCTAAACTGTTGACGTACCGTCACCTGTACCATAAACCGTCCCCATACCCTAACCCTAACCCTAGCCCGAACCCTAACCCTAACCCTTCCCCGAAGCCTTACCCTCACCCGTCCCCTATTCCTAACCCATACGCTAACACTAACCCATGCCCTCACACGTGCGCTCACCCTAAACTGTTGACGTACCGTCACCTGTACCATAAACCGTCCCCATCCCCTAACCCTAACCCTAGCCCGAACCCTAACCCTAACCCTTCCCCGAAGCCTTACCCTCACCCGTCCCCTATTCCTAACCCGTACGCGAACACTAACCCATGCCCTCACACGTACGCTCACCCTAAACCGTTGCCTTTCCCTTACCTGGACCCTAAACCGTCCCCGTCCCCTAACCCTGACCCTAGCCCGAACGCTAACCCTAACACTTCCCCGAAGCCTTACCCTCACCCGTCCCCTAATCCTAAACTGTACGCTAACACTAACCCGTGCCCTCACACGTACGCTCACCCTAAACCGTTGTCGTACCCTCACCTGGACCCTAAACCGTCCCCGTCCCCTAACCCTAACCCTAGCCCGAGCCCTAACCCTAACCCTTCCCCGAAGGCTTACCCTCACCCGTACCCTAATCCTAACCCGTACGCTAACACTAACCCGTGCCCTCACACGTACGCTCACCCTAAACCGTTGCCGTACCCTCACCTGGACCCTAAACCGTCCCCGTCCCCTAACCCTAACCCTAGCCCGAACCCTAACCCTAACCCTTCCCCGAAGCCTTACCCTCACCGGTCTCCTAATCCTAACCCGTACGCTAACACTAACCCGTGCCCTCACACGTACACTCACCCTAAACCGTTGTCGTACCCTCACCTGGACCCTAAACCGTCCCCGTCCCCTAACCCTAACCCTAGCCCGAGCTCTAAACCTAACCCTTCCCCGAAGCCTTACCCTCACCCGTCACCTAATACTAACCCGTACGCTAACACTAACCCGTGCCCTCCCACGTACGCTCACCCTAAACTGTTGCCGTACCCTCACCTGGACCCTAAACCGTCCCCGTCCCCTAACCCTAACCCTAGCCCGAACCCTAACACTAACCCTTCCCCGAAGCCTTACCCTCACCCGTCCCCTAATACTAACCCGTACGCTAACACTAACCCGTGCCCTCACACGTACGCTCACCCTAAACCGTTGTTGTACCCTCACCTGGACCCTAAACCGCCCGCGTCCCCTAACCCTAACCCTAGCCCGAACCCTAACCCTAACCCTTCCCCGAAGCCTTACGCTCACCCGTCCCCTATTCCTAACCCGTACGCTAACACTAACCCGTGCCCTCACACGTACGCTCACCCTAAACCGTTGCCTTTCCCTCACCTGGACCCTAAACGGTCCACGTCCCCTAACCCTAACCCTAGCCCGAACACTAACCCTAACCCTTCCCCTTAGCCTTACCCTCACCCGTCCCCTAATCCTAAACTGTACGCTAACACCAACCCGTGCCCTCACACGTACGCTCACCCTAAACCGTTGTCGTACCCTCACCTGGACCCTAAACCGTCCCCGTCCCCTAACCCTAACCCTAGACCGAATCCTAACCCTAACCCTTCCCCGAAGCCTTACCCTCACCCTTCTCCTAATCCGAACCCGTACGCTAACACTAACCCGTGCCCTCACACGTACGCTCACCCTAAACCATTGCCGTACCCTCACCTGGACCCTAAACCGTCCCCGTCCCCTAACCCTAACCCTAGCCCGAGCTCTAACACTAACCCTTCCCCGAAGCCTTACCCTCACCCGTCCCCTAATCCTAACCCGTACGCGAACACTAACCCGTGCCCTCACACGTACGCTCACCCTAAACCATTGTCGTACCCTCACCTGGACCCTAAACCGTCCCCGTCCCCTAAACCTAACCCTAGCGTGAACGCTAACACTAACCCTTTCCCGAAGCCTTACTCTTACCCGTCCTCTAATACTAACCGGTACGCTAACACTAACCCGTGCCCTCCCACGTACGCTCACCCTAAACCGTTGTTGTACCCTCACCTGGACCCTAAACCGTCCCCGTCCCCTAACCCTAACCCTAGCCCGAACCCTAATCCTAACCCTTCCCCGAAGCCTTACCCTCACCCGTCCCCTAATCCATCCCGTACGCTAACACTAAAACGTGCCCTCACACGTACGCTCACCCTGAACCGTTACCGTACCCTCACTGGACCCTAAACCGTCCACGTCCCCTAACCCTAAGCCTAGCCCGAACCCTAACCATAACCCTTCCCCGAAGCCTTACCCTCACCCGTCTCATAATCCTAACCCGTAGGCTAACACTAACCCGTGCCCTCACACTTACGCTCACCCTAAACCGTTGCCGTACCCTCACCTAGACCCTAAACCGTCCCCGTCCCCTAACCCCAACCCCAGCCCGAACCCTAACAATAACCCTTCCCCAGAGCCTTATCCTCACCCGTCCCCTAATCCTAACCCGTATGCTAACACTAACCCGTGCCCTCACATGTACGCTCACCCTAAACCGTTGCCGTACCCTCACCTGGACCCTAAACCGTCCCCGTCCCCTAACCCTAACCCTAGCCCGAACCCTAACCCTAACCCTTCCCCAAAGCCTTACCCTCAACCGTCTCCTAATCCTAACCCGTAGGCTAACACTAACCCGTGCCCTCACACGTACGCTCACCCTAAACTGTTGACGTACCGTCACCTGTACCATAAACCGTCCCCATCCCGTAACCCTAACCCTAGCCCGAACCCTAACCCTAACCCTTCCCCGAAGCCTTACCCTCACCCGTCCCCTATTCCTAACCCGTACGCTAACACTAACCCGTGCCCTCACACGTACGCTCACCCGAACCCGTTGCCTTTCCCTCACCTGGACCCTAAACCGTCCCCGTCCCCTAACCCTAACCCTAGCCCGAACGCTAACCCTAACCCTTCCCCGAAGTCTTACCCTCACCCGTCCCCTAATCCTAAACTGTACGCTAACACTAACCCGTGCCCTCACACGTACGCTCACCCTAAACCGTTGTCGTACCCTCACCTGGACCCTAAACCGTCCCCGTCCCCTAACCCTAACCCTAGCCCGAGCCCTAACCCTAACCCTTCCCCGAAGGCTTACCCTCACCCGTACCCTAATCCTAACCCGTACGCGAACACTAACCCGTGCCCTCACACGTACGCTCACCCTAAACCGTTGCCGTACCCTCACCTGGACCCTAAACCGTCCCCGTCCCCTAACCCTAACCCTAGCCCGAACCCTAACCCTAACCCTTCCCCAAAGCCTTAACCTCACCCGTCTCCTAATCCTAACCCGTACGCTAACACTAACCCGTGCCCTCACACGTACACTCACCCTAAACCGTTGTCGTACCCTCACCTGGACCCTAAACCGTCCCCGTCCCCTAACCCTAACCCTAGCCCGAGCTCTAACACTAACCCTTCCACGAAGCCTTACCCTCACCCGTCCCGTAATCCTAACCCGTACGCGAACACTAACCCGTGCCCTCACACGTACGCTCACCCTAAACCGTTGTCGTACCCTCACCTGGACCCTAAACCGTCCCCGTCCCCTAACCCTAACCCTAGCCTGAACCCTAACCCTAACCCTTCCCCGAAGCCTAACCCTCAACCGTCTCCTAATCCTAACCCGTAGGCTAACACTAACCCGTGCCCTCACACGTACGCTCAGCCTAAACTGTTGACGTACCGTCACCTGTACCATAAACCGTCCCCATCCCCTAACCCTAACCCTAGCCCGAACCCTAACCCTAACCCTTCCCCGAAGCCTTACCCTCACCCGTCCCCTATTCCTAACCCGTACGCTAACACTAACCCGTGCCCTCACACGTACGCTCACCCTAAACTGTTGACGTACCGTCACCTGTACCATAAACCGTCCCCATCCCCTAACCCTAACCCTAGCCCGAACCCTAACCCTAACCCTTCCCCGAAGCCTTACCCTCACCCGTCCCCTATTCCTAACCCGTACGCTAACACTAACCCGTGCCCTCACACGTACGCTCACCCTAAACCGTTGCCGTACACTCACCTGGACCCTAAACGGTCCCCGTCCCCTAACCCTAACCCTAGCCCGAGCCCTAACCCTAACCCTTCCCCGAAGGCTTACCCTCACCCGTACCCTAATCCTAACCCGTACGCTAACACTAACCCGTGCCCTCACACGTACGCTCACCCTAAACTGTTGCCATACCCTCAACTGGACCCTAAACCGTCCCCGTCCCCTAACCCTAACCCTAGCCCGAACCCTAACACTAACCCTTCCCCGAAGCCTTACCCTCACCCGTCCCCTAATCCTAAACTGTACGCTAACACTAACCCGTGCCCTCACACGTACGCTCACCCTAAACCATTCCCGTACCCTCACCTGGACCCTAAACCGTCCACGTCCCCTAACCCTAACCCTAGCCCGAACCCTAACCCTAACCCTTCCCAGAAGCCTTACCCTCACCCGTCCCCTAATCCTAACCCGTACGCTAACACTAACCTGTGCCCTCACACGTACGCTGACCCAAAACCGTTGTTGTACCCTCACCTGGACCCTAAACCGTCCCCGTCCCCTAACCCTAACCCTAGCCCGAACTCTAACCCTAACCCCTCCCCGAAGCCTTACCCTCACCCATCCCATAATCCTAATCTGTACGCTAACACTAACCTGTTCACTCACACTTACTCTCACCCTAAACCGTTGCCGTACCCTCACCTAGACCCTAAACCGTCCCCGTCCCCTAACCCCAACCCCAGCCCGAACCCTAACAATAACCCTTCCCCAGAGCCTTACCCTCACCCGTCCCCTAATCCTAAACCGAACGCTAACACTAACCCGTTCACTCACACGTACGCTCACCCTAAACCGTTGTCGTACCCTCACTTGTACCGTAAACCATCTCCGTTACCTAACCCTAACCCTAGCCCGAGCCCTGACCCTAACCCTTCCCCGAAGCCTTACCCTCACCTGTCCCCTAATCCTAACCCGTACGCTAACACTAACCCGTGCCCTCACACGTACGCTCACCCTAAACCGTTGCCGTACCCTCACCTGGACCCAAAACGGTCCCCGTCCCCTAACCCTAACCCTAGCCCGAACCCTAACAATAACCCTTCCCAGAAGCCTTACCCTCACCCGTCTCCTAATCCTAACCCGTACGCTAACACTAACCCGTGCCCTCACACGTACAATCACCCTAAACCGTTGTCGTACCCTCACCTGGACCCTAAACCATCCCCGTCCCCTAACCCTAACCCTAGCCCGAGCTCTAACCCTAACCCTTCCCCGAAGCCTTACCCTCACCCGTCCCCTAATCCTAACCCATACGCTAACACTAACCCGTGCCCTCACACGTACGCTCACCCTAAACTGTTGCCGTACCCTCAACTGGACCCTAAACCGTCCCCGTCCCCTAACCCTAACCCTAGCCCGAACCCTAACACTAACCCTTCCCCGAAGCCTTACCCTACCCGTCCCCTAATTCTAACCCGTACGCTAACACTAACCCATGCTCTCACACGTACACTCACCCTAAACCGTTGCCGTACCCTCACCTAGACCCTAAACCGTCCCCGTCCCCTAACCCTAACCCTAGCCCGAACCCTAACACTAACACTTCCCCGAAGCCTTACCCTCACCCGTCCCCTAATACTAACCCGTACGCTAACACTAACCCGTGCCCTCACACGTACGCTCACCCTAAACCGTTGTTGTACCCTCACCTGGACCCTAAACCGCCCCCGTCCCCTAACCCTAACCCTAGCCCGAACCCTAACCCTAACCCTTCCCCGAAGCCTTACCCTCACCCATCCCCTAATCCTAACCCGTACGCTAACACTAACCCGTGCCCTCACACGTACGCTCACCCTAAACTCTTGCCGTACCCTCACCTGTACCATAAACCGTCCCCATCCCCTAATCCTAACCCTAGCCCGAACCCTAACCCTAACCCTTCCCCGAAAGCTTACCCTCAACCGTCCCCTATTCCTAACCCGTACGCTAACACTAACCCGTGCCCTCACACGTACGCTCACCCTAAACCGTTGCCGTACACTCACCTGGACCCTAAACGGTCCATGTCCCCTAACCCTAACCCTAGCCCGAACCCTAACCCTAAGCCTTCCCCAAAGCCTTACCCTCAACCGTCTCCTAATCCTAACCCGTAGGCTAACACTAACCCGTGCCCTCACACGTACGCTCACCCTAAACTGTTGACGTACCGTCACCTGTACCATAAACCGTCCCCATCCCCTAACCCTAACCCTAGCCCGAACCCTAACCCTAACCCTTCCCCGAAGCCTTACCCTCACCCGTCCCCTATTCCTAACCCGTACGCTAACACTAACCCGTGCCCTCACACGTACGCTCACCCGAACCCGTTGCCTTTCCCTCACCTGGACCCTAAACCGTCCCCGTCCCCTAACCCTAACCCTAGCCCGAACGCTAACCCTAACCCTTCCCCGAAGTCTTACCCTCACCCGTCCCCTAATCCTAAACTGTACGCTAACACTAACCCGTGCCCTCACACGTACGCTCACCCTAAACCGTTGTCGTACCCTCACCTGGACCCTAAACCGTCCCCGTCCCCTAACCCTAACCCTAGCCCGAGCCCTAACCCTAACCCTTCCCCGAAGGCTTACCCTCACCCGTACCCTAATCCTAACCCGTACGCGAACACTAACCCGTGCCCTCACACGTACGCTCACCCTAAACCGTTGCCGTACCCTCACCTGGACCCTAAACCGTCCCCGTCCCCTAACCCTAACCCTAGCCCGAACCCTAACCCTAACCCTTCCCCAAAGCCTTAACCTCACCCGTCTCCTAATCCTAACCCGTACGCTAACACTAACCCGTGCCCTCACACGTACACTCACCCTAAACCGTTGTCGTACCCTCACCTGGACCCTAAACCGTCCCCGTCCCCTAACCCTAACCCTAGCCCGAGCTCTAACACTAACCCTTCCACGAAGCCTTACCCTCACCCGTCCCGTAATCCTAACCCGTACGCGAACACTAACCCGTGCCCTCACACGTACGCTCACCCTAAACCGTTGTCGTACCCTCACCTGGACCCTAAACCGTCCCCGTCCCCTAAACCTAACCCTAGCGTGAACGCTAACACTAACCCTTTCCCGAAGCCTTACTCTTACCCGTCCTCTAATACTAACCGGTACGCTAACACTAACCCGTGCCCTCCCACGTACGCTCACCCTAAACCGTTGTTGTACCCTCACCTGGACCCTAAACCGTCCCCGTCCCCTAACCCTAACCCTAGCCCGAACCCTAATCCTAACCCTTCCCCGAAGCCTTACCCTCACCCGTCCCCTAATCCATCCCGTACGCTAACACTAACCCGTGCCCTCACACGTACGCTCACCCTGAACCGTTACCGTACCCTCACTGGACCCTAAACCGTCCACGTCCCCTAACCCTAAGCCTAGCCCGAACCCTAACCATAACCCTTCCCCGAAGCCTTACCCTCACCCGTCTCATAATCCGAACCCGTAGGCTAACACTAACCCGTGCCCTCACACTTACGCTCACCCTAAACCGTTGCCGTACCCTCACCTAGACCCTAAACCGTCCCCGTCCCCTAACCCCAACCCCAGCCCGAACCCTAACAATAACCCTTCCCCAGAGCCTTATCCTCACCCGTCCCCTAATCCTAACCCGTATGCTAACACTAACCCGTGCCCTCACATGTACGCTCACCCTAAACCGTTGCCGTACCCTCACCTGGACCCTAAACCGTCCCCGTCCCCTAACCCTAACCCTAGCCCGAACCCTAACCCTAACCCTTCCCCAAAGCCTTACCCTCAACCGTCTCCTAATCCTAACCCGTAGGCTAACACTAACCCGTGCCCTCACACGTACGCTCACCCTAAACTGTTGACGTACCGTCACCTGTACCATAAACCGTCCCCATCCCCTAACCCTAACCCTAGCCCGAACCCTAACCCTAACCCTTCCCCGAAGCCTTACCCTCACCCGTCCCCTATTCCTAACCCGTACGCTAACACTAACCCGTGCCCTCACACGTACGCTCACCCTAAACTGTTGACGTACCGTCACCTGTACCATAAACCGTCCCCATCCCCTAACCCTAACCCTAGCCCGAACACTAACCCTAACCCTTCCCCGAAGCCTTACCCTCACCCGTCCCCTAATCCTAAACTGTACGCTAACACTAACCCGTGCCCTCACACGTACGCTCACCCTAAACCGTTGTCGTACCCTCACCTGGACCCTAAACCGTCCCCGTCCCCTAACCCTAACCCTAGCCCGAGCCCTAACCCTAACCCTTCCCCGAAGGCTTACCCTCACCCGTACCCTAATCCTAACCCGTACGCTAACACTAACCCGTGCCCTCACACGTACGCTCACCCTAAACCGTTGCCGTACCCTCCCCTGGACCCTAAACCGTCCCCATCCCCTAACCCTAACCCTAGCCCGAACCCTAACCCTAACCCTTCCCCAAAGCCTTAACCTCACCCGTCTCCTAATCCTAACCCGTACGCTAACACTAACCTGTGCCCTCACACGTACACTCACCCTAAACCGTTGTCGTACCCTCACCTGGACCCTAAACAGTCCCCGTCCCCTAACCCTAACCCTAGCCCGAGCTCTAACCCTAACCCTTCCCCGAAGCCTTACCCTCACCCGTCCGCTAATCCTAACCCGTACGCTAACACTAACCCGTGCCCTCCCACGTACGGTCACCCTAAATTGTTGCCGTACCCTCACCTGGACCCTAAACCGCCCCCGTCCCCTAACCCTAACCCTAGCCCGAACCCTAACCCTAACCCTTCCCCGAAGCCTTACCCTCACCCATCCCCTAATCCTAACCCGTACGCTAACACTAACCCGTGCCCTCACACGTACGCTCACCCTAAACTCTTGCCGTACCCTCACCTGTACCATAAACCGTCCCCATCCCCTAACCCTAACCCTAGCCCGAACCCTAACCCTAACCCTTCCCCGAAGCCTTACAGTCACCCGTCCCCTATTCCTAACCCGTACGCTAACACTAACCCATGCCCTCACACGTTCGCTCACCCTAAACCGTTGCCTTTCCCTCACCTGGACCCTAAACGGTCCACGTCCCCTAACCCTAACCCTAGCCCGAACGCTAACCCTAACCCTTCCCCTTAGCCTTACCCTCACCCGTCCCCTAATCCTAAACTGTACGCTAACACTAACCCGTGCCCTCACACGTACGCTCACCCTAAACTGTTGCCGTACCCTCACCTGGACCCTAAACCGTCCCCGTCCCCTAACTCTAACCCTAGCCCGAACCCTAACACTAACCCTTCCCCGAAGCCTTACCCTCACCCGACCCCTATTCCTAACCCGTACGCTAACACTAACCCGTGCCCTCACACGTACGCTCACCCTAAACTGTTGCCTTTCCCTCACCTGGACCCTAAACCGTCCCCGTCCCCTAACCCTAACCCTAGCCCGAACGCTAACCCTAACCCTTCCCCGAAGCCTTACCCTCACCTGTCCCCTAATCCTAAAGTGTACGCTAACACTAACCCGTGCCCTCACACGTACGCTCACCCTAAACCGTTGTCGTACCCTCACCTGGACCCTAAACCGTCCCCGTCCCCTATCACTAACCCTAGCCCGAGCCCTAACCCTAACCCTTCCCCGAAGGCTTACCCTCATCCGTACCCTAATCCTAACCCGTACGCTAACACTAACCCGTGCCCTCACACGTACGCTCACCCTAAACCGTTGCCGTACCCTCACCTGGAACCTAAACCGTCCCCGTCCCCTAACCCTAACCCTAGCCCGAACCCTAACCCTAACCCTTCCCCGAAGCCTTAACCTCACCCGTCCCCTAATCCTAACCCGTACGCTAACACTAACCTGTGCCCTCACACGTACGCTCACCCAAAACCGTTGTTGTACCCTCACCTGGACCCTAAACAGTCCCCGTCCCCTAACCCTAACCCTATCCCGAACTCTAACCCTAACCCCTCCCCGAAGCCTTACCCTCACCCATCCCATAATCCTAATCTGTACGCTAACACTAACCCGTGCACTCACACTTACGCTCACCCTAAACCGTTGCCGTACCCTCACCTAGACCCTAAACCGTCCCCGTCCCCTAACGCCAACCCCAGCCCGAACCCTAACAATAACCCTTCCCCAGAGCCTTACCCTAACACGTCCCCTAATCCTAAACCGAACGCTAACACTAACCCGTGCCCTCACATGTACGCTCACCCTAAACCGTTGCCGTACCCTCACCTGGACCCTAAACCGTCCCCGTCCCCTAACCCTAACCCTAGCCTGAACCCTAACCCTAACCCTTCCCCGAAGCCTAACCCTCAACCGTCTCCTAATCCTAACCCGTAGGCTAACACTAACCCGTGCCCTCACACGTACGCTCAGCCTAAACTGTTGACGTACCGTCACCTGTACCATAAACCGTCCCGATCCCCTAACCCTAACCCTAGCCCGAACCCTAACCCTAACCCTTCCCCGAAGCCTTACCCTCACCCGTCCCCTATTCCTAACCCGTATGCTAACACTAACCCGTGCCCTCACACGTACGCTCACCCTAAACTGTTGACGTACCGTCACCTGTACCATAAACCGTCCCCATCCTCTAACCCTAACCCTAGCCCGAACCCTAACCCTAACCCTTCCCCGAAGCCTTACCCTCACCCGTCCCCTATTCCTAACCCGTACGCTAACACTAACCCGTGCCCTCACACGTACGCTCACCCTAAACCGTTGCCGTACACTCACCTGGACCCTAAACGGTCCCCGTCCCCTAACCCTAACCCTAGCCCGAGCCCTAACCCTAACCCTTCCCCGAAGGCTTACCCTCACCCGTACCCTAATCCTAACCCGTACGCTAACACTAACCCGTGCCCTCACACGTACGCTCACCCTAAACTGTTGCCATACCCTCAACTGGACCCTAAACCGTCCCCGTCCCCTAACCCTAACCCTAGCCCGAACCCTAACACTAACCCTTCCCCGAAGCCTTACCCTCACCCGTCCCCTAATCCTAAACTGTACGCTAACACTAACCTGTGCCCTCACACGTACGCTGACCCAAAACCGTTGTTGTACCCTCACCTGGACCCTAAACCGTCCCCGTCCCCTAACCCTAACCCTAGCCCGAACTCTAACCCTAACCCCTCCCCGAAGCCTTACCCTCACCCATCCCATAATCCTAATCTGTACGCTAACACTAACCTGTTCACTCACACTTACTCTCACCCTAAACCGTTGCCGTACCCTCACCTAGACCCTAAACCGTCCCCGTCCCCTAACCCCAACCCCAGCCCGAACCCTAACAATAACCCTTCCCCAGAGCCTTACCCTCACCCGTCCCCTAATCCTAAACCGAACGCTAACACTAACCCGTTCACTCACACGTACGCTCACCCTAAACCGTTGTCGTACCCTCACTTGTACCGTAAACCATCTCCGTTACCTAACCCTAACCCTAGCCCGAGCCCTGACCCTAACCCTTCCCCGAAGCCTTACCCTCACCTGTCCCCTAATCCTAACCCGTACGCTAACACTAACCCGTGCCCTCACACGTACGCTCACCCTAAACCGTTGCCGTACCCTCACCTGGACCCAAAACGGTCCCCGTCCCCTAACCCTAACCCTAGCCCGAACCCTAACAATAACCCTTCCCAGAAGCCTTACCCTCACCCGTCTCCTAATCCTAACCCGTACGCTAACACTAACCCGTGCCCTCACACGTACAATCACCCTAAACCGTTGTCGTACCCTCACCTGGACCCTAAACCATCCCCGTCCCCTAACCCTAACCCTAGCCCGAGCTATAACCCTAACCCTTCCCCGAAGCCTTACCCTCACCCGTCCCCTAATCCTAACCCATACGCTAACACTAACCCGTGCCCTCACACGTACGCTCACCCTAAACTGTTGCCGTACCCTCAACTGGACCCTAAACCGTCCCCGTCCCCTAACCCTAACCCTAGCCCGAACCCTAACACTAACCCTTCCCCGAAGCCTTACCCTACCCGTCCCCTAATTCTAACCCGTACGCTAACACTAACCCATGCTCTCACACGTACACTCACCCTAAACCGTTGCCGTACCCTCACCTAGACCCTAAACCGTCCCCGTCCCCTAACCCTAACCCTAGCCCGAACCCTAACACTAACACTTCCCCGAAGCCTTACCCTCACCCGTCCCCTAATACTAACCCGTACGCTAACACTAACCCGTGCCCTCACACGTACGCTCACCCTAAACCGTTGTTGTACCCTCACCTGGACCCTAAACCGCCCCCGTCCCCTAACCCTAACCCTAGCCCGAACCGTAACCCTAACCCTTCCCCGAAGCCTTACCCTCACCCATCCCCTAATCCTAACCCGTACGCTAACACTAACCCGTGCCCTCACACGTACGCTCACCCTAAACTCTTGCCGTACCCTCACCTGTACCATAAACCGTCCCCATCCCCTAATCCTAACCCTAGCCCGAACCCTAACCCTAACCCTTCCCCGAAGGCTTACCCTCAACCGTCCCCTATTCCTAACCCGTACGCTAACACTAACCCGTGCCCTCACACGTACGCTCACCCTAAACCGTTGCCGTACACTCACCTGGACCCTAAACGGTCCATGTCCCCTAACCCTAACCCTAGCCCGAACGCTAACCCTAACCCTTCCCCTTAGCCTTACCGTCACCCGTCCCCTAATCCTAAACTGTACGCTAACACTAACCCGTGCCCTCACATGTACGCTCACCCTAAACTGTTGCCGTACCCTCACTTGGACCCTAAACCGTCCCCGTCCCCTAACCCTAACCCGAACCCTAATCCTAACCCTTCCCCGAAGCCTTACTCTCACCCGTCCCCTAATCCTAACCCGTACGCTAACACTAACCCGTGCCCTCACACGTACGCTCACCCTAAACCGTTGCCGTACCCTCACCTGGACCCTAAACCGTCCACGTCCCCTAACCCTAACCCTAGCCCAAATCCTAACCCTAACCCTTCCCAGAAGCCTTACCCTCACCCGTCCCCTAATCCTAACCCGTACGCTAACACTAACCTGTGCCCTCACACGTACGCTCACCCAAAACCGTTGTCGTACCCTCACCTGGACCCTAAACCGTCCCCGTCCCCTAACCCTAACCCTAGCCCGAACCCTAACCCTAACCCTTCCCCGAAGCCTTACCCTCACCCGTCCCCTAATCCTAACCCGTACGCTAACACTAACCCGTGCCCTCACACGTACGCTCACCCTAAACTGTTGCCGTACCCTCACCTGTACCATAAACCGTCCCCATCCCCTAACCCTAACCCTTGCCCGAACCCTAACCCTAACGCTTCCCCGAAGCCTTACCCTCACCCGTCCCCTATTCCTAACCCGTACGCTAACACTAACCCGTGCCCTCACACGTACGCTCACCCTAAACCGTTGCCTTTCCCTCACCTGGACCCGAAACGGTCCCCGTCCCCTAGCCCGAACGCTAACCCTAACCCTTCCCCTTAGCCTTACCCTCACCCATCCCATAATCCTAATCTGTACGCTATCACTAACCCGTGCACTCACACTTACGCTCAACCTAAACCGTTGCCGTACCCTCACCTAGACCCTAAACCGTCCCCGTCCCCTAACCCCAACCCCAGCCCGAACCCTAACAATAAACCTTCCCCAGAGCCTTACCCTCACACGTCCCCTAATCCAAAACCGAACGCTAACACTAACCCGTGCCCTCACACGTACGCTCACCCTAAACCGTTGCCGTACACTCACCTGGACCCTAAACGGTCCCCGTCCCCTAACCCTAACCCTAGCCCGAGCCCTAACCCTAACCCTTCCCCGAAGGCTTACCCTCACCCGTACCCTAATCCTAACCCGTACGCTAACACTAACCCGTGCCCTCACACGTACGCTCACCCTAAACTGTTGCCATACCCTCAACTGGACCCTAAACCGTCCCCGTCCCCTAACCCTAACCCTAGCCCGAACCCTAACACTAACCCTTCCCCGAAGCCTTACCCTCACCCGTCCCCTAATACTAAACTGTACGCTAACACTAACCCGTGCCCTCACACGTACGCTCACCCTAAACCATTCCCGTACCCTCACCTGGACCCTAAACCGTCCACGTCCCCTAACCCTAACCCTAGCCCGAACCCTAACCCTAACCCTTCCCAGAAGCCTTACCCTCACCCGTCCCCTAATCCTAACCCGTACGCTAACACTAACCTGTGCCCTCACACGTACGCTGACCCAAAACTGTTGTTGTACCCTCACCTGGACCCTAAACCGTCCCCATCCCCTAACCCTAACCCTAGCCCGAACTCTAACCCTAACCCCTCCCTGAAGCCTTACCCTCATCCATCCCATAATCCTAATCTGTACGCTAACACTAACCTGTGCACTCACACTTACGCTCACCCTAAACCGTTGCCGTACCCTCACCTAGACCCTAAACCGTCCCCGTCCCCTAACCCCAACCCCAGCCCGAACCCTAACAATAACCCTTCCCCAGAGCCTTACCCTCACCCGTCCCCTAATCCTAAACCAAACGCTAACACTAACCCGTTCACTCACACGTACGCTCACCCTAAACCGTTGTCGTACCCTCACTTGTACCGTAAACCATCCCCGTTACCTAACCCTAACCCTAGCCCGAGCCCTGACCCTAACCCTTCCCCGAAGCCTTACCCTCACCTGTCCCCTAATCCTAACCCGTATGATAACACTAACCCGTGCCCTCACATGTACGCTCACCCTAAACCGTTGCCGTACCCTCACCTGGACCCTAAACCGTCCCCGTCCCCTAACCCTAACCCTAGCCCGAACCCTAACCCTAACCCTTCCCCGAAGCCTTACCCTCAACCGTCTCCTAATCCTAACCCGTAGGCTAACACTAACCCGTGCCCTCACACGTACGCTCAGCCTAAACTGTTGACGTACCGTCACCTGTACCATAAACCGTCCCCATCCCCTAACCCTAACCCTAGCCCGAACCCTAACCCTAACGCTTCCCCGAAGCCTTACCCTCACCCGTCCCCTATTCCTAACCCGTACGCTAACACTAACACGTGCCCTCACACGTACGCTCACCCTAAACCGTTGCCTTTCCCTCACCTGGACCCTAAACGGTCCCCTTCCCCTAGCCCGAACGCTAACCCTAACCCTTCCCCTTAGCCTTACCCTCACCCGTCCCCTAATCCTAAACTGTACGCTAACACTAACCCATGCCCTCACACGTACGCTCACCCTAAACCGTTGTCGTACCCTCACCTGGACCGTAAACCGTCCCCGTCCCCTAACCCTAACCCTAGCCCGAACCCTAACCCTAACCCTTCCCCGAAGCCTTACCCTCACCCGTCTCCTAATCCTAACCCGTACGCTAACACTAACCCGTGCCCTCACACGTACGCTCACCCTAAACCGTTGTCGTACGCTCACCTGGACCCTAAAACTTCCCCGTCCCCTAACCCTAACCCTAGCCCGAGCTCTAACCCTAACCCTTCCACGAAGCCTTACCCTCACCCGTCCCCTAATCCTAACCCGTACGCTAACACTAACCCGTGCCTTCACACGTACGCTCACCCTAAACTGTTGCCGTACCCTCACCTGGACCCTAAACCGTCCCCGTCCCCTAACCCTAACCCTAGCCCGAACCCTAACACTAACCCTTCCCCGAAGCCTTACCCTCACCCGTCCCCTAATCCTAACCCTTACGCTAACACTAACCAATGCTCTCACACGTACACTCACCCTAAACCGTTGCCGTACCCTCACCTGGACCCTAAACCGTCCCCTAACCCTAACCCTAACCCTAGCCCGAACCCTAATCCTAACCCTTCCCCGAAGCCTTACCCTCACCCGTCCCCTAATCCTAACCCGTACGCTAACACTAACCCATGCCCTCACATGTACGCTCACCCTAAACCGTTCTCATACCCTCATCTGGACCCTAAACCGTCCCAGTCCCCTAACCCTAAGCCTAGCCCGAACCCTAACACTAACCCTTCCCCGAAGCCTTACCCTCACCCGTCCCCTAATCCTAACCCGTACGCTAACACTAACCCGTGCCCTCACACGTACGCTCACCCTAAACTGTTGCCGTACCCTCACCTGGACCCTAAACCGTCCCCATCCCCTAACCCTAACCCTAGCCCAAACCCTAACACTAACCCTTCCCTGAAGCCTTACCCTCACCCGTCCCCTAATCCTAACCCGTACGCTAACACTAACCCGTGCCCTCACACGTACGCTCACCCTAAACTGTTGCCGTACCCTCACCTGTACCATAAACCGTCCCCATCCCCTAACCCTAACCCTAGCCCGAACCCTAACCCTAACGCTTCCCCGAAGCCTTACCCTCACCCGTCCCCTATTCCTAACCCGTACGCTAACACTAACCCGTGCCCTCACACGTACGCTCACCCTAAAGCGTTGCCTTTCCCTCACCTGGACCCTAAACGGTCCCCGTCCCCTAACCTTAACCCTAGCCCGAACGCTAACCCTAACCCTTCCCCGAAGCCTTACCCTCACCCGTCCCCTAATCCTAAACTGTACGCTAACACTAACCCGTGCCCTCACACGTACGCTCACCCTAAACCGTTGTCCTACCCTCACCTGGAACCTAAACCGTCCCCGTCCCCTAACCCTAACCCTAGCCCGAACCCTAACCCTAACCCTTCCCCGAAGCCTTACCCTCACCCGTCCCCTAATCCTAACCCGTACGCTAACAGTAACCTGTGCCCTCACACGAACGCTCACCCAAAACCGTTGTTGTACCCTCACCTGGACCCTAAACCGTCCCCGTCCCCTAACCCTAACCCTAGCCCGAACTCTAACCTTAACCCCTCCCCGAAGCCTTACCCTCACCCATCCCATAATCCTAATCTGTACGCTAACACTAACCCGTGCACTCACACTTACGCTCACCCTAAACCGTTGTCATACCCTCACCTTGACCCTAAACCGTCCCCGTCCCCTAATCCCAACACCAGCCCGAACCCTAACAATAACCCTTCCCCAGAGCCTTACCCTCACCCGTCCCCTAATCCTAAACCGTACGCTAACACTAACCCGTGCACTCAGACGTACGCTCACCCTAAACTGTTGTCGTACCCTCACTTGTACCGAAAACCATCCCCGTCACCTAACCCTAACCCTAGCCCGAGCCCTGACCCTAACCCTTCTCCGAAGCCTTACCCTCACCTGTCCCCTAATCCTAACCCGTATGCTAACACTAACCCGTGCCCTCACATGTACGCTCACCCTAAACCGTTGCCGTACCCTCACCTGGACCCTAAACCGTCCCCGTCCCCTAACCCTAACCGTAGCCCGAGCTCTAACCCTAATCCTTCCCCGAAGCCTTACCCTCATCCGTCCCCTATTCCTACCCCGTACGCTAACACTAACCCGTGCCCTCACACGTACGCTCACCCTAAACCGTTGCCTTTCCCTCACCTGGACCCTAAACGGTCCACGTCCCCTAACCCTAACCCTAGCCCGAACGCTAACCCTAACCCTTCCCCTTAGACTTACCGTCACCCGTCCCCTAATCCTAAACTGTACGCTAACACTAACCCGTGCCCTCACACGTACGCTCACCCTAAACTGTTGCCGTACCCTCACCTGGACCCTAAACCGTCCCCGTCCCCTAACCCTAACCCTAGCCCGAACCCTAACACTAACCCTTCCCCGAAGCCTTACCCTCACCCGTCCCCTAATCCTAACCCGTACGCTAACACTAACCCATACTCTCACACGTACGCTCACCCTAAACCGTTGCCGTACACTCACCTGGACCCTAAACCGTCCCCGTCTCCTAACCCTAACCCTAGCCCGAACCCTAATCCTAACCCTTCCCCGAAGCTTTACCCTCACCCGTCCCCTAATCCTAACCCGTACGCTAACACTAACCCGTGCCCTCACACGTACGCTCACCCTAAACCGTTGCCGTACCCTCACCTGGACCCTAAACCGTCCACGTCCCCTAACCCTAACCCTAGCCCGAATCCTAACCCTAACCCTTCCCAGAAGCCTTACCCTCACCCGTCCCCTAATCCTAACCCGTACGCTAACACTAACCTGTGCCCTCACACGTACGCTCACCCAAAACCGTTGTCGTAACCTCACCTGGACCCTAAACCGTCCCCGTCCCCTAACCCTAACCCTAGCCCGAGCTCTAACCCTAACCCTTCCCCGAAGCCTTACCCTCACCCGTCTCATAATCGTAACACGTACGTTAACACTAACCCGTGCCCTCACACGTACGCTCACACTAAACTGTTGCCGTACCCTCACCTGGATCCTAAACCGTCCCCGTCCCCTAACCCCAACCCCAGCCCGAACCCTAACAATAACCCTTCCCCAGAGCCTTACCCTCACCCGTCCCCTAATCCTAAACCGTACGCTAACACTAACCCGTGCACTCACACGTACGCTCACCCTAAACCATTGTCGTACCCTCACTTGTACCGTAAACCATCCCCGTTACCTAACCCTAACCCTAGCCCGAGCGCTAACCCTAACCCTTCCCCGAAGCCTTACCCTCATCCGTCCCCTAATCCTAAACCGTACGCTAACACTAACCCGTGCCCTCACACGTACGCTCACCCTAAACAGTTTTCGTACCCTCACCTCGACCCTAAACCGTCCCCGTCCCCTAACCCTAACCCTAGCCCGAGCCCTAACCCTAACCCTTCCCCGAAGCCTTACCCTCACCCGTACCCTAATCCTAACCCGTACGCTAACACTAACCCGTGCCCTCACACGTACGCTCACCCTAAACTGTTGCCGTACCCTCAACTGGACCCTAAACCATCCCCGTCCCCTAACCCTAACCCTAGCCCGAACCCTAACACTAACCGTTCCCCGAAGCCTTACCCTCATCCGTCCCCTAATCCTAAACTGTACGCTAACACTAACCCGTGCCCTCACACGTACGCTCACCCTAAACCGTTGTCGTACCCTCACCTGGACCCTAAACCGTCCCCGTCCCCTAACCCTAACCCTAGCCCGAGCCCTAACCCTAACCCTTCCCCGAAGGCTTACCCTCACCCGTCCCCTAATCCTAACCCGTATGCTAACACTAACCCGTGCCCTCACACGTACGCTCACCCTAAACTGTTGCCGTACCCTCAACTGGACCCTAAACCGTCCCCGTCCCCTAACCCTAACCCTAGCCCGAACCCTAACACTAACCCTTCCCCGAAGCCTTACCCTACCCGTCCCCTAATCCTAACCCGTACGCTAACACTAACCCATGCTCTCACACGTACACTCACCCTAAACCGTTGCCGTACCCTCACCTAGACCCTAAACCGTCCCCGTCCCCTAACCCTAACCCTAGCCCGAACCCTAACACTAACACTTCCCCGAAGCCTTACCCTCACCCGTCCCCTAATCCTAACCCGTACGCTAACACTAACCCGTGCCCTCACACGTACGCTCACCCTAAACCGTTGTTGTACCCTCACCTGGACCCTAAACCGCCCCCGTCCCCTAACCCTAACCCTAGCCCGAACCCTAACCCTAACCCTTCCCCGAAGCCTTACCCTCACCCATCCCCTAATCCTAACCCGTACGCTAACACTAACCCGTGCCCTCACACGTACGCTCACCCTAAACTCTTGCCGTACCCTCACCTGTACCATAAACCGTCCCATCCCCTAACCCTAACCCTAGCACGAACCCTAACCCTAACCCTTCCCCGAAGGCTTACCCTCACCCGTCCCCTATTCCTAACCCGTACGCTAACACTAACCCGTGCCCTCACACGTACGCTCACCCTAAACCGTTGCCTTTCCCTCACCTGGACCCTAAACGGTCCACGTCCCCTAACCCTAACCCTAGCCCGAACGCTAACCCTAACCCTTCCCCTTAGCCTTACCGTCACCCGTCCCCTAATCCTAAACTGTACGCTAACACTAACCCGTGCCCTCACATGTACGCTCACCCTAAACTGTTGCCGTACCCTCACCTGGACCCTAAACCGTCCCCGTCCCCTAACCCTAACCCTAGCCCGAACCCTAACCCTAACGCTTCCCCGAAGCCTTACCCTCACCCGTCCCCTATTCCTAACCCGTACGCTAACACTAACCCGTGCCCTCACACGTACGCTCACCCTAAACCGTTGCCTTTCCCTCACCTGGACCCTAAACGGTCCCCGTCCCCTAGCCCGAACGCTAACCCTAACCCTTCCCCTTAGCCTTACCCTCACCCGTCCCCTAATCCTAAACTGTACGCTAACACTAACCCATGCCCTCACACGTACGCTCACCCTAAACCGTTGTCGTACCCTCACCTGGACCGTAAACCGTCCCCGTCCCCTAACCCTAACCCTAGCCCGAACCCTAACCCTAAACCTTCCCCGAAGCCTTACCCTCACCCGTCTCCTAATCCTAACCCGTACGCTAACACTAACCCGTGCCCTCACACGTACGCTCACCCTAAACCGTTGTCGTACCCTCACCTGGACCCTAAAACTTCCCCGTCCCCTAACCCTAACCCTAGCCCGAGCTCTAACCCTAACCCTTCCACGAAGCCTTACCCTCACCCGTCCCCTAATCCTAACCCGTACGCTAACACTAACCCGTGCCCTCACACGTACGCTCACCCTAAACTGTTGCCGTACCCTCACCTGGACCCTAAACCGTCCCCGTCCCCTAACCCTAACCCTAGCCCGAACCCTAACACTAACCCTTCCCCGAAGCCTTACCCTCACCCGTCCCCTAATCCTAACCCTTACGCTAACACTAACCAATGCTCTCACACGTACACTCACCCTAAACCGTTGCCGTACCCTCACCTGGACCCTAAACCGTCCCCTAACCCTAACCCTAACCCTAGCCCGAACCCTAATCCTAACCCTTCCCCGAAGCCTTACCCTCACCCGTCCCCTAATCCTAACCCGTACGCTAACACTAACCCATGCCCTCACATGTACGCTCACCCTAAACCGTTCTCATACCCTCATCTGGACCCTAAACCGTCCCAGTCCCCTAACCCTAAGCCTAGCCCGAACCCTAACACTAACCCTTCCCCGAAGCCTTACCCTCACCCGTCCCCTAATCCTAACCCGTACGCTAACACTAACCCGTGCCCTCACACGTACGCTCACCCTAAACTGTTGCCATACCCTCACCTGGACCCTAAACCGTCCCCATCCCCTAACCCTAACCCTAGCCCAAACCCTAACACTAACCCTTCCCCGAAGCCTTACCCTCACCCGTCCCCTAATCCTAACCCGTACGCTAACACTAACCCGTGCCCTCACACGTACGCTCACCCTAAACTGTTGCCGTACCCTCACCTGTACCATAAACCGTCCCCATCCCCTAACCCTAACCCTAGCCCGAACCCTAACCCTAACGCTTCCCCGAAGCCTTACCCTCACCCGTCCCCTATTCCTAACCCGTACGCTAACACTAACCCGTGCCCTCACACGTACGCTCACCCTAAACCGTTGCCTTTCCCTCACCTGGACCCTAAACGGTCCCCGTCCCCTAACCTTAACCCTAGCCCGAACGCTAACCCTAACCCTTCCCCGAAGCCTTACCCTCACCCGTCCCCTAATCCTAAACTGTACGCTAACACTAACCCGTGCCCTCACACGTACGCTCACCCTAAACCGTTGTCGTACCCTCACCTGGAACCTAAACCGTCCCCGTCCCCTAACCCTAACCCTAGCCCGAACCCTAACCCTAACCCTTCCCCGAAACCTTACCCTCACCCGTCCCCTAATCCTAACCCGTACGCTAACAGTAACCTGTGCCCTCACACGTACGCTCACCCAAAACCGTTGTTGTACCCTCACCTGGACCCTAAACCGTCCCCGTCCCCTAACCCTAACCCTAGCCCGAACTCTAACCTTAACCCCTCCCCGAAGCCTTACCCTCACCCATCCCATAATCCTAATCTGTACGCTAACACTAACCCGTGCACTCACACTTACGCTCACCCTAAACCGTTGTCGTACCCTCACCTAGACCCTAAACCGTCCCCGTCCCCTAATCCCAACACCAGCCCGAACCCTAACAATAACCCTTCCCCAGAGCCTTACCCTCACCCGTCCCCTAATCCTAAACCGTACGCTAACACTAACCCGTGCACTCAGACGTACGCTCACCCTAAACTGTTGTCGTACCCTCACTTGTACCGAAAACCATCCCGGTCACCTAACCCTAACCCTAGCCCGAGCCCTGACCCTAACCCTTCTCCGAAGCCTTACCCTCACCTGTCCCCTAATCCTAACCCGTATGCTAACACTAACCCGTGCCCTCACATGTACGCTCACCCTAAACCGTTGCCGTACCCTCACCTGGACCCTAAACCGTCCCCGTCCCCTAACCCTAACCGCAGCCCGAGCTCTAACCCTAATCCTTCCCCGAAGCCTTACCCTCATCCGTCCCCTATTCCTACCCCGTACGCTAACACTAACCCGTGCCCTCACACGTACGCTCACCCTAAACCGTTGCCTTTCCCTCACCTGGACCCTAAACGGTCCACGTCCCCTAACCCTAACCCTAGCCCGAACGCTAACCCTAACCCTTCCCCTTAGACTTACCGTCACCCGTCCCCTAATCCTAAACTGTACGCTAACACTAACCCGTGCCCTCACACGTACGCTCACCCTAAACTGTTGCCGTACCCTCAACTGGACCCTAAACCGTCCCCGTCCCCTAACCCTAACCCTAGCCCGAACCCTAACACTAACCCTTCCCCGAAGCCTTACCCTCACCCGTCCCCTAATCCTAACCCGTACGCTAACACTAACCCATGCTCTCACACGTACGCTCACCCTAAACCGTTGCCGTACACTCACCTGGACCCTAAACCGTCCCCGTCTCCTAACCCTAACCCTAGCCCGAACCCTAATCCTAACCCTTCCCCGAAGCCTTACCCTCACCCGTCCCCTAATCCTAACCCGTACGCTAACACTAACCCGTGCCCTCACACGTACGCTCACCCTAAACCGTTGCCGTACCCTCACCTGGACCCTAAACCGTCCACGTCCCCTAACCCTAACCCTAGCCCGAATCCTAACCCTAACCCTTCCCAGAAGCCTTACCCTCACCCGTCCCCTAATCCTAACCCGTACGCTAACACTAACCTGTGCCCTCACACGTACGCTCACCCAAAACCGTTGTCGTAACCTCACCTGGACCCTAAACCGTCCCCGTCCCCTAACCCTAACCCTAGCCCGAGCTCTAACCCTAACCCTTCCCCGAAGCCTTACCCTCACCCGTCTCATAATCGTAACACGTACGTTAACACTAACCCGTGCCCTCACACGTACGCTCACCCTAAACTGTTGCCGTACCCTCACCTGGACCCTAAACCGTCCCCGTCCCCTAACCCCAACCCCAGCCCGAACCCTAACAATAACCCTTCCCCAGAGCCTTACCCTCACCCGTCCCCTAATCCTAAACCGTACGCTAACACTAACCCGTGCACTCACACGTACGCTCACCCTAAACCATTGTCGTACCCTCACTTGTACCGTAAACCATCCCCGTTACCTAACCCTAACCCTAGCCCGAGCGCTAACCCTAACCCTTCCCCGAAGCCTTACCCTCATCCGTCCCCTAATCCTAAACCGTACGCTAACACTAACCCGTGCCCTCACACGTACGCTCACCCTAAACTGTTGCCGTACCCTCAACTGGACCCTAAAACATCCCCGTCCCCTAACCCTAACCCTAGCCCGAACCCTAACACTAACCCTTCCCCGAAGCCTTACCCTCACCCGTCCCCTAATCCTAAACTGTACGCTAACACTAACCCGTGCCCTCACACGTACGCTCACCCTAAACCGTTGCCGTACCCTCACCTGGACCCTAAACCGTCCACGTCCCCTAACCCTAACCCTAGCCCGAACCCTAACCCTAACCCTTCCCAGAAGCCTTACACTCACCCGTCCCCTAATCCTAACCCGTACGCTAACACTAACCTGTGCCCTCACACGTACGCTCACCCAAAACCGTTGTTGTACCCTCACCTGGACCCTAAACCGTCCCCGTCCCCTAACCCTAACCCTAGCCCGAACTCTAACCCTAACCCCTCCCCGAAGCCTTACCCTCACCCATCCCATAATCCTAATCTGTACGCTAACACTAACCCGTGCACTCACACTTACGCTCACCCTAAACCGTTGCCGTACCCTCACCTAGACCCTAAACCGTCCCCGTCCCCTAACCCCAACCCCAGCCCGAACCCTAACAATAACACTTCCCCAGAGCCTTACCCTCACCCGTCCCCTAATCCTAAACCGAACGCTAACACTAACCCGTTCACTCACATGTACGCTCACCCTAAACCGTTGTCGTACCCTCACTTGTACCGTAAACCATCCCCGTCACCTAACCCTAACCCTAGCCCGAGCCCTGACCCTAACCCTTCCCCGAAGCCTTACCCTCACCTGTTCCCTAATCCTAACCCGTATGCTAACACTAACCCGTGCCCTCACATGTACGCTCACCCTAAACCGTTGCCGTACCCTCACCTGGATCCTAAACCGTCCCCGTCCCCTAACCCTAACCTTAGCCCGAACCCTAACCCTAACCCTTCCCCGAAGCCTTACCCTCAACCGTCTCCTAATCCTAACCCGTAGGCTAACACTAACCCGTGCCCTCACACGTACGCTCACCCTAAACTGTTGACGTACCGTCACCTGTACCATAAACCGTCCCCATCCCCTAACCCTAACCCTAGCCCGAACCCTAACCCTAACCCTTCCCCAAAGCCTTACCCTCACCCGTCCCCTATTCCTAACCCGTACGCTAACACTAACCCGTGCCCTCACACGTACGCTCACCCTAAACTGTTGACGTACCGTCACCTGTACCATAAACCGTCCCCATCCCCTAACCCTAACCCTAGCCCGAACCCTAACCCTAACACTTCCCCGAAGCCTTACCCTCACCCGTCCCCTATTCCTAACCCGTACGCTAACATTAACCCGTGACCTCACACGTACGCTCACCCTAAACCGTTGCCGTACCCTCACCTGGACCCTAAACGGTCCCCGTCCCCTAACCCTAACCCTAGCCCGAGCCCTAACCCTAACCCTTCCCCGAAGGCTTACCCTCACCCGTACCCTAATCCTAACCCGTACGCTAACACTAACCCGTGCCCTCACACGTACGCTCACCCTAAACTGTTGCCATACACTCAACTGGACCCTAAACTGTCCCCGTCCCCTAACCCTAACCCTAGCCCAAACCCTAACACTAACCCTTCCCCGAAGCCTTACTCTCACCCGTCCCCTAATCCTAAACTGTACGCTAACACTAACCCGTGCCCTCACACGTACGCTCACCCTAAACCATTCCCGTACCCTCACCTGGACCCTAAACCGTCCACGCCCCCTAACCCTAACCCTAGCCCGAACCCTAACCCTAACCCTTCCCAGAAGCCTTACCCTCACCCGTCCCCTAATCCTAACCCATACGCTAACACTAACCTGTGCCCTCACACGTACGCTCACCCAAAACACATGTTGTACCCTCACCTGGACTCTAAACCGTCCCCGTCCCCTAACACTAACCCTAACCCTAGCCCGAACTCTAACCCTAACCCCTCCCCGAAGCCTTACCCTCACCCATCCCATAATCCTAATCTGTACGCTAACACTAACCCGTGCACTAACACTTACGCTCACCCTAAACTGTTGCCGTACCCTCACCTAGACCCTAAACCGTCCCCGTCCCCTAACCCCAACCCCAGCCCGAACCCTAACAATAACCCTTCCCCAGAGCCTTACCCTCACCCGTCCCCTAATCCTAAACCGTACGCGAACACTACCACGGGCACTCACACGTACGCTCACCCTAAACCGTTGTCGTACCCTCACTTGTATCGTAAACCATCCCCGTTACCTAACCCTAACCCTAGCCCGAGCCCTGACCCTAACCCTTCCCCGAAGCCTTACCCTCACCCGTCCCCTAATCCTAACCCGTATGCTAACACTAACCCGTGCCCTCACATGTACGCTCACCCTAAACCGTTGCCGTACCCTCACCTGGACCCTAAACCGTCCCCGTCCCCTAACCCTAACCCTAGCCCGAACCCTAACCCTAACCCTTCCCCGAAGCCTTACCCTCAAACGTCCCCTATTCCTAACCCGTACGCTAACACTAACCCGTGCCCTCACACGTACGCTCACCCTAAACTGTTGACGTACCGTCACCTGTACCATAAACCGTCCCCATACCCTAACCCTAACCCTAGCACGAACCCTAACCCTAACCCTTCCCCGAAGCCTTACCCTCACCCGTACCCTATTCCTAACCCGTACGCTAACACTAACCCGTGCCCTCACACGCACGCTCACCCTAAACTGTTGACGTACCGTCACCTGTACCATAAAACGTCCCCATACCCTAACCCTAACCCTAGCCCGAACCCTAACCCTAACCCTTCCCCGAAGCCTTACCCTCACCCGTACCCTATTCCTAACCCGTACGCTAACACTAACCCGTGCCCTCACACGTACGCTCACCCTAAACCGTTGCCTTTCCCTCACCTGGACCCTAAACCGTCCCCGTCCCCTAACCCTAACCCTAGCCCGAACGCTAACCCTAACCCTTCCCCGAAGCCTTACCCTCACCCGTCCCCTAATCCTAAACTGTACGCTAACACTAACCCGTGCCCTCACACGTACACTCACCCTAAACCGTTGTCGTACCCTCACCTGGACCCTAAACCGTCCCCGTCCCCTAACCCAAACCCTAGCCCGAGCCCTAACCCTAACCCTTCCCCGAAGGCTTACCCTCACCCGTACCCTAATCCTAACCCGTACGCTAACACTAACCCGTGCCCTCACACGTACGCTCACCCTAAACCGTTGCCGTACCCTCACCTGGACCCTAAACCGTCCCCGTCCCCTAACCCTAACCCTAGCCCGAACCGTAACCCTAACCCTTCCCCGAAGCCTTACCCTCACCCGTCTCCTAATCCTAACCCGTACGCTAACACCAACCCATACCCTAACACGTACACTCACCCTAAACCGTTGTCGTACCCTCACCTGGACCCTAAACCGTCCCCGTCCCCTAACCCTAACCCTAGCCCGAGCTCTAACCCTAACCCTTCCCCGAAGCCTTACCCTCACCCGTCCCCTAATTCTAACCCGTACGCTAACACTAACCCGTGCCCTCCCACGTACGCTCACCCTAAACTGTTGCCGTACCCTCACCTGGACCCTAAACCGTCCCCGTCCCCTAACCCTAACCCTAGCCCGAACCCTAACACTAACCCTTCCCCGAAGCCTTACCCTCACCCTTCCCCTAATACTATCCCGTACGCTAACACTAACCCGTGCCCTCACACGTACGCTCACCCTAAACCGTTGTTGTACCCTCACCTGGACCCTAAACCGCCCCCGTCCCCTAACCCTAACCCTAGCCCGAACCCTAACCCTAACCCTTCCCCGAAGCCTTACCCTCACGCATCCCGTAATCCTAACCCGTACGGTAACACTAACCCGTGCCCTCACACGTACGCTCACCCTAAACTCTTGCCGTACCCTCACCTGTACCATAAACCGTCCCCATCCCCTAACCCTAACCCTAGCCCGAACCCTAACCCTAACCCTTCCCCGAAGCCTTACCCTCACCCGTCCCCTATTCCTACCCCGTACGCTAACACTAACCCGTGCCCTCACACGTACGCTCACCCTAAACCGTTGCCTTTCCCTCACCTGGACCCTAAACGGTCCACGTCCCCTAACCCTAACCCTAGCCCGAACGCTAACCCTAACCCTTCCCCTTAGCCTTACCGTCACCCGTCCCCTAATCCTAAACTGTACGCTAACACTAACCCGTGCCCTCACACGTACGCTCACCCTAAACTGTTGCCGTACCCTCACCTGGACCCTAAACCGTCCCCGTCCCCTAACCCTAACCCTAGCCCGAACCCTAACACTAACCCTTCCCCGAAGCCTTACCCTCACCCGTCCCCTAATCCTAACCCGTACGTTAACACTAACCCATGCTCTCACACGTACGCTCACCCTAAACCGTTGCCGTACACTCACCTGGACCCTAAACCGTCCCCGTCCCCTAACCCTAACCCTAGCCCGAACCCTAATCCTAACCCTTCCCCGAAGCCTTACCCTCACCCGTCCCCTAATCCTAACCCGTACGCTAACACTAACCCGTGCCCTCACACGTACGCTCACCCTAAACCGTTGCCGTACCCTCACCTGGACCCTAAACCGTCCACGTCCCCTAACCCTAACCCTAGCCCGAATCCAAACCCTAACCCTTCCCAGAAGCCTTACCCTCACCCGTCCCCTAATCCTAACCCGTACGCTAACACTAACCTGTGCCCTCACACGTACGCTCACCCAAAACCGTTGTCGTAACCTCACCTGGACCCTAAACTGTCCCCGTCCCCTAACCCTAACCCTTGCCCGAGCTCTAACCCTAACCCTTCCCCGAAGCCTTACCCTCACCCGTCTCATAATCGTAACACGTACGTTAACACTAACCCGTGCCCTCACACGTACGCTCACCCTAAACTGTTGCCGTACCCTCACCTGGACCCTAAACCGTCCCCGTCCCCTAACCCCAACCCCAGCCCGAACCCTAACAATAACCCTTCCCCAGAGCCTTACCCTCACCCGTCCCCTAATCCTAAACCGTACGCTAACACTAACCCGTGCACTCACACGTACGCTCACCCTAAACCATTGTCGTACCCTCACTTGTACCGTAAACCATCCCCGTTACCTAACCCTAACCCTAGCCCGAGTGCTAACCCTAACCCTTCCCCGAAGCCTTACCCTCATCCGTCCCCTAATCCTAAACCGTACGCTAACACTAACCCGTGCCCTCACACGTACGCTCACCCTAAACAGTTGTCGTACCCTCACCTGGACCCTAAACCGTCCCCGTCCCCTAACCCTAACCCTAGCCCGAGCCCTAACCCTAACCCTTCCCCGAAGGCTTACCCTCACCCGTACCCTAATCCTAACCCGTACGCTAACACTAACCCGTGCACTCACACGTACGCTCACCCTAAACTGTTGCCGTACCCTCAACTGGACCCTAAACCATCCCCGTCCCCTAACCCTAACCCTAGCCCGAACCCTAACACTAACACTTCCCCGAAGCCTTACCCTCACCCGTCCCCTAATCCTAAACTGTACGCTAACACTAACCCGTGCCCTCACACGTACGCTCACCCTAAACCGTTGCCGTACCCTCACCTGGACCCTAAACCGTCCACGTCCCCTAACCCTAACCCTAGCCCGAACCCTAACCCTAACCCTTCCCAGAAGCCTTACCCTCACCCGTCCCCTAATCCTAACCCGTACGCTAACACTAACCTGTGCCCTCACACGTACGCTCACCCAAAACCGTTGTTGTACCCTCACCTGGACCCTAAACTGTCCCCGTCCCCTAACCCTAACCCTAGCCCGAACTCTAACCCTAACCCCTCCCTGAAGCCTTACCCTCACCCATCCCATAATCCTAATCTGTACGCTAACACTAACCCGTGCACTCACACTTACGCTCACCCTAAACCGTTGCCGTACCCTCACCTAGACCCTAAACCGTCCCCGTCCCCTAACCCCAACCCCAGCCCGAACCCTAACAATAACCCTTCCCCAGAGCCTTACCCTCACCCGTCCCCTAATCCTAAACCGAACGCTAACACTAACCCGTTCACTCACACGTACGCTCACCCTAAACCGTTGTCGTACCCTCACTTGTACCGTAAACCATCCCCGTCACCTAACCCTAACCCTAGCCCGAGCCCTGACCCTAACCCTTCCCCGAAGCCTTACCCTCACCCGTCCCCTATTCCTAACCCGTACGCTAACACTAACCCGTGCCCTCACACGTACGCTCACCCTAAACCGTTGCCTTTCCCTCACCTGGACCCTAAACCGTCCCCGTCCCCTAACCCTAACCCTAGCCCGAACGCAAACCCTAACCCTTCCCCGAAGCCTTACCCTCATCCGTCCCCTAATCCTAAACTGTACGCTAACACTAACCCGTGCCCTCACACGTACGCTCACCCTAAAACGTTGTCGTACCCTCACCTGGACCCTAAACCGTCCCCGTCCCCTAACCCTAACCCTAGCCGGAGCCCTAACCCTAACCCTTCCCCGAAGGCTTACCCTCACCCGTCCCCTAATCCTAACCCGTACGCTAACACTAACCCGTGCCCTCACACGTACGCTCACCCTAAACTGTTGACGTACCGTCACCTGTACCATAAACCGTCCCCATCCCCTAACCCTAACCCTAGCCCGAACCCTAACCCTAACCCTTCCCCGAAGCCTTACCCTCACCCGTCCCCTATTCCTAACCCGTATGCTAACACTAACCCGTGCCCTCACACGTACGCTCACCCTAAACCGTTGCCGTACCCTCACCTGGACCCTAAACGGTCCCCGTCCCCTAACCCTAACCCTAGCCCGAACCCTAACAATAACCCTTCCCCGAAGCCTTACCCTCACCCGTCTCCTAATCCTAACCCGTACGCTAACACTAACCCGTGCCCTCACACGTACAATCACCCTAAACCGTTGTCGTACCCTCACCTGGACCCTAAACCGTCCCCATCCCCTAACCCTAACCCTAGCCCGAGCTCTAACCCTAACCCTTCCCCGAAGCCTTACCCTCACCCGTCCCCTAATCCTAACCCGTACGCTAACACTAACCCGTGCCCTCACACGTATGCTCACCCTAAACTGTTGCCGTACCCTCAACGGGACCCTAAACCGTCCCCGTCCCCTAACCCTAACCCTAGCCCGAACCCTAACACTAACCCTTCCCCGAAGCCTTACCCTCACCCGTCCCCTAATACTAACCCGTACGCTAACACTAACCCGTGCCCTCACACGTACGCTCACACTAAACCGTTGTTGTACCCTGACCTGGACCCTAAACCGCCCCCGTCCCCTAACCCTAACCCTAGCCCGAACCCTAACCCTAACCCTTCCCCGAAGCCTTACCCTCACCCATCCCCTAATCCTAACCCGTACGCTAACACTAACCCGTGCCCTCACACGTACGCTCACCCTAAACTCTTGCCGTACCCTCACCTGTACCATAAACCGTCCCCATCCCCTAACCCTAACCCTAGCCCGAACCCTAACCCTAACCCTTCCCCGAAGGCTTACCCTCACCCGTCCCCTATTCCTAACCCGTACGCTAACATTAACCCGTGCCCTCACACGTACGCTCACCCTAAACCGTTGCCTTTCCCTCACCTGGACCCTAAACGGTCCACGTCCCCTAACCCTAACCCTAGCCCGAACGCTAACCCTAACCCTTCACCTTAGCCTTACCGTCACCCGTCCCCTAATCCTAAACTGTACGCTAACACTAACCCGTGCCCTCACACGTACGCTCAACCTAAACTGTTGCCGTACCCTCACCTGGACCCTAAACCGTCCCCGTCCCCTAACCCTAACCCTAGCCCGAACCCTAACACTAACCCTTCCCCGAAACCTTACCCTCACCCCTCCCCTAATCCTAACCCGTACGCTAACACTAACCCATGCTCTCACACGTACGCTCACCCTAAACCGTTGCCGTACACTCACCTGGACGCTAAACCGTCCCCGTCCCCTAACCCTAACCCTAGCCCGAACCCTAATCCTAACCCTTCCCCGAAGCCTTACCCTCACCCGTCCCCTAATCCTAACCCGTACGCTAACACTAACCCGTGCCCTCACACGTACGCTCACCCTAAACCGTTGCCGTACCCTCACCTGGACCCTAAACCGTCCACGTCCCCTAACCCTAACCCTAGCCCGAATCCTAACCCTAACCCTTCCCAGAAGCCTTACCCTCACCCGTCCCCTAATCCTAACCCGTACGCTAACACTAACCTGTGCCCTCACACGTACGCTCACCCAAAACCGTTGTCGTACCCTCACCTGGACCCTAAACCGTCCCCGTCCCCTAACCCTAACCCTAGCCGGAGCTCTAACCCTAACCCTTCCCCGAAGCCTTACCCTCACCCGTCCCCTAATCCTAACCCGTACGCTAACACTAACCCGTGCCCTCACACGTACGCTCACCCTAAACTGTTGCCGTACCCTCACCTGTACCATAAACCGTCCCCATCCCCTAACCCTAACCCTTGCCCGAACCCTAACCCTAACGCTTCCCCGAAGCCTTACCCTCACCCGTCCCCTATTCCTAACCTGTACGCTAACACTAACCCGTGCCCTCACACGTACGCTCACCCTAAACCGTTGCCTTTCCCTCACCTGGACCCTAAACGGTCCCCGTCCCCTAGCCCGAACGCTAACCCTAACCCTTCCCCTTGCCTTACCCTCACCCGTCCCCTAATCCTAAACTGTACGCTAACACTAACCCGTGCCCTCACACGTACGCTCACCCTAAACCGTTGTCGTACCCTCACCTGGACCCTAAACGTCACCGTCCCCTAACCCTAACCCTAGCCCGAACCCTAACCCTAACCCTTCCCCGAAGCCGTACCCTCAACCGTCTCCTAATCCTAACCCGTACGCTAACACTAACCCGTGCCCTCACACGTACGCTCACCCTAAACCGTTGTCGTACCCTCACCTGGACCCTAAAACTTCCCCGTCCCCTAACCCTAACCCTAGCCCGAGCTCTAACCCTAACGCTTCCACGAAGCCTTACCCTCACCCGTCCCCTATTCCTAACCCATACGCTAACACTAACCCATGCCCTCACACGTACGCTCACCCTAAACTGTTGACGTACCGTCACCTGTACCATAAACCGTCCCCATCCCCTAACCCTAACCCTAGCCCGAACCCTAACCCTAACCCTTCCCCGAAGCCTTACCCTCACCCGTCCCCTATTCCTAACCCGTACGCTAACACTAACCCATGCCCTCACACGTACGCTCACCCTAAACCATTGCCTTTCCCTTACCTGGACCCTAAACCGTCCCCGTCCCCTAACCCTGACCCTAGCCCGAACGCTAACCCTAACACTTCCCCGAAGCCTTACCCTCACCCGTCCCCTAATCCTAAACTGTACGCTAACACTAACCCGTGCCCTCACACGTACGCTCACCCTAAACCGTTGTCGTACCCTCACCTGGACCCTAAACCGTCCCCGTCCCCTAACCCTAACCCTAGCCCGAGCCCTAACCCTAACCCTTCCCCGAAGGCTTACCCTCACCCGTACCCTAATCCTAACCCGTACGCTAACACTAACCCGTGCCCTCACACGTACGCTCACCCTAAACCGTTGCCATACCCTCACCTGGACCCTAAACCGTCCCCGTCCCCTAACCCTAACCCTAGCCCGAACCCTAACCCTAACCCTTCCCCGAAGCCTTACCCTCACCAGTCTCCTAATCCTAACCCGTACGCTAACACTAACCCATGCCCTCACACGTACACTCACCCTAAACCGTTGTCGTACCCTCACCTGGACCCTAAACCGTCCCCGTCCCCTAACCCTAACCCTAGCCCGAGCTCTAAACCTAACCCTTCCCCGAAGCCTTACCCTCACCCGTCCCCTAATACTAACCCGTACGCTAACACTAACCCGTGCCCTCCCACGTACGCTCACCCTAAACTTTTGCCGTACCCTCACCTGGACCCTAAACCGTCCCCGTCCCCTAAACCTAACCCTAGCGTGAACGCTAACACTAACCCCTTCCCGAAGCCTTACTCTTACCCGTCCTCTAATACTAACCGGTACGCTAACACTAACCCGTGCCCTCCCACGTACGCTCACCCTAAACCGTTGTTGTACCCTCACCTGGACCCTAAACCGCCCCCGTCCCCTAACCCTAACCCTAGCCCGAACCCTAACCCTAACCCTTCCCCGAAGCCTTACCCTCACCCATCCCCTAATCCTAACCCGTACGCTAACACTAACCCGTGCCCTCACACGTACGCTCACCCTAAACTCTTGCCGTACCCTCACCTGTACCATAAACCGTCCCCATCCCCTAACCCTAACCCTAGCCCGAACCCTAACCCTAACCCTTCCCCGAAGGCTTACCCTCACCCGTCCCCTATTCCTAACCCGTACGCTAACATTAACCCGTGCCCTCACACGTACGCTCACCCTAAACCGTTGCCTTTCCCTCACCTGGACCCTAAACGGTCCACGTCCCCTAACCCTAACCCTAGCCCGAACGCTAACCCTAACCCTTCACCTTAGCCTTACCGTCACCCGTCCCCTAATCCTAAACTGTACGCTAACACTAACCCGTGCCCTCACACGTACGCTCAACCTAAACTGTTGCCGTACCCTCACCTGGACCCTAAACCGTCCCCGTCCCCTAACCCTAACCCTAGCCCGAACCCTAACACTAACCCTTCCCCGAAACCTTACCCTCACCCCTCCCCTAATCCTAACCCGTACGCTAACACTAACCCATGCTCTCACACGTACGCTCACCCTAAACCGTTGCCGTACACTCACCTGGACGCTAAACCGTCCCCGTCCCCTAACCCTAACCCTAGCCCGAACCCTAATCCTAACCCTTCCCCGAAGCCTTACCCTCACCCGTCCCCTAATCCTAACCCGTACGCTAACACTAACCCGTGCCCTCACACGTACGCTCACCCTAAACCGTTGCCGTACCCTCACCTGGACCCTAAACCGTCCACGTCCCCTAACCCTAACCCTAGCCCGAATCCTAACCCTAACCCTTCCCAGAAGCCTTACCCTCACCCGTCCCCTAATCCTAACCCGTACGCTAACACTAACCTGTGCCCTCACACGTACGCTCACCCAAAACCGTTGTCGTACCCTCACCTGGACCCTAAACCGTCCCCGTCCCCTAACCCTAACCCTAGCCGGAGCTCTAACCCTAACCCTTCCCCGAAGCCTTACCCTCACCCGTCCCCTAATCCTAACCCGTACGCTAACACTAACCCGTGCCCTCACACGTACGCTCACCCTAAACTGTTGCCGTACCCTCACCTGTACCATAAACCGTCCCCATCCCCTAACCCTAACCCTTGCCCGAACCCTAACCCTAACGCTTCCCCGAAGCCTTACCCTCACCCGTCCCCTATTCCTAACCTGTACGCTAACACTAACCCGTGCCCTCACACGTACGCTCACCCTAAACCGTTGCCTTTCCCTCACCTGGACCCTAAACGGTCCCCGTCCCCTAGCCCGAACGCTAACCCTAACCCTTCCCCTTGCCTTACCCTCACCCGTCCCCTAATCCTAAACTGTACGCTAACACTAACCCGTGCCCTCACACGTACGCTCACCCTAAACCGTTGTCGTACCCTCACCTGGACCCTAAACGTCACCGTCCCCTAACCCTAACCCTAGCCCGAACCCTAACCCTAACCCTTCCCCGAAGCCGTACCCTCAACCGTCTCCTAATCCTAACCCGTACGCTAACACTAACCCGTGCCCTCACACGTACGCTCACCCTAAACCGTTGTCGTACCCTCACCTGGACCCTAAAACTTCCCCGTCCCCTAACCCTAACCCTAGCCCGAGCTCTAACCCTAACGCTTCCACGAAGCCTTACCCTCACCCGTCCCCTATTCCTAACCCATACGCTAACACTAACCCATGCCCTCACACGTACGCTCACCCTAAACTGTTGACGTACCGTCACCTGTACCATAAACCGTCCCCATCCCCTAACCCTAACCCTAGCCCGAACCCTAACCCTAACCCTTCCCCGAAGCCTTACCCTCACCCGTCCCCTATTCCTAACCCGTACGCTAACACTAACCCATGCCCTCACACGTACGCTCACCCTAAACCATTGCCTTTCCCTTACCTGGACCCTAAACCGTCCCCGTCCCCTAACCCTGACCCTAGCCCGAACGCTAACCCTAACACTTCCCCGAAGCCTTACCCTCACCCGTCCCCTAATCCTAAACTGTACGCTAACACTAACCCGTGCCCTCACACGTACGCTCACCCTAAACCGTTGTCGTACCCTCACCTGGACCCTAAACCGTCCCCGTCCCCTAACCCTAACCCTAGCCCGAGCCCTAACCCTAACCCTTCCCCGAAGGCTTACCCTCACCCGTACCCTAATCCTAACCCGTACGCTAACACTAACCCGTGCCCTCACACGTACGCTCACCCTAAACCGTTGCCATACCCTCACCTGGACCCTAAACCGTCCCCGTCCCCTAACCCTAACCCTAGCCCGAACCCTAACCCTAACCCTTCCCCGAAGCCTTACCCTCACCAGTCTCCTAATCCTAACCCGTACGCTAACACTAACCCATGCCCTCACACGTACACTCACCCTAAACCGTTGTCGTACCCTCACCTGGACCCTAAACCGTCCCCGTCCCCTAACCCTAACCCTAGCCCGAGCTCTAAACCTAACCCTTCCCCGAAGCCTTACCCTCACCCGTCCCCTAATACTAACCCGTACGCTAACACTAACCCGTGCCCTCCCACGTACGCTCACCCTAAACTTTTGCCGTACCCTCACCTGGACCCTAAACCGTCCCCGTCCCCTAAACCTAACCCTAGCGTGAACGCTAACACTAACCCCTTCCCGAAGCCTTACTCTTACCCGTCCTCTAATACTAACCGGTACGCTAACACTAACCCGTGCCCTCCCACGTACGCTCACCCTAAACCGTTGTTGTACCCTCACCTGGACCCTAAACCGTCCCCGTCCCCTAACCCTAACCCTAGCCCGAACCCTAATCCTAACCCTTCCCCGAAGCCTTACCCTCACCCGTCCCCTAATCCATCCCGTACGCTAACACTAACCCGTGCCCTCACACGTACGCTCACCCTGAACCGCTACCGTACCCTCACTGGACCCTAAACCGTCCACGTCCCCTAACCCTAACCCTAGCCCGAACCCTAACCCTAACCCTTCCCCTTAGCCTTACCCTCACCCGTCCCCTATTCCTAACCCGTACGCTAACACTAACCCGTGCCCTCACACGTACGCTCACCCTAAACCGTTGCCTTTCCCTCACCTGGACCCTAAACGGCACCCGTCCCCTAACCCTAACCCTAGCCCGAACGCTAACCCTAACCCTTCCCCTTAGCCTTACCCTCACCCGTCCCCTAATCCTAAACCGTACGCTAACACTAACCCGTGCCCTCACACGTACGCTCACCCTAAACCGTTGTCGTACCCTCACCTGGACCCTAAACCGTCTCCGTCCCCTAACCCTAACCCTAGCCCGAACACTAACCCTAACCCTTCCCCGAAGCCTTACCCTCACCCGTCTCCTAATCCTAACCCGTACGCTAACACTAACCCGTGCCCTCACACGTACGCTCACCCTAAACCGTTGTCGTACCCTCACCTGGACCCTAAACCGTCCCCGTCCCCTACCCTAACCCTAGCCCGAGCTCTAACCCTAACCCTTCCCCGAAGCCTTACCCTCACCCGTCCCCTAATCCTAACCCGTACGCTAACACTAACCCGTGCCCTCACACGAACGCTCACCCTAAACTGTTGCCGTACCCTCACCTGGACCCTAAACCGTCCCCGTCCCCTAACCCTAACCCTAGCCCGAACCCTAACACTAACCCTTCCCCGAAGCCTTACCATCACCCGTCCCCTAATCCTAACCCGTACGCTAACACTAACCCATGCTCTCACACGTACGCTCACCCTAAACCGTTGCCGTACCCTCACCTGGACCCTAAACCGTCCCCGTCCCCTAAACCTAACCCTAGCCCGAACCCTAATCCTAACCCTTCCCCGAAGCCTTACCCTCACCCGTCCCCTAATCCTAACCCGTACGCTAACACTAACCCGAGCCCTCACACGTACGCTCACCCTAAACCGTTGCCGTACCCTCACCTGGACCCTAAACCGTCCACGTGCCCTAATCCTAACCCTAGCCCGAACCCTAACCCTAACCCTTCCCAGAAGCCTTACCCTCACCCGTCCCCTAATCCTAACCCGTACGCTAACACTAACTTGTGGCCTCACACGTAGGCTCACCCAAAACACATGTTGTACCCTCACCTGGACTCTAAACCGTCCCCGTCCCCTAACCCTAACCCTAGCCCGAACTCTAACCCTAACCCCTCCCCGAAGCCTTACCCTCACCCATCCCATAATCCTAAGCTGTACGCTAACACTAACCTGTGCACTCACACTTACGCTCACCCTAAACTGTTGCTGTACCCTCACATAGACCCTAAACCGTCCCCGTGCCCTAACCCCAACCCCAGCCCGAACCCTAACCCTAACCCTTCCCCGAAGCCTTACCCTCACCCGTCTCCTAATCCTAACCCGTACGCTAACACTAACCCGTACCCTAACACGTACACTCACCCTAAACCGTTGTCGTACCCTCACCTGGACCCTAAACCGTCCCCGTCCCCTAACCCTAACCCTAGCCCGAACCCTAATCCTAACCCTTCCCCGAAGCCTTACCCTCACCCGTCACCTAATCCTAACCCGTACGCTAACACTAACCCGTGCCCTCACACGTACGCTCACCCTAAACCGTTGCCGTACCCTCACCTGGACCCTAAACCGTCCACGTCCCCTAACCCTAACCCTAGCCCGAACCCTAACCCTAACCCTTCCCAGAAGCCTTACCCTCACCCGTCCCCTAATCGTAACCCGTACGCTAACACTAACCTGTGCCCTCACACGTACGCTCACCCAAAACCGTTGTTGTACCCTCACCTGGACCCTAAACTGTCCCCGTCCCCTAACCCTAACCCTAGCCCGAACTCTAACCCTAACCCCTCCCCGAAGTCTTACCCTCACCCATCCCATAATCCTAATCTGTACGCTAACACTAACCCATGCACTCACACTTACGCTCACCCTAAACCGTTGCCGTACCCTCACCTAGACCCTTACCCGTCCCCGTCCCCTAACCCCAACCCCAGCCCGAACCCTAACAATAACCCTTCCCCAGAGCCTTACCCTCACCCGTCCCCTAATCCTAAACCGTACGCTAACACTAACCCGTGCACTCACACGTACGCTCACCCTAAACCGTTGTCGTACCCTCACTTGTACCGTAAACCATCCCCGTTACCTAACCCTAACCCTAGCCCGAGCCCTGACCCTAACACTTACCCGAAGCCTTACCCTCACCTGTCCCCTAATCCTAACCCGTATGCTAACACTAACCCGTGCCCTCAAATGTACGCTCACCCTAAACCGTTGCCGTACCCTCACCTGGACCCTAAACCGTCCCCGTCCCTTAACCCTAACCCTAGCCCGAACCCTAACACTAACCCTTCCCCGAAGCCTTACCCTCACACGTCCCCTAATACTAAACCGTACGCTAACACTAACCCGTGCCCTCACACGTACGCTCACCCTAAACCGTTGTTGTACCCTCACCTGGACCCTTAACCGCCCAGGTCCCCTAACCCTAACACTAGCCCGAACCCTAACCCTAACCCTTCCCCGAAGCCTTATCCTCACCCATCCCCTAATCCTAACCCGTACGCTAACACTAACCCGTGCCCTCACACGTACGCTCACCCTAAACCGTTGCCTTTCCCTCACCTGGACCCTAAACGGTGCCCGTCCCCTAACCCTAACCCTAGCCCGAACGCTAACCCTAACCCTTCCCCTTAGCCTTACCCTCACCCGTCCCCTAATCCTAAACTGTACGCTAACACTAACCCGTGCCCTCACACGTACGCTCACCCTAAACCGTTGTCGTACCCTCACCTTGACCCTAAACCGTCCCTGTCCCCTAACCCTAACCCTAGCCCGAACTCTAACCCTAACCCTTCCCCGAAGCCTTACCCTCACCCGTCTCCTAATCCTAACCCGTACGCTAACACTAACCCGTGCCCTGACACGTACACTCACCCTAAACCATTCTCGTACCCTCACCTGGACCCTAAACCGTCCCCGTCCCCTAACCCTAACCCTAGCCCGAGCTCTAACCCTAACCCTTCCCCGAAGCCTTACCCTCACCCGTCCCCTATTCCTAACCCGTACGCTAACACTAACCCGTGCCCTCACACGTACGCTCACCCTAAACCGTTGCCGTACCCTCACCTGGACCCTGAACCGTCCCCGTCCCCTAAACCTAACCCTAGCGCGAACGCTAACACTAACCCTTTCCCGAAGCCTTACTCTTACCGTCCTCTAATACTAACCCGTACGCTAACACTAACCCGTGCCCTCACACGTACACTCACCCTAAACCGTTGTTGTACCCTCACCTGGACCCTAAACCGCCCCCGTCCCCTAACCCTAACCCTAGCCCGAACCCTAACCCTAACCCTTCCACGAAGCCTTACCCTCACCCATCCCCTAATCCTAACCCGTACGCTAACACTAACCCGTACCCTCACACGTACGCTCACCCTAAACTGTTGCCGTACCCTCACCTGTACCATAAACCGTCCCCGTCCCCTAACCCTAACCCTAGCCCGAACCCTAACCCTAACGCTTCCCCGAAGCCTTACCCTCACCCGTCCCCTATTCCTAACCCGTACGCTAACACTAACCCGTGCCCTCACACGTACGCTCACCCTAAACCGTTGCCTTTCCCTCACCTGGACCCTAAACGGCACCCGTCCCCTAACCCTAACCCTAGCCCGAACGCTAACCCTAACCCTTCCCCTTAGCCTTACCCTCACCCGTCCCCTAATCCTAAACCGTACGCTAACACCAACCCGTGCCCTCACACGTACGCTCACCCTAAACCGTTGTCGTACCCTCACCTGGACCCTAAACCGTCCCCGTCCCCTAACCCTAACCCTAGCCCGAACACTAACCCTAACACTTCCCCGAAGCCTTACCCTCACCCGTCTCCTAATCCTAACCCGTACGCTAACACTAACCCGTGCCCTCACACGTACGCTCACCCTAAACCGTTGTCGTACCCTCACCTGGACCCTAAACCGTCCCCATCCCCTAACCCTAACCCTAGCCCGAGCTCTAACCCTAACCCTTCCCCGAAGCCTTACCCTCACCCGTCCCCTAATCCTAACCCGTACGCTAACACTAACCCGTGCCCTCACACGAACGCTCACCCTAAACTGTTGCCGTACCCTCACCTGGACCCTAAACCGTCCCCGTCCCCTAACCCTAACCCTAGCCCGAACCCTAACACTAACCCTTCCCCGAAGCCTTACCCTCACCCGTCCCCTAATCCTAACCCGTACGCTAACACTAACCCATGCTCTCACACGTACGCTCACCCTAAACCGTTGCCGTACCCTCACCTGGACCCTAAACCGCCCCCGTCCCCTAACCCTAACCCTAGCCCGAACCCTAACCCTAACCCTTCCCCGAAGCCTTACCCTCACGCATCCCGTAATCCTAACCCGTACGTTAACACTAACCCGTGCCCTCACACGTACGCTCACCCTAAACTCTTGCCGTACCCTCACCTGTACCATAAACCGTCCCCATCCCCTAACCCTAACCCTAGCCCGAACCCTAACCCTAACCCTTCCCCGAAGCCTTACCCTCACCCGTCCCCTATTCCTACCCCGTACGCTAACACTAACCCATGCCCTCAGACGTACGCTCACCATAAACCGTTGCCTTTCCCTCACCTGGACCCTAAACGGTCCACGTCCCCTAACCCTAACCCTAGCCCGAACGCTAACCCTAACCCTTCCCCTTAGCCTTACCGTCACCCGTCCCCTAATCCTAAACTGTACGCTAACACTAACCCGTGCCCTCACACGTACGCTCACCCTAAACTGTTGCCGTACCCTCACCTGGACCCTAAACCGTCCCCGTCCCCTAACCCTAACCCTAGCCCGAACCCTAACACTAACCCTTCCCCGAAGCCTTACCCTCACCCGTCCCCTAATCCTAACCAGTACGCTAACACTAACCCATGCTCTCACACGTACGCTCACCCTAAACCGTTGCCGTACACTCACCTGGACCCTAAACCGTCCCCGTCCCCTAACCCTAACCCTAGCCCGAACCCTAATCCTAACCCTTCCCCGAAGCCTTACCCTCACCCGTCCCCTAATCCTAACCCGTACGCTAACACTAACGCGTTCCCTCACACGTACGCTCACCCTAAACCGTTGCCGTACCCTCACCTGGACCCTAAACCGTCCACGTCCCCTAACCCTAACCCTAGCCCGAATCCTAACCCTAACCCTTCCCAGAAGCCTTACCCTCACCCGTCCCCTAATCCTAACCCGTACGCTAACACTAACCTGTGCCCTCACACGTACGCTCACCCAAAACCGTTGTCGTAACCTCACCTGGACCCTAAACCGTCCCCGTCCCCTAACCCTAACCCTAGCCCGAGCTCTAACCCTAACCCTTCCCCGAAGCCTTACCCTCACCCGTCTCATAATCGTAACACGTACGTTAACACTAACCCGTGCCCTCACACGTACGCTCACCCTAAACTGTTGCCGTACCCTCACCTGGACCCTAAACCGTCCCCGTCCCCTAACCCCAACCCCAGCCCGAACCCTAACAATAACCCTTCCCCAGAGCCTTACCCTCACCCGTCCCCTAATCCTAAACCGTACGCTAACACTAACCCGTGCACTCACACGTACCCTCACCCTAAACCATTGTCGTACCCTCACTTGTACCGTAAACCATCCCCGTTACCTAACCCTAACCCTAGCCCGAGCGCTAACCCTAACCCTTCCCCGAAGCCTTACCCTCATCCGTCCCCTAATCCTAAACCGTACGCTAACACTAAACCGTGCCCTCACACGTACGCTCACCCTAAACAGTTGTCGTACCCTCACCTGGACCCTAAACCGTCCCCGTCCCCTAACCCTAACCCTAGCCCGAGCCCTAACCCTAACCCTTCCCCGAAGGCTTACCCTCACCCGTACCCTAATCCTAACCCGTACGCTAACACTAACCCGTGCCCTCACACATACGCTCACCCTAAACCGTTGTTGTACCCTCACCTGGACCCTAAACCGCCCCCGTCCCCTAACCCTAACCCTAGCCCGAACCCTAACCCTAACCCTTCCCCGAAGCCTTACCCTCACCCATCCCCGAATCCTAACCCGTACGCTAACACTAACCCGTGCCCTCACACGTACGCTCACCCTAAACTCTTGCCGTACCCGCACCTGTACCATAAACCGTCCGCATCCCCTAACCCTAACCCTAGCCCGAACCCTAACCCTAACCCTTCCCCGAAGGCTTACCCTCACCCGTCCCCTATTCCTACCCCGTACGCTAACACTAACCCGTGCCCTCACACGTACGCTCACCCTAAACCGTTCTCGTACCCTCACCTGGACCCTAAAACTTCCCCGTCCCCTAACCCTAACCCTAGCCCGAGCTCTAACCCTAACCCTTCCACGAAGCCTTACCCTCACCCGTCCCCTAATCCTAACCCGTACGCTAACACTAACCCGTGCCCTCACACGTACGCTCACCCTAAACTGTTGCCGTACCCTCACCTGGACCCTAAACCGTCCCCATCCCCTAACCCTAACCCTAGCCCGAACCCTAATACTAACCCTTCCCTGAAGCCTTACCCTCACCCGTCCCCTAATCCTAACCCTTACGCTAACACTAACCAATGCTCTCACACGTACGCTCACCCTAAACCGTTGCCGTACCCTCACCTGGACCCTAAACCGTCCCCGTCCCCTAACCCTAACCCTAGCCCGAACCCTAACACTAACACTTCCCCGAAGCCTTACCCTCACCCGTCCCCTAATCCTAAACTGTACGCTAACACTAACCCGTGCCCTCACACGTACGCTCACCCTAAACCGTTGCCGTACCGTCACCTGGACCCTAAACCGTCCACGTCCCCTAACCCTAACCCTAGCCCGAACCCTAACCCTAACCCTTCCCAGAAGCCTTACCCTCACCCGTCCCCTAATCCTAACCCGTACGCTAACACTAACCTGTGCCCTCACACGTACGCTCACCCAAAACCGTTGTTGTACCCTCACCTGGACCCTAAACTGTCCCCGGCCCCTAACCCTAACCCTAGCCCGAACTCTAACCCTAACCCCTCCCCGAAGCCTTACCCTCACCCATCCCATAATCCTAATCTGTACGCTAACAATAACCCGTGCACTCACACTTACGCTCACCCTAAACCGTTGCCGTACCCTCACCTAGACCCTAAACCGTCCCCGTCCCCTAACCCCAACCCCAGCCCGAACCCTAACAATAACCCTTCCCCAGAGCCTTACCCTCACCCGTCCCCTAATCCTAAACCGAACGCTAACACTAACCCGTTCACTCACACGTACGCTCATCCTAAACCGTTGTCGTACCCTCACTTGTACCGTAAACCATCCCCGTCACCTAACCCTAACCCTAGCCCGAGCCCTGACCCTAACCCTTCCCCGAAGCCTTACCCTCACCTGTTCCCTAATCCTAACCCGTATGCTAACACTAACCCGTGCCCTCACATGTACGCTCACCCTAAACCGTTGCCTTACCCTCACCTGGACCCTAAACCGTCCCCGTCCCCTAACCCTAACCCTAGCCCGAACCCTAACCCTAACCCTTCCCCGAAGCCTTACCCTCAACCGTCTCCTAATCCTAACCCGTAGGCTAACACTAACCCGTGCCCTCACACGTACGCTCAGCCTAAACTGTTGACGTACCGTCACCTGTACCATAAACCGTCCCCATCCCCTAACCCTAACGCTAGCCCGAACCCTAACCCTAACCCTTCCCCGAAGCCTTACCCTCACCCGTCCCCTATTCCTAACCCGTACGCTAACACTAACCCGTGCCCTCACACGTACGCTCACCCTAAACTGTTGACGTACCGTCACCTGTACCATAAACCGTCCCCATCCCCTAACCCTAACCCTAGCCCGAACACTAACCCTAACCCTTCCCCGAAGCCTTACCCTCACCCGTCCCCTATTCCTAACCCGTACGCTAACACTAACCCGTGCCCTCACACGTACGCTCACCCTAAACCGTTGCCGTACCCTCACCTGGACCCTAAACCGTCCCCGTCCCCTAACCCTAACCCTAGCCCGAGCCCTAAACCTAACCCTTCCCCGAAGGCTTACCCTTACACGTACCCTAATCCTAACCCGTACGCTAACACTAACCCGTGCCCTCACACGTACGCTCACTCTAAACTGTTGCCATACCCTCAACTGGACCCTAAACTGTCCCCGTCCCCTAACCCTAACCCTAGCCCGAACCCTAACACTAACCCTTCCCCGAAGCCTTACCCTCACCCGTCCCCTAATCCTAAGCTGTACGCTAACACTAACCCGTGCCCTCACACGTACGCTCACCCTAAACCATTCCCGTACCCTCACCTGGACCCTAAACCGTCCACGTCCCCTAACCCTAACCCTAGCCCGAACCCTAACCCTAACCCTTCCCAGAAGCCTTACCCTCACCCGTCCCCTAATCCTAACCCGTACGCTAACAATAACCTGTGCACTCACACGTACGCTGACCCAAAACCGTTGTTGTACACTCACCTGGACCCTAAACCGTCCCCGTCCCCTAACCCTAACCCTAGCCCGAACTCTAACCCTAACCCCTCCCCGAAGCCTTACCCTCACCCATCCCATAATCCTAATCTGTACGCTAACACTAACCCGTGCACTCAAACTTACGCTCACCCTAAACCGTTGCCGTACCCTCACCTAGACCCTAAACCGTCCCCGTCCCCTAACCCCAACCCCAGCCCGAACCCTAACAATAACCCTTCCCCAGAGCCTTACCCTCACCCGTCCCCTAATCCTAAACCGAACGCTAACACTAACCCGTTCACTCACACGTACGCTCACCCTAAACCGTTGTCGTACCCTCACTTGTACCGTAAACCATCCCCGTTACCTAACCCTAACCCTAGCCCGAGCCCTGACCCTAACCCTTCCCCGAAGCCTTACCCTCACCTGTCCCCTAATCCTAACCCGTATGCTAACACTAACCCGTGCCCTCACATGTACGCTCACCCTAAACTGTTGCCGTACCCTCACCTGGACCCTAAACCGTCCCCGTCCCCTAACCCTAACCCTAGCCCGAACCCTAACCCTAACCCTTCCCCGAAGCCTTACCCTCAACTGTCTCCTAATCCTAACACGTAGGCTAACACTAACCCGTGCCCTCACACGTACGCTCACCCTAAACTGTTGACGTACCGTCACCTGTACCATAAACCGTCCCCATCCCCTAACCCTAACCCTAGCCCGAACCCTAACCCTAACCCTTCCCCGAAGCCTTACCCTCACCCGTCCCCTATTCCTAACCCATACGCTAACACTAACCCGTGCCCTCACACGTACGCTCACCCTAAACTGTTGACGTACCGTCACCTATACCATAAACCGTCCCCATCCCCTAACCCTAACCGTAGCCCGAACCCTAAACCTAACCCTTCCCCGAAGCCTTACCCTCACCCGTCCCCTATTCCTAACCCGTACGCTAACACTAACCCGTGCCCTCACACGTACGCTCACCCTAAACCGTTGCCTTTCCCTCACCTGGACCCTAAACCGTCCCCGTCCCCTAACCCTAACCCTAGCCCGAACGCTAACCCTAACCCTTCCCCGAAGCCTTACCCTCATCCGTCCCCTAATCCTAAACTGTACGCTAACACTAACCCGTGCCCTCACACGTACGCTCACCCTAAAACGTTGTCGTACCCTCACCTGGACCCTAAACCGTCCCCGTCCCCTAACCCTAACCCTAGCCCGAGCCCTAACCCTAACCCTTCCCCGAAGGCTTACCCTCACCCGTCCCCTAATCCTAACCCGTACGCTAACACTAACCCGTGCCCTCACACGTACGCTCACCCTAAACTGTTGACGTACCGTCACCTGTACCATAAACCGTCCCCATCCCCTAACCCTAACCCTAGCCCGAACCCTAACACTAACCCTTCCCCGAAGCCTTACCCTCACCCGTCCCCTATTCCTAACCCGTATGCTAACACTAACCCGTGCCCTCACACGTACGCTCACCCTAAACCGTTGCCGTACCCTCACCTGGACCCTAAACGGTCCCCGTCCCCTAACCCTAACCCTAGCCCGAACCCTAACAATAACCCTTCCCCGAAGCCTTACCCTCACCCGTCTCCTAATCCTAACCCGTACGCTAACACTAACCCGTGCCCTCACACGTACAATCACCCTAAACCGTTGTCGTACCCTCACCTGGACCCTAAACCGTCCCCGTCCCCTAACCCTAACCCTAGCCCGAGCTCTAACCCTAACCCTTCCCCGAAGCCTTACCCTCACCCGTCCCCTAATCCTAACCCGTACGCTAACACTAACCCGTGCCCTCACACGTACGCTCACCCTAAACTGTTGCCGTACCCTCAACTGGACCCTAAACCGTCCCCGTCCCCTAACCCTAACCCTAGCCCAAACCCTAACACTAACCCTTCCCCGAAGCCTTACCCTACCCGTCCCCTAATCCTAACCCGTACGCTAACACTAACCCATGCTCTCACACGTACACTCACCCTAAACCGTTGCCGTACCCTCACCTAGACCCTAAACCGTCCCCGTCCCCTAACCCTAACCCTAGCCCGAACCCTAACCCTAACACTTCCCCGAAGCCTTACCCTCACCCGTCCCCTAATACTAACCCGTACGCTAACACTAACCCATGCCCTCACACGTACGCTCACACTAAACCGTTGTTGTACCCTCACCTGGACCCTAAACCGCCCCCGTCCCCTAACCCTAACCCTAGCCCGAACCCTAACCCTAACCCTTCCCCGAAGCCTTACCCTCACCCATCCCCTAATCCTAACCCGTACGCTAACACTAACCCGTGCCCTCACACGTACGCTCACCCTAAACTCTTGCCGTACCCTCACCTGTACCATAAACCGTCCCCATCCCCTAACCCTAACCCTAGCCCGAACCCTAACCCTAACCCTTCCCCGAAGGCTTACCCTCACCCGTCCCCTATTCGTAACCCGTACGCTAACACTAACCCGTGCCCTCACACGTACGCTCACCCTAAACCGTTGCCTTTCCCTCACCTGGACCCTAAACGGTCCCCGTCCCCTAGCCCGAACGCTAACCCTAACCCTTCCCCTTAGCCTTACCCTCACCCGTCCCCTAATCCTAAACTGTACGCTAACACTAACCCGTGCCCTCACACGTACGCTCACCCTAAACCGTTGTCGTACCCTCACCTGGACCCTAAACGTCACCGTCCCCTAACCCTAACCCTAGCCCGAACCCTAACCCTAACCCTTCCCCGAAGCCGTACCCTCAACCGTCTCCTAATCCTAACCCGTACGCTAACACTAACCCGTGCCCTCACACGTACGCTCACCCTAAACCGTTGTCGTACCCTCACCTGGACCCTAAAACTTCCCCGTCCCCTAACCCTAACCCTAGCCCGAGCTCTAACCCTAACGCTTCCACGAAGCCTTACCCTCACCCGTCCCCTATTCCTAACCCATACGCTAACACTAACCCATGCCCTCACACGTACGCTCACCCTAAACTGTTGACGTACCGTCACCTGTACCATAAACCGTCCCCATCCCCTAACCCTAACCCTAGCCCGAACCCTAACCCTAACCCTTCCCCGAAGCCTTACCCTCACCCGTCCCCTATTCCTAACCCGTACGCTAACACTAACCCATGCCCTCACACGTACGCTCACCCTAAACCGTTGCCTTTCCCTTACCTGGACCCTAAACCGTCCCCGTCCCCTAACCCTGACCCTAGCCCGAACGCTAACCCTAACACTTCCCCGAAGCCTTACCCTCACCCGTCCCCTAATCCTAAACTGTACGCTAACACTAACCCGTGCCCTCACACGTACGCTCACCCTAAACCGTTGTCGTACCCTCACCTGGACCCTAAACCGTCCCCGTCCCCTAACCCTAACCCTAGACGAGCCCTAACCCTAACCCTTCCCCGAAGGCTTACCCTCACCCGTACCCTAATCCTAACCCGTACGCTAACACTAACCCGTGCCCTCACACGTACGCTCACCCTAAACCGTTGCCATACCCTCACCTGGACCCTAAACCGTCCCCGTCCCCTAACCCTAACCCTAGCCCGAACCCTAACCCTAACCCTTCCCCGAAGCCTTACCCTCACCAGTCTCCTAATCCTAACCCGTACGCTAACACTAACCCATGCCCTCACACGTACACTCACCCTAAACCGTTGTCGTACCCTCACCTGGACCCTAAACCGTCCCCGTCCCCTAACCCTAACCCTAGCCCGAGCTCTAAACCTAACCCTTCCCCGAAGCCTTACCCTCACCCGTCCCCTAATACTAACCCGTACGCTAACACTAACCCGTGCCCTCCCACGTACGCTCACCCTAAACTGTTGCCGTACCCTCACCTGGACCCTAAACCGTCCCCGTCCCCTAAACCTAACCCTAGCGTGAACGCTAACACTAACCCCTTCCCGAAGCCTTACTCTTACCCGTCCTCTAATACTAACCGGTACGCTAACACTAACCCGTGCCCTCCCACGTACGCTCACCCTAAACCGTTGTACCCTCACCTGGACCCTAAACCGTCCCCGTCCCCTAACCCTAACCCTAGCCCGAACCCTAATCCTAACCCTTCCCCGAAGCCTTACCCTCACCCGTCCCCTAATCCATCCCGTACGCTAACACTAACCCGTGCCCTCACACGTACGCTCACCCTGAACCGTTACCGTACCCTCACTGGACCCTAAACCGTCCACGTCCCCTAACCCTAACCCTAGCCCGAACCCTAACCCTAACCCTTCCCCTTAGCCTTACCCTCACCCGTCCCCTATTCCTAACCCGTACGCTAACACTAACCCGTGCCCTCACACGTACGCTCACCCTAAACCGTTGCCTTTCCCTCACCTGGACCCTAAACGGCACCCGTCCCCTAACCCTAACCCTAGCCCGAACGCTAACCCTAACCCTTACCCTTAGCCTTACCCTCACCCGTCCCCTAATCCTAAACCGTACGCTAACACTAACCCGTGCCCTCACACGTACGCTCACCCTAAACCGTTGTCGTACCCTCACCTGGACCCTAATTCGTCCCCGTCCCCTAACCCTAACCCTAGCCCGAACACTAACCCTAACCCTTCCCCGAAGCCTTACCCTCACCCGTCTCCTAATCCTAACCCGTACGCTAACACTAACCCGTGCCCTCACACGTACGCTCACCCTAAACCGTTGTCGTACCCTCACCTGGACCCTAAACCGTCCCCGTCCCCTACCCTAACCCTAGCCCGAGCTCTAACCCTAACCCTTCCCCGAAGCCTTACCCTCACCCGTGCCCTAATCCTAACCCGTACGCTAACACTAACCCGTGCCCTCACACGAACGCTCACCCTAAACTGTTGCCGTACCCTCACCTGGACCCTAAACCGTCCCCGTCCCCTAACCCTAACCCTAGCCCGAACCCTAACACTAACCCTTCCCCGAAGCCTTACCCTCACCCGTCCCCTAATCCTAACCCGTACGCTAACACTAACCCATGCTCTCACACGTACGCTCACCCTAAACCGTTGCCGTACCCTCACCTGGACCCTAAACCGTCCCCGTCCCCTAACCCTAACCCTAGCCCGAACCCTAATCCTAACCCTTCCCCGAAGCCTTACCCTCACCCGTCCCCTAATCCTAACCCGTACGCTAACACTAACCCGTGGCCTCACACGTACGCTCACCCTAAACCGTTGCCGTACCCTCACCTGGACCCTAAACCGTCCACGTGCCCTAATCCTAACCCTAGCCCGAACCCTAACCCTAACCCTTCCCAGAAGCCTTACCCTCACCCGTCCCCTAATCCTAACCCGTACGCTAACACTAACTTGTGGCCTCACACGTAGGCTCACCCAAAACACATGTTGTACCCTCACCTGGACTCTAAACCGTCCCCGTCCCCTAACCCTAACCCTAGCCCGAACTCTAACCCTAACCCTTCCCCGAAGCCTTACCCTCACCCATCCCATAATCCTAAGCTGTACGCTAACACTAACCTGTGCACTCACACTTACGCTCACCCTAAACTGTTGCTGTACCCTCACCTAGACCCTAAACCGTCCCCGTGCCCTAACCCCAACCCCAGCCCGAACCCTAACAATAACCCTTCCCCAGAGCCTTACCCTCACCCGTCCCCTAATCCTAAACCGTACGCTAACACTACCACGTGCACTCACACGTACGCTCACCCTAAACCGTTGTCGTACCCTCACTTGTATCGTAAACCATCCCCGTTACCTAACCCTAACCCTAGCCCGAGCCCTGACCCTAACCCTTCCCGAAGCCTTACCCTCACCCGTCCCCTAATCCTAACCCGTATGCTAACACTAACCCGTGCCCTCACATGTACGCTCACCCTAAACCGTTGCCGTACCCTCCCCTGGACCCCAAACCGTCCCCGTCCCCTAACCCTAACCCTAGCCCGAACCCTAACCCTAACCCTTCCCCGAAGCCTTACCCTCACCCGTCCCCTATTCCTAACCCGTACGCTAACACTAACCCGTGCCCTCACACGTACGCTCACCCTAAACTGTTGACGTACCGTCACCTGTACCATAAACCGTCCCCATCCCCTAACCCTAACCCTAGCCCGAACCCTAACCCTAACCCTTCCCCGAAGCCTTACCCTCACCCGTACCCTATTCCTAACCCGTACGCTAACACTAACCCGTGCCCTCACACGTACGCTCACCCTAAACCGTTGCCTTTCCCTCACCTGGACCCTAAACCGTCCCCGTCCCCTAACCCTAACCCTAGCCCGAACGCTAACCCTAACCCTTCCCCGAAGCCTTACCCTCACCCGTCCCCTAATCCTAAACTGTACGCTAACACTAACCCGTGCCCTCACACGTACGCTCACCCTAAACCGTTGTCGTACCCTCACCTGGACCCTAAACCGTCCCCGTCCCCTAACCCAAACCCTAGCCCGAGCCCTAACCCTAACCCTTCCCCGAAGGCTTACCCTCACCCGTACCCTAATCCTAACCCGTACGCTAACACTAACCCGTGCCCTCACACGTACGCTCACCCTAAACCGTTTCCGTACCCTCACCTGGACCCTAAACCGTCCCCGTCCCCTAACCCTAACCCTAGCCCGAACCCTAACCCTAACCCTTCCCCGAAGCCTTACCCTCACCCGTCTCCTAATCCTAACCCGTACGCTAACACTAAGCCGTACCCTAACACGTACACTCACCCTAAACCGTTGTCGTACCCTCACCTGGACCCTAAACCGTCCCCGTCCCCTAACCCTAACCCTAGCCCGAACCCTAATCCTAACCCTTCCCCGAAGCCTTACCCTCACCCGTCACCTAATCCTAACCCGTACGCTAACACTAACCCGTGCCCTCACACGTACGCTCACCCTAAACCGTTGCCGTACCCTCACCTGGACCCTAAACCGTCCACGTCCCCTAACCCTAACCCTAGCCCGAACCCTAACCCTAACCCTTCCCAGAAGCCTTACCCTCACCCGTCCCCTAATCCTAACCCGTACGCTAACACTAACCTGTGCCCTCACACGTACGCTCACCCAAAACCGTTGTTGTACCCTCACCTGGACCCTAAACTGTCCCCGTCCCCTAACCCTAACCCTAGCCCGAACTCTAACCCTAACCCCTCCCCGAAGCCTTACCCTCACCCATCCCATAATCCTAATCTGTACGCTAACACTAACCCGTGCACTCACACTTACGCTCACCCTAAACCGTTGCCGTAACCTCACCTAGACCCTTACCCGTCCCCGTCCCCTAACCCCAACCCCAGCCCGAACCCTAACAATAACCCTTCCCCAGAGCCTTACCCTCACCCGTCCCCTAATCCTAAACCGTACGCTAACACTAACCCGTGCACTCACACGTACGCTCACCCTAAACCGTTGTCGTACCCTCACTTGTACCGTAAACCATCCCCGTTACCTAACCATAACCCTAGCCCGAGCCCTGACCCTAACACTTACCCGAAGCCTTACCCTCACCTGTCCCCTAATCCTAACCCGTATGCTAACACTAACCCGTGCCCTCAAATGTACGCTCACCCTAAACCGTTGCCGTACCCTCACCTGGACCCTAAACCGTCCCCGTCCCTTAACCCTAACCCTAGCCCGAACCCTAACACTAACCCTTCCCCGAAGCCTTACCCTCACCCGTCCCCTAATACTAAACCGTACGCTAACACTAACCCGTGCCCTCACACGTACGCTCACCCTAAACCGTTGCCGTACCCTCACCTGGACCCTAAACCGTCCCCGTCCCCTAAACCTAACCCTAGCGCGAACGCTAACACTAACCCTTTCCCGAAGCCTTACTCTTACCGTCCTCTAATACTAACCCGTACGCTAACACTAACCCGTGCCCTCACACGTACACTCACCCTAAACCGTTGTTGTACCCTCACCTGGACCCTAAACCGCCCCCGTCCCCTAACCCTAACCCTAGCCCGAACCCTAACCCTAACCCTTCCACGAAGCCTTACCCTCACCCATCCCCTAATCCTAACCCGTACGCTAACACTAACCCGTGCCCTCACACGTACGCTCACCCTAAACCGTTGCCTTTCCCTCACCTGGACCCTAAACGGCACCCGTCCCCTAACCCTAACCCTAGCCCGAACGCTAACCCTAACCCTTCCCCTTAGCCTTACCCTCACCCGTCCCCTAATCCTAAACCGTACGCTAACACCAACCCGTGCCCTCACACGTACGCTCACCCTAAACCGTTGTCGTACCCTCACCTGGACCCTAAACCGTCCCCGTCCCCTAACCCTAACCCTAGCCCGAACACTAACCCTAACACTTCCCCGAAGCCTTACCCTCACCCTTCTCCTAATCCTAACCCGTACGCTAACACTAACCCGTGCCCTCACACGTACGCTCACCCTAAACCGTTGTCGTACGCTCACCTGGACCCTAAACCGTCCCCGTCCCCTAACCCTAACCCTAGCCCGAGCTCTAACCCTAACCCTTCCCCGAAGCCTTACCCTCACCCGTCCCCTAATCCTAACCCGTACGCTAACACTAAACCGTGCCCTCACACGAACGCTCACCCTAAACTGTTGCCGTACCCTCACCTGGACCCTAAACCGTCCCCGTCCCCTAACCCTAACCCTAGCCCGAACCCTAACACTAACCCTTCCCCGAAGCCTTACCCTCACCCGTCCCCTAATCCTAACCCATACGCTAACACTAACCCATGCTCTCACACGTACGCTCACCCTAAACCGTTGCCGTACCCTCACCTGGACCCTAAACCGCCCCCGTCCCCTAACCCTAACCCTAGCCCGAACCCTAACCCTAACCCTTCCCCGAAGCCTTACCCTCACGCATCCCGTAATCCTAACCCGTACGCTAACACTAACCCGTGCCCTCACACGTACGCTCACCCTAAACTCTTGCCGTACCCTCACCTGTACCATAAACCGTCCCCATCCCCTAACCCTAACCCTAGCCCGAACCCTAACCCTAACCCTTCCCCGAAGCCTTACCCTCACCCGTCCCCTATTCCTACCCCGTACGCTAACACTAACCCATGCCCTCAGACGTACGCTCACCATAAACCGTTGCCTTTCCCTCACCTGGACCCTAAACGGTCCACGTCCCCTAACCCTAACCCTAGCCCGAACGCTAACCCTAACCCTTCCCCTTAGCCTTACCGTCACCCGTCACCTAATCCTAAACTGTACGCTAACACTAACCCGTGCCCTCACACGTACGCTCACCCTAAACTGTTGCCGTACCCTCACCTGGACCCTAAACCGTCCCCGTCCCCTAACCCTAACCCTACCCGAACCCTAACACTAACCTTTCCCCGAAGCCTTACCCTCACCCGTCCCCTAATCCTAACCAGTACGCTAACACTAACCCATGCTCTCACACGTACGCTCACCCTAAACCGTTGCCGTACCCTCACCTGGACCCTAAACCGTCCACGTCCCCTAACCCTAACCCTAGCCCGAATCCTAACCCTAACCCTTCCCAGAAGCCTTACCCTCACCCGTCCCCTAATCCTAAACCGTACGCTAACACTAACCCGTGCACTCACACGTACCCTCACCCTAAACCATTGTCGTACCCTCACTTGTACCGTAAACCATCCCCGTTACCTAACCCTAACCCTAGCCCGAGCGCTAACCCTAACCCTTCCCCGAAGCCTTACCCTCATCCGTCCCCTAATCCTAAACCGTACGCTAACACTAAACCGTGCCCTCACACGTACGCTCACCCTAAACAGTTGTCGTACCCTCACCTGGACCCTAAACCGTCCCCGTCCCCTAACCCTAACCCTAGCCCGAGCCCTAACCCTAACCCTTCCCCGAAGGCTTACCCTCACCCGTACCCTAATCCTAACCCGTACGCTAACACTAACCCGTGCCCTCACACATACGCTCACCCTAAACCGTTGTTGTACCCTCACCTGGACCCTAAACCGCCCCCGTCCCCTAACCCTAACCCTAGCCCGAACCCTAACCCTAACCCTTCCCCGAAGCTTTACCCTCACCCATCCCCGAATCCTAACCCGTACGCTAACACTAACCCGTGCCCTCACACGTACGCTCACCCTAAACTCTTGCCGTACCCTCACCTGTACCATAAACCGTCCCCATCCCCTAACCCTAACCCTAGCCCGAACCCTAACCCTAACCCTTTCCCGAAGCCTTACCCTCACCCGTCTCCTAATACTAACCCGTACGCTAACACTAACCCGTGCCCTCACACGTACGCTCACCCTAAACCGTTGTCGTACCCTCACCTGGACCCTAAACCGTCCCCGTCCCCTACCCTAACCCTAGCCCGAGCTCTAACCCTAACCCTTCCCCGAAGCCTTACCCTCACCCGTGCCCTAATCCTAACCCGTACGCTAACACTAACCCGTGCCCTCACACGAACGCTCACCCTAAACTGTTGCCGTACCCTCACCTGGACCCTAAACCGTCCCCGTCCCCTAACCCTAACCCTAGCCCGAACCCTAACACTAACCCTTCCCCGAAGCCTTACCCTCACCCGTCCCCTAATCCTAACCCGTACGCTAACACTAACCCATGCTCTCACACGTACGCTCACCCTAAACCGTTGCCGTACCCTCACCTGGACCCTAAACCGTCCCCGTCCCCTAACCCTAACCCTAGCCCGAACCCTAATCCTAACCCTTCCCCGAAGCCTTACCCTCACCCGTCCCCTAATCCTAACCCGTACGCTAACACTAACCCGTGGCCTCACACGTACGCTCACCCTAAACCGTTGCCGTACCCTCACCTGGACCCTAAACCGTCCACGTGCCCTAATCCTAACCCTAGCCCGAACCCTAACCCTAACCCTTCCCAGAAGCCTTACCCTCACCCGTCCCCTAATCCTAACCCGTACGCTAACACTAACTTGTGGCCTCACACGTAGGCTCACCCAAAACACATGTTGTACCCTCACCTGGACTCTAAACCGTCCCCGTCCCCTAACCCTAACCCTAGCCCGAACTCTAACCCTAACCCTTCCCCGAAGCCTTACCCTCACCCATCCCATAATCCTAAGCTGTACGCTAACACTAACCTGTGCACTCACACTTACGCTCACCCTAAACTGTTGCTGTACCCTCACCTAGACCCTAAACCGTCCCCGTGCCCTAACCCCAACCCCAGCCCGAACCCTAACAATAACCCTTCCCCAGAGCCTTACCCTCACCCGTCCCCTAATCCTAAACCGTACGCTAACACTACCACGTGCACTCACACGTACGCTCACCCTAAACCGTTGTCGTACCCTCACTTGTATCGTAAACCATCCCCGTTACCTAACCCTAACCCTAGCCCGAGCCCTGACCCTAACCCTTCCCGAAGCCTTACCCTCACCCGTCCCCTAATCCTAACCCGTATGCTAACACTAACCCGTGCCCTCACATGTACGCTCACCCTAAACCGTTGCCGTACCCTCACCTGGACCCCAAACCGTCCCCGTCCCCTAACCCTAACCCTAGCCCGAACCCTAACCCTAACCCTTCCCCGAAGCCTTACCCTCACCCGTCCCCTATTCCTAACCCGTACGCTAACACTAACCCGTGCCCTCACACGTACGCTCACCCTAAACTGTTGACGTACCGTCACCTGTACCATAAACCGTCCCCATCCCCTAACCCTAACCCTAGCCCGAACCCTAACCCTAACCCTTCCCCGAAGCCTTACCCTCACCCGTACCCTATTCCTAACCCGTACGCTAACACTAACCCGTGCCCTCACACGTACGCTCACCCTAAACCGTTGCCTTTCCCTCACCTGGACCCTAAACCGTCCCCGTCCCCTAACCCTAACCCTAGCCCGAACGCTAACCCTAACCCTTCCCCGAAGCCTTACCCTCACCCGTCCCCTAATCCTAAACTGTACGCTAACACTAACCCGTGCCCTCACACGTACGCTCACCCTAAACCGTTGTCGTACCCTCACCTGGACCCTAAACCGTCCCCGTCCCCTAACCCAAACCCTAGTCCGAGCCCTAACCCTAACCCTTCCCCGAAGGCTTACCCTCACCCGTACCCTAATCCTAACCCGTACGCTAACACTAACCCGTGCCCTCACACGTACGCTCACCCTAAACCGTTTCCGTACCCTCACCTGGACCCTAAACCGTCCCCGTCCCCTAACCCTAACCCTAGCCCGAACCCTAACCCTAACCCTTCCCCGAAGCCTTACCCTCACCCGTCTCCTAATCCTAACCCGTACGCTAACACTAAGCCGTACCCTAACACGTACACTCACCCTAAACCGTTGTCGTACCCTCACCTGGACCCTAAACCGTCCCCGTCCCCTAACCCTAACCCTAGCCCGAACCCTAATCCTAACCCTTCCCCGAAGCCTTACCCTCACCCGTCACCTAATCCTAACCCGTACGCTAACACTAACCCGTGCCCTCACACGTACGCTCACCCTAAACCGTTGCCGTACCCTCACCTGGACCCTAAACCGTCCACGTCCCCTAACCCTAACCCTAGCCCGAACCCTAACCCTAACCCTTCCCAGAAGCCTTACCCTCACCCGTCCCCTAATCCTAACCCGTACGCTAACACTAACCTGTGCCCTCACACGTACGCTCACCCAAAACCGTTGTTGTACCCTCACCTGGACCCTAAACTGTCCCCGTCCCCTAACCCTAACCCTAGCCCGAACTCTAACCCTAACCCCTCCCCGAAGCCTTACCCTCACCCATCCCATAATCCTAATCTGTACGCTAACACTAACCCGTGCACTCACACTTACGCTCACCCTAAACCGTTGCCGTAACCTCACCTAGACCCTTACCCGTCCCCGTCCCCTAACCCCAACCCCAGCCCGAACCCTAACAATAACCCTTCCCCAGAGCCTTACCCTCACCCGTCCCCTAATCCTAAACCGTACGCTAACACTAACCCGTGCACTCACACGTACGCTCACCCTAAACCGTTGTCGTACCCTCACTTGTACCGTAAACCATCCCCGTTACCTAACCATAACCCTAGCCCGAGCCCTGACCCTAACACTTACCCGAAGCCTTACCCTCACCTGTCCCCTAATCCTAACCCGTATGCTAACACTAACCCGTGCCCTCAAATGTACGCTCACCCTAAACCGTTGCCGTACCCTCACCTAGACCCTAAACCGTCCCCGTCCCTTAACCCTAACCCTAGCCCGAACCCTAACACTAACCCTTCCCCGAAGCCTTACCCTCACCCGTCCCCTAATACTAAACCGTACGCTAACACTAACCCGTGCCCTCACACGTACGCTCACCCTAAACCGTTGCCGTACCCTCACCTGGACCCTAAACCGTCCCCGTCCCCTAAACCTAACCCTAGCGCGAACGCTAACACTAACCCTTTCCCGAAGCCTTACTCTTACCGTCCTCTAATACTAACCCGTACGCTAACACTAACCCGTGCCCTCACACGTACACTCACCCTAAACCGTTGTTGTACCCTCACCTGGACCCTAAACCGCCCCCGTCCCCTAACCCTAACCCTAGCCCGAACCCTAACCCTAACCCTTCCACGAAGCCTTACCCTCACCCATCCCCTAATCCTAACCCGTACGCTAACACTAACCCGTGCCCTCACACGTACGCTCACCCTAAACCGTTGCCTTTCCCTCACCTGGACCCTAAACGGCACCCGTCCCCTAACCCTAACCCTAGCCCGAACGCTAACCCTAACCCTTCCCCTTAGCCTTACCCTCACCCGTCCCCTAATCCTAAACCGTACGCTAACACCAACCCGTGCCCTCACAGGTACGCTCACCCTAAACCGTTGTCGTACCCTCACCTGGACCCTAAACCGTCCCCGTCCCCTAACCCTAACCCTAGCCCGAACACTAACCCTAACACTTCCCCGAAGCCTTACCCTCACCCTTCTCCTAATCCTAACCCGTACGCTAACACTAACCCGTGCCCTCACACGTACGCTCACCCTAAACCGTTGTCGTACGCTCACCTGGACCCTAAACCGTCCCCGTCCCCTAACCCTAACCCTAGCCCGAGCTCTAACCCTAACCCTTCCCCGAAGCCTTACCCTCACCCGTCCCCTAATCCTAACCCGTACGCTAACACTAAACCGTGCCCTCACACGAACGCTCACCCTAAACTGTTGCCGTACCCTCACCTGGACCCTAAACCGTCCCCGTCCCCTAACCCTAACCCTAGCCCGAACCCTAACACTAACCCTTCCCCGAAGCCTTACCCTCACCCGTCCCCTAATCCTAACCCATACGCTAACACTAACCCATGCTCTCACACGTACGCTCACCCTAAACCGTTGCCGTACCCTCACCTGGACCCTAAACCGCCCCCGTCCCCTAACCCTAACCCTAGCCCGAACCCTAACCCTAACCCTTCCCCGAAGCCTTACCCTCACGCATCCCGTAATCCTAACCCGTACGCTAACACTAACCCGTGCCCTCACACGTACGCTCACCCTAAACTCTTGCCGTACCCTCACCTGTACCATAAACCGTCCCCATCCCCTAACCCTAACCCTAGCCCGAACCCTAACCCTAACCCTTCCCCGAAGCCTTACCCTCAGCCGTCCCCTATTCCTACCCCGTACGCTAACACTAACCCATGCCCTCAGACGTACGCTCACCATAAACCGTTGCCTTTCCCTCACCTGGACCCTAAACGGTCCACGTCCCCTAACCCTAACCCTAGCCCGAACGCTAACCCTAACCCTTCCCCTTAGCCTTACCGTCACCCGTCACCTAATCCTAAACTGTACGCTAACACTAACCCGTGCCCTCACACGTACGCTCACCCTAAACTGTTGCCGTACCCTCACCTGGACCCTAAACCGTCCCCGTCCCCTAACCCTAACCCTACCCGAACCCTAACACTAACCTTTCCCCGAAGCCTTACCCTCACCCGTCCCCTAATCCTAACCAGTACGCTAACACTAACCCATGCTCTCACACGTACGCTCACCCTAAACCGTTGCCGTACCCTCACCTGGACCCTAAACCGTCCACGTCCCCTAACCCTAACCCTAGCCCGAATCCTAACCCTAACCCTTCCCAGAAGCCTTACCCTCACCCGTCCCCTAATCCTAACCCGTACGCTAACACTAACCTGTGCCCTCACACGTACGCTCACCCAAAACCGTTGTCGTAACCTCACCTGGACCCTAAACCGTCCCCGTCCCCTAACCCTAACCCTAGCCCGAGCTCTAACCCTAACCCTTCCCCGAAGCCTTACCCTCACCCGTCTCATAATCGTAACACGTACGTTAACACTAACCCGTGCCGTCACACGTACGCTCACCCTAAACTGTTGCCGTACCCTCACCTGGACCCTAAACCGTCCCCGTCCCCTAACCCCAACCCCAGCCCGAACCCTAACAATAACCCTTCCCCAGAGCCTTACCCTCACCCGTCCCCTAATCCTAAACCGTACGCTAACACTAACCCGTGCACTCACACGTACCCTCACCCTAAACCATTGTCGTACCCTCACTTGTACCGTAAACCATCCCCGTTACCTAACCCTAACCCTAGCCCGAGCGCTAACCCTAACCCTTCCCCGAAGCCTTACCCTCATCCGTCCCCTAATCCTAAACCGTACGCTAACACTAAACCGTGCCCTCACACGTACGCTCACCCTAAACAGTTGTCGTACCCTCACCTGGACCCTAAACCGTCCCCGTCCCCTAACCCTAACCCTAGCCCGAGCCCTAACCCTAACCCTTCCCCGAAGGCTTACCCTCACCCGTACCCTAATCCTAACCCGTACGCTAACACTAACCCGTGCCCTCACACATACGCTCACCCTAAACCGTTGTTGTACCCTCACCTGGACCCTAAACCGCCCCCGTCCCCTAACCCTAACCCTAGCCCGAACCCTAACCCTAACCCTTCCCCGAAGCTTTACCCTCACCCATCCCCGAATCCTAACCCGTACGCTAACACTAACCCGTGCCCTCACACGTACGCTCACCCTAAACTCTTGCCGTACCCTCACCTGTACCATAAACCGTCCCCATCCCCTAACCCTAACCCTAGCCCGAACCCTAACCCTAACCCTTCCCCGAAGGCTTACCCTCACCCGTCCCCTATTCCTACCCCGTACGCTAACACTAACCCGTGCCCTCACACGTACGCTCACCCTAAACCGTTCTCGTACCCTCACCTGGACCCTAAAACTTCCCCGTCCCCTAACCCTAACCCTAGCCCGAGCTCTAACCCTAACCCTTCCACGAAGCCTTACCCTCACCCGTCCCCTAATCCTAACCCGTACGCTAACACTAACCCGTGCCCTCACACGTACGCTCACCCTAAACTGTTGCCGTACCCTCACCTGGACCCTAAACCGTCCCCATCCCCTAACCCTAACCCTAGCCCGAACCCTAACACTAACCCTTCCCTGAAGCCTTACCCTCACCCGTCCCCTAATCCTAACCCTTACACTAACACTAACCAATGCTCTCACACGTACGCTCACCCTAAACCGTTGCCGTACCCTCACCTGGACCCTAAACCGTCTCCGTCCCCTAACCCTAACCCTAGCCCGAACCCTAAACCTAACCCTTCCCCGAAGCCTTACCCTCACCCGTCTCCTAATCCTAACCCGTACGCTAACACTAACCCGTGCCCTCACACGTACGCTCACCCTAAACCGTTGCCGTACCCTCACCTGGACCCTAAACCGTCCACGTCCCCTAACCCTAACCCTAGCCCGAACCCTAACACTAACCCTTCCCAGAAGCCTTACCCTCACCCGTCCCCTAATCGTAACCCGTACGCTAACACTAAACTGTGCCCTCACACGTACGCTCACCCAAAACCGTTGTTGTACCCTCACCTGGACCCTAAACTGTCCCCGTCCCCTAACCCTAACCCTAGCCCGAACTCTAACCCTAACCCCTCCCCGAAGCCTTACCCTCACCCATCCCATAATCCTAATCTGTACGCTAACACTAACCCATGCACTCACACTTACGCTCACCCTAAACCGTTGCCGTACCCTCACCTAGACCCTTACCCGTCCCCGTCCCCTAACCCCAAACCCAGCCGGAACCCTAACAATAACCCTTCCCCAGAGCCTTTTCCTCACCCGTCCCCTAATCCTAAACCATACGCTAACACTAACCCGTGCACTCACACGTACGCTCACCCTAAACCGTTGTCGTACCCTCACTTGTACCGTAAACCATCCCCGTTACCTAACCCTAACCCTAGCCCGAGCCCTGACCCTAACACTTACCCGAAGCCTTACCCTCACCCGTCCCCTAATCCTAACCCGTATGCTAACACTAACCCGTGCCCTCACATGTACGCTCACCCTAAACCGTTGCCGTACCCTCACCTGGACCCTAAACCGTCCCCGTCCCCTAACCCTAACCCTAGCCCGAACCCTAACCCTAACCCTTCCCCGAAGCCTTACCCTCAACCGTCTCCTAATCCTAACCCGTAGGCTAACACTAACCCGTGCCCTCACACGTACGCTCACCCTAAACTGTTGACGTACCGTCACCTGTACCATAAACCGTCCCCATCCCCTAACCCTAACCCTAGCCCGAACCCTAACCCTAACCCTTCCCCGAAGCCTTACCCTCACCCGCCCCCTATTCCTAACCCGTACGCTAACACTAACCCGTGCCCTCACACGTACGCTCACCCTAAACTGTTGACGTACCGTCACCTGTACCATAAACCGTCCCCATCCCCTAACCCTAACCCTAGCCCGAACCCTAACACTAACCCTTCCCCGAAGCCTTACCCTCACCCGTCCCCTATTCCTAACCCGTACGCTAACACTAACCCATGCCCTCACACGTACGCTCACCCTAAACCGTTGCCTTTCCCTCACCTGGGCCCTAAACCGCCCGCGTCCCCTAACCCTAACCCTAGCCCGAACGCTAACCCTAACCCTTCCCTGAAGCCTTACCCTCATCCGTCCCCTAATCCTAAACTGTACGCTAACACTAACCCGTGCCCTCACACATACGCTCACCCTAAACCGTTGTCATACCCTCACCTGGACCCTAAACCGTCCCCGTCCCCTAACCCTAACCCTAGCCCGAGCCCTAACCCTAACCCTTCCCCGAAGGCTTACCCTCACCCGTACCCTAATCCTAACCCGTACGCTAACACTAACCCGTGCCCTCACACGTACGCTCACCCTAAACCGTTGCCGTACACACACCTGGACCCTAAACGGTCCCCGTTCCCTAACCCTAACCCTAGCCCGAACCCTAACCCTAACCCTTCCCCGAAGCCTTACCCTCACCCGTCTCCTAATCCTAACCCGTACGCTAACACTATCCCGTGCCCTCACACGTACGCTCACCCTAAACTGTTGCCGTACCCTCAACTGGACCCTAAACTGTCCCCGTCAACTAACCCTAAGCTAGCCCGAACCCTAACACTAACCCTTCCCCGAAGCCTTACCCTCACCCGTCCCCTAATCCTAAACTGTACGCTAACACTAACCCGTGCCCTCACACGTACGCTCACCCTAAACCGTTGCCGTACCCTCACCTGGACCCTAAACCGTCCACGTCCCCTAACCCTAACCCTAGCCCGAACCCTAACCCTAACCCTTCCCAGAAGCCTTACCCTCACCCGTCCCCTAATCGTAACCCGTACGCTAACACTAACCTGTGCCCTCACACGTACGCTCACACAAAACCGTTGTTGTACCCTCACCTGGACCCTAAACCGTCCCCGTCCCCTAACCCTAACCCTAGCCCGAACTCTAACCCTAACCCCTCCCCGAAGTCTTACCCTCACCCGTCCCATAATCCTAATCTGTACGCTAACACTAACCCGTGCACTCACACTTAAGCTCACCCTAAACCGTTGCCGTACCCTCACCTAGACCCTAAACCGTCCCCGTCCCCTAACCCCAACCCCAGCCCGAACCCTAACAATAACCCTTCCCCAGAGCCTTACCCTCACCCGTCCCCTAATTCTAAACCGTACGCTAACACTAACCCGTGCACTCACACGTACGCTCACCCTAAACCGTTGTCGTACCCTCACTTGTACCGTAAACCATCCCCGTTACCTAACCCTAACCCTAGCCCGAGCCCTGACCCTAACCCTTCCCCGAAGTCTTACCCTCACCTGTCCCCTAATCCTAACCCGTATGCTAACACTAACCCGTGCCCTCACATGTACGCTCACCCTAAACCGTTGCCGTACCCTCACCTGGACCCTAAACCGTCCCCGTCCCCTAACCCTAACCCTAGCCCGAATCCTAACCCTAACCCTTCCCCGAAGCCTTACCCTCAACCGTCTCCTAATCCTAACCCGTAGGCTAACACTAACCCGTGCCCTCACACGTACGCTCACCCTAAACTGTTGACGTACCGTCACCTGTACCATAAACCGTCCCCATCCCCTAACCCTAACCCTAACCCTAACCCTTCCCCGAAGCCTTACCCTCACCCGTCCCCTATTCCTAACCCGTACGCTAACAGTAACCCGTGCCCTCACACGTACGCTCACCCTAAACTGTTGACGTACCGTCACCTGTACCATAAACCGTCCCCATCCCCTAACCCTAACCCTAGCCCGAACCCTAACCCTAACCCTTCCCCGAAGCCTTACCCTCACCCGTCCCCTATTCCTAACCCGTACGCTAACACTAACCCGTGCCCTCACACGTACGCTCACCCTAACCCGTTGCCTTTCCCTCACCTGGACCCTAAACCGTCCCCGTCCCCAACCCTAACCCTAGCCCGAACGCTAACCCTAACCCTTCCCCGAAGCCTTACTCTTACCCGTCCTCTAATACTAACCCGTACGCTAACACTAATCCGTGCCCTCACACGTACGCTCACCCTAAACCGTTGTTGTACCCTCACCTGGACCCTAAAACGCCCCCGTCCCCTAACCCTATACCTAGCCCGAACCCTAACCCTAACCCTTCCATGAAGCCTTACCCTCACCCAACCCCTAATCCTAACCCGTACGCTAACACTAACCCGTGCCCTCACACGTACGCTCACCCTAAACTGTTGCCGTACCCTCACCTGGACCCTAAACCGTCCCCGTCCCCTAACCCTAACCCTAGCCCGAACCCTAACACTAACCCTTCCCCGAAGCCTTACCCTCACCCGTCCCCTAATCCTAACCCGTACGCTAACACTAACCCATGCTCTCACACGTACGCTCACCCTAAACCGTTGCCGTACCCTCACCTGGACCCTAAACCGTCCCCGTCCCCTAACCCTAACCCTAGCCCGAACCCTAATCCTAACCCTTCCCCGAAGCCTTACCCTCACCCGTCCCCTAATCCTAACCCGTACGCTAACACTAACCCGTGCCCTCACACGTACGCTCACCCTAAACCGTTGCCGTACCCTCACCTGGACCCTAAACCGTCCACGTCCCCTAACCCTAACCCTAGCCCGAACCCTAACCCTAACCCTTCCCAGAAGCCTTACCCTCACCCGTCCCCTAATCCTAACCCGTACGCTAACACTAACCTGTGACCTCACACGTACGCTCACCCAAAACCGTTGTTGTACCCTCACGTGGACCCTAAACCGTCCCCGTCCCCTAACCCTAACCCTAGCCCGAACTCTAACCCTAATCCCTCCCCGAAGCCTTACCCTCACCCATCCCATAATCCTAATCTGTACGCTAACACTAACCCGTGCACTCACACTTACGCTCACCCTAAACCGTTGCCGTACCCTCACCTAGACCCTAAACCGTCCCCGTCCCCTAACCCCAACCCCAGCCCGAACCCTAACAATAACCCTTCCCCAGAGCCTTACCCTCACCCGTCCCCTAATCCTAAACCGTACGCTAACACTAACCCGTGCACTGACATGTACGCTCACCCTAAACTGTTGTCGTACCCTCACTTGTACCGTAAACCATCCCCGTCACCTAACCCTATCCCTAGCCCGAGCCCTGACCCTAACCCTTCCCCGAAGCCTTACCCTCACCTGTCCCCTAATCCTAACCCGTATGCTAACACTAACCCGTGCCCTCACATGTACGCTCACCCTAAACCGTTGCCGTACCCTCACCTGGACCCTAAACCGTCCCCGTCCCCTAACCCTAACCCTAGCCCGAACCCTAAAACTAACCCTTCCCCGAAGCCTTACCCTCAACCGTCTCCTAATCCTAACCCGTAGGCTAACACTAACCCGTGCCCTCACACGTACGCTCAGCCTAAACTGTTGACGTACCGTCACCTGTACCATAAACCGTCCCCATACCCTAACCCTAACCCTAGCCCGAACCCTAACCCTAACCCTTCCCCGAAGCCTTACCCTCACCCGTCCCGTATTCCTAACCCGTACGCTAACACTAACCCGAGCCCTCACACGTACGCTCACCCTAAACTGTTGACGTACCGTCACCTGTACCATAAACCGTCCCCATCCCCTAACCCTAACCCTAGCCCGAACCCTAACCCTAACCCTTCCCCGAAGCCTTACCCTCACCCGTCCCCTATTCCTAACCCGTACGCTAACACTAACCCGTGCCCTCACACGTACGCTCACCCTAAACCGTTGCCGTACCCTCACCTGGACCCTAAACGGTCCCCGTCCCCTAACCCTAACCCTAGCCCGAGCCCTAACCCTAACCCTTCCCCGAAGGCTTACCCTCACCCGTACCCTAATCCTAACCCGTACGCTAACACTAACCCGTGCCCTCACACGTACGCTCACCCTAAACTGTTGCCATACCCTCAACTGGACCCTAAACCGTCCCCGTCCCCTAACCCTAACCCTAGCCCGAACCCTAACACTAACCCTTCACGAAGCCTTACCCTCACCCGTCCCCTAATCCTAAACTGTACGCTAACACTAACCCGTGCCCTCACACGTACGCTCACCCTAAACCGTTGCCTTTCCCTCACGTGGACCCTAAACGGTCCACGTCCCCTAACCCTAACCCTAGCCCGAACGCTAACCCTAACCCTTCCCCTTAGCCTTACCGTCACCCGTCCCCTAATCCTAAACTGTACGCTAACACTAACCCGTGCCCTCACACGTACGCTCACCCTAAACTGTTGTCGTACCCTCACCTGGACTCTAAACCGTCCCCGTCCCCTAACCCTAACCCTAGTCCGAACCCTAACACTAACCCTTCCCCGAAGCCTTACCCTCACCCGTCCCCTAATCCTAACCCGTACGCTAACACTAACCCATGCTCTCACACGTACGCTCACCCTAAACCGTTGCCGTACACTCACCTGGACCCTAAACCGTCCCCGTCCCCTAACCCTAACCCTAGCCCGAACCCTAATCCTAACCCTTCCCCGAAGCCTTACCCTCACCCGTCCCCTAATCCTAACCCGTACGCTAACACTAACCCGTGCCCTCACACGTACGCTCACCCTAAACCGTTGCCGTACCCTCACCTGGACCCTAAACCGTCCACGTCCCCTAACCCTAACCCTAGCCCGAATCCTAACCGTAACCCTTCACAGAAGCCTTACCCTCACCCGTCCCCTAATCCTGACCCGTACGCTAACACTAACCTATGCCCTCACACGTACGCTCACCCAAAACCGTTGTCGTACCCTCACCTGGACCCTAAACCGTCCCCGTCCCCTAACCCTAACCCTAGCCCGAGCTCTAACCCTAACCCTTCCCCGAAGCCTTACCCTCACCCGTCTCATAATCGTAACACGTACGTTAACACTAACCCGTGCCCTAACACGTACGCTCACCCTAAACTGTTGCCCTACCCTCACCTGGACCCTAAACCGTCCCCGTCCCCTAACCCTAACCCTAGCCCGAACCCTAACACTAACCCTTCCCCAAAGCCTTACCCTCACCCGTCCCCTAATACTAACCCGTACGCTAACACTAACCCGTGCCCTCACACGTACGTTCACCCTAAACCGTTGTCGTACCCTCACCTGGACCCTAAACCATCCCCGTCCCCTAACCCTAACCCTAGCCCGAGCTCTAACCCTAACCCTTCCCCGAAGCCTTACCCTCACCCGTCCCCTAATCCTAACCCGTACGCTAACACTAACCCGTGCCCTCACACCTACGCTCACTCTAAACTGTTGCCGTACCCTCACCTGGACCCTAAACCGTCCCCGTCCCCTAACCCTAACCCTAGCCCGAACCCTAACACTAACCCTTCCCCGAAGCCTTACCCTCACCCGTCCCCTAATCCTAACCCGTACGCTAACACTAACCCATGCTCTCACACGTACGCTCACCCTAAACCGTTGCCGTACCTCACCTGGACCCTAAACCGTCCCCGTCCCCTAACCCTAACCCTAGCCCGAACCCTAATCCTAACCCTTCCCCGAAGCCTTACCCTCACCCGTGCCCTAATCCTAACCCGCACGCTAACACTAACCCGTGCCCTCACACGTACGCTCACCCTAAACTGTTGCCGTACCCTCACCTGTACCATAAACCGTCCCCATCCCCTAACCCTAACCCTTGCCCGAACCCTAACCCTAACGCTTCCCCGAAGCCTTACCCTCACACGTCCCCTATTCCTAAACCGTACGCTAACACTAACCCGTGCCCTCACACGTACGCTCACCCTAAACCGTTGCCTTTCCCTCACCTGGACCCTAAACGGTCCCCGTCCCCTAGCCCGAACGCTAACCCTAACCCTTCCCCTTAGCCTTACCCTCACCCGTCCCCTAATCCTAAACTGTACGCTAACACTAACCCGTGCCCTCACACGTACGCTCACCCTAAACTGTTGCCGTACCCTCACCTGGACCCTAAACCGTCCCCGTCCCCTAACCCTAACCCTAGCCCGAACCCTAACACTAACCCTTACCCGAAGCCTTACCCTCACCCGTCCCCTAATCCTAACCCTTACGCTAACACTAACCAATGCTCTCACACGTACGCTCACCCTAAACCGTTGCCGTACCCTCACCTGGACCCTAAACCGTCCCCGTCCCCTAACCCTAACCCTAGCCCGAACCCTAATCCTAACCCTTCCCCGAAGCCTTACCCTCACCCGTCACCTAATCCTAACCCGTACGCTAACACTAACCCGTGCCCTCACACGTACGCTCACCCTAAACCGTTGCCGTACCCTCACCTGGACCCTAAACCGTCCACGTCCCCTAACCCTAACCCTAGCCCGAACCCTAACCCTAACCCTTCCCAGAAGCCTTACCCTCACCCGTCCCCTAATAGTAACCCGTACGCTAACACTAACCTGTGCCCTCACACGTACGCTCACCCAAAACCGTTGTTGTACCCTCACCTGGACCCTAAACTGTCCCCGTCCCCTAACCCTAACCCTAGCCCGAACTCTAACCCTAACCCCTCCCCGAAGCCTTACCCTCACCCATCCCATAATCCTAATCTGTACGCTAACACTAACCCGTGCACTCACACTTACGCTCACCCTAAACCGTTGCCGTACCCTCACCTAGACCCTAAACCGTCCCCGTCCCCTAACCCCAACCCCAGCCCGAACCCTAACAATAACCTTTACCCAGAGCCTTACCCTCACGCGTCCCCTAATCCTAAACCGTACGCTAACACTAACCCGTGCACTCACACGTACGCTCACCCTAACCCGTTGTCGTACCCTCACTTGTACCGTAAACCCTCCCCGTTACCTAACCCTAACCCTAGCCCGAGCCCTGACCCTAACACTTACCCGAAGCCTTACCCTCACCTGTCCCCTAATCCTAACCCGTATGCTAACACTAACCCGTGCCCTCACATGTACGCTCACCCTATACCGTTGCCGTACCCTCACCTGGACCCTAAACCGTCCCCGTCCCCTAACCCTAACCCTAGCCCGAACCCTAAACCTAACCCTTCCCCGAAGCCTTACCCTCAACCGTCTCCTAATCCTAACCCGTAGGCTAACACTAACCCGTGCCCTCACACGTACGCTCACCCTAAACTGTTGACGTACCGTCACCTGTACCATAAACCGTCCCCATCCCCTAACCCTGACCCTAGCCCGAACCCTAACCCTAACCCTTCCCCGAAGCCTTACCCTCACCCGTCCCCTATTCCTAACCCGTACGCTAACACTAACCCGTGCCCTCACACGTACGCTCACCCTAACCCGTTGCCTTTCCCTCACCTGGACCCTAAACCGTCCCCGTCCCCTAACCCTAACCCTAGCCCGAACGCTAACCCTAACCCTTCCCCGAAGCCTTACTCTTACCCGTCCTCTAATACTAACCCGTACGCTAACACTAATCCGTGCCCTCACACGTACGCTCACCCTAAACCGTTGTTGTACCCTCACCTGGACCCTAAAACGCCCCCGTCCCCTAACCCTATACCTAGCCCGAACCCTAACCCTAACCCTTCCATGAAGCCTTACCCTCACCCAACCCCTAATCCTAACCCGTACGCTAACACTAACCCGTGCCCTCACACGTACGCTCACCCTAAACTGTTGCCGTACCCTCACCTGGACCCTAAACCGTCCCCGTCCCCTAACCCTAACCCTAGCCCGAACCCTAACACTAACCCTTCCCCGAAGACTTACCCTCACCCGTCCCCTAATCCTAACCCGTATGCTAACACTAACCCATGCTCTCACACGTACGCTCACCCTAAACCGTTGCCGTACCCTCACCTGGACCCTAAACCGTCCCCGTCCCCTAACCCTAACCCTAGCCCGAACCCTAATCCTAACCCTTCCCCGAAGCCTTACCCTCACCCGTCCCCTAATCCTAACCCGTACGCTAACACTAACCCGTGCCCTCACACGTACGCTCACCCTAAACCGTTGCCGTACCCTCACCTGGACCCTAAACCGTCCACGTCCCATAACCCTAACCCTAGCCCGAACCCTAACCCTAACACTTCCCAGAAGCCTTACCCTCACCCGTCCCCTAATCCTAACCCGTACGCTAACACTAACCTGTGCCCTCACACGTACGCTCACCCAAAACCCTTGTTGTACCCTCACCTGGACCCTAAACCGTCCCCGTCCCCTAACCCTAACCCTAGCCCGAAGTCTAACCCTAATCCCTCCCCGAAGCCTTACCCTCACCCATCCCATAATCCTAATCTCTACGCTAACACTAACCCGTGCACTCACACTTACGCTCACCCTAAACCGTTGCCGTACCCTCACCTAGACCCTAAACCGTCCCCGTCCCCTAACCCCAACCCCAGCCCGAACCCTAACAATAACCCTTCCCCAGAGCCTTACCCTCACCCGTCCCCTAATCCTAAACCGTACGCTAACACTAACCCGTGCACTCACATGTACGCTCACCCTAAACTGTTGTCGTACCCTCACTTGTACCGTAAACCATCCCCGTCACCTAACCCTATCCCTAGCCCGAGCCCTGACCCTAACCCTTCCCCGAAGCCTTACCCTCACCTGTCCCCTAATCCTAACCCGTATGCTAACACTAACCCGTGCCCTCACATGTACGCTCACCCTAAACCGTTGCCGTACCCTCACCTGGACCCTAAACTGTCCCCATCCCCTAACCCTAACCCTAGCCCGAACCCTAAACCTAACCCTTCCCCGAAGCCTTACCCTCAACCGTCTCCTAATCCTAACCCGTAGGCTAACACTAACCCGTGCCCTCACACGTACGCTCAGCCTAAACTGTTGACGTACCGTCACCTGTACCATAAACCGTCCCCATCCCCTAACCCTAACCCTAGCCCGAACCCTAACCCTAACCCTTCCCCGAAGCCTTACCCTCACCCGTCCCGTATTCCTAACCCGTACGCTAACACTAACCCGAGCCCTCACACGTACGCTCACCCTAAACTGTTGACGTACCGTCACCTGTACCATAAACCGTCCCCATCCCCTAACCCTAACCCTAGCCCGAACCCTAACCCTAACCCTTCCCCGAAGCCTTACCCTCACCCGTCCCCTATTCCTAACCCGTACGCTAACACTAACCCGTGCCCTCACACGTACGCTCACCCTAAACCGTTGCCGTACCCTCACCTGGACCCTAAACGGTCCCCGTCCCCTAACCCTAACCCTAGCCCGAGCCCTAACCCTAACCCTTCCCCGAAGGCTTACCCTCACCCGTACCCTAATCCTAACCCGTACGCTAACACTAACCCGTGCCCTCACACGTACGCTCACCCTAAACTGTTGCCATACCCTCAACTGGACCCTAAACCGTCCCCGTCCCCTAACCCTAACCCTAGCCCGAACCCTAACACTAACCCTTCCCCGAAGCCTTACCCTCACCCGTCCCCTAATCCTAAACTGTACGCTAACACTAACCCGTGCCCTCAAACGTACGCTCACCCTAAACCGTTGCATTTCCCTCACCTGGACCCTAAACGGTCCACGTCCCCTAACCCTAACCCTAGCCCGAACGCTAACCCTAACCCTTCCCCTTAGCCTTACCGTCACCCGTCCCCTAATCCTAAACTGTACGCTAACACTAACCCGTGCCCTCACACGTACGCTCACCCTAAACTGTTGTCGTACCCTCACCTGGACTCTAAACCGTCCCCGTCCCCTAACCCTAACCCTAGCCCGAACCCTAACACTAACCCTTCCCCGAAGCCTTACCCTCACCCGTCCCCTAATCCTAACCCGTACGCTAACACTAACCCATGCTCTCACACGTACGCTCACCCTAAACCGTTGCCGTACACTCACCTGGACCCTAAACCGTCCCCGTCCCCTAACCCTAACCCTAGCCCGAACCCTAATCCTAACCCTTCCCCGAAGCCTTACCCTCACCCGTCCCCTAATCCTAACCCGTACGCTAACACTAACCCGTGCCCTCACACGTACGCTCACCCTAAACCGTTGCCGTACCCTCACCTGGACCCTAAACCGTCCACGTGCCCTAACCCTAACCCTAGCCCGAATCCTAACCGTAACCCTTCACAGAAGCCTTACCCTCACCCGTCCCCTAATCCTGACCCGTACGCTAACACTAACCTGTGCCCTCACACGTACGCTTACCCAAAACCGTTGTCGTACCCTCACCTGGACCCTAAACCGTCCCCGTCCCCTAACCCTAACCCTAGCCCGAGCTCTAACCCTAACCCTTCCCCGAAGCCTTACCCTCACCCGTCTCATAATCGTAACACGTACGTTAACACTAACCCGTGCCCTAACACGTACGCTCACCCTAAACTGTTGCCCTACCCTCACCTGGACCCTAAACCGTCCCCGTCCCCTAACCCTAACCCTAGCCCGAACCCTAACACTAACCCTTCCCCGAAGCCTTACCCTCACACGTCCCCTAATACTAACCCGTACGCTAACACTAACCCGTGCCCTCACACGTACGGTCACCCTAAACCGTTGTCGTACCCTCACCTGGACCCTAAACCATCCCCGTCCCCTAACCCTAACCCTAGCCCGAGCTCTAACCCTAACCCTTCCCCGAAGCCTTACCCTCACCCGTCCCCTAATCCTAACCCGTACGCTAACACTAACCCTTGCCCTCACACGTACGCTCACCCTAAACTGTTGCCGTACCCTCACCTGGACCCTAAACCGTCCCCGTCCCCTAACCCTAACCCTAGCCCGAACCCTAACACTAACCCTTCCCCGAAGCCTTACCCTCACCCGTCCCCTAATCCTAACCCGTACGCTAACACTAACCCATGCTCTCACACGTACGCTCACCCTAAACCGTTGCCGTACCTCACCTGGACCCTAAACCGTCCCCGTCCCCTAAGCCTAACCCTAGCCCGAACCCTAATCCTAACCCTTCCCCGAAGCCTTACCCTCACCCGTGCCCTAATCCTAACCCGCACGCTAACACTAACCCGTGCCCTCACACGTACGCTCACCCTAAACTGTTGCCGTACCCTCACCTGTACCATAAACCGTCCCCATCCCCTAACCCTAACCCTTGCCCGAACCCTAACCCTAACGCTTCCCCGAAGCCTTACCCTCACCCGTCCCCTATTCCTAAACCGTACGCTAACACTAACCCGTGCCCTCACACGTACGCTCACCCTAAACCGTTGCCTTTCCCTCACCTGGACCCTAAACGGTCCCCGTCCCCTAGCCCGAACGCTAACCCTAACCCTTCCCCTTAGCCTTACCCTCACCCGTCCCCTAATCCTAAACTGTACGCTAACACTAACCCGTGCCCTCACACGTACGCTCACCCTAAACCGTTGTCGTACCCTCACCTGGACCCTAAACCGTCCCCGTCCCCTAACCCTAACCCTAGCCCGAACCCTAACCCTAACCCTTCCCCGAAGCCTTACCCTCACCCGTCTCCTAATCCTAACCGGTACGCTAACATTAACCCGTGCCCTCACACGTACGCTCACCCTAAACCGTTGTCGTACCCTCACCTGGACCCTAAAACTTCCCCGTCCCCTAACCCTAACCCTAGCCCGAGCTCTAACCCTAACCCTTCCACGAAGCCTTACCCTCACCCGTCCCCTAATCCTAACCCGTACGCTAACACTAACCCGTGCCCTCACACGTACGCTCACCCTAAACTGTTGCCGTACCCTCACCTGGACCCTAAACCGTCCCCGTCCCCTAACCCTAACCCTAGCCCGAACCCTAACACTAACCCTTACCCGAAGCCTTACCCTCACCCGTCCCCTAATCCTAACCCTTACGCTAACACTAACCAATGCTCTCACACGTACGCTCACCCTAAACCGTTGCCGTACCCTCACCTGGACCCTAAACCGTCCCCGTCCCCTAACCCTAACCCTAGCCCGAACCCTAATCCTAACCCTTCCCCGAAGCCTTACCCTCACCCGTCACCTAATCCTAACCCGTACGCTAACACTAACCCGTGCCCTCACACGTACGCTCACCCTAAACCGTTGCCGTACCCTCACCTGGACCCTAAACCGTCCACGTCCCCTAACCCTAACCCTAGCCCGAACCCTAACCCTAACCCTTCCCAGAAGCCTTACCCTCACCCGTCCCCTAATAGTAACCCGTACGCTAACACTAACCTGTGCCCTCACACGTACGCTCACCCAAAACCGTTGTTGTACCCTCACCTGGACCCTAAACTGTCCCCGTCCCCTAACCCTAACCCTAGCCCGAACTCTAACCCTAACCCCTCCCCGAAGCCTTACCCTCACCCATCCCATAATCCTAATCTGTACGCTAACACTAACCCGTGCACTCACACTTACGCTCACCCTAAACCGTTGCCGTACCCTCACCTAGACCCTAAACCGTCCCCGTCCCCTAACCCCAACCAAGCCCGAACCCTAACAATAACCTTTCCCCAGAGCCTTACCCTCACCCGTCCCCTAATCCTAAACCGTACGCTAACACTAACCCGTGCACTCACACGTACGCTCACCCTAAATCGTTGTCGTACCCTCACTTGTACCGTAAACCCTTCCCGTTACCTAACCCTAACCCTAGCCCGAGCCCTGACCCTAACACTTACCCGAAGCCTTACCCTCACCTGTCCCCTAATCCTAACCCGTATGCTAACACTAACCCGTGCCCTCACATGTACGCTCACCCTAAACCGTTGCCGTACCCTCACCTGGACCCTAAACGGTCCCCGTCCCCTAACCCTAACCCTAGCCCGAACCCTAACCCTAACCCTTCCCCGAAGCCTTACCCTCACCCGTACCCTAATCCTAACCCGTACGCTAACACTAACCCGTGCCCTCACACGTACACTCACCCTAAACCGTTGTCGTACCCTCACCTGGACCCTAAACCGTCCCCGTCCCCTAACCCTAACCCTAGCCCGAGCTCTAACCCTAACCCTTCCCCGAAGCCTACCCTCACCTGTCCCCTAATCCTAACCCGTACGCTAACACTAACCCGTGCCCTCACACGTACGCTCACCCTAAACTGTTGCCGTACCCTCAACTGGACCCTAAACCATCCCCGTCCCCTAACCCTAACCCTAGCCCGAACCCTAACACTAACCCTTCCCCGAAGCCTTACCCTCACCCGTCCCCTAATCCTAACCCGTACGCTAACACTAACCCATGCTCTCACACGAACGCTCACCCTAAACCGTTGCCGTACCCTCACCTGGACCCTAAACCGTCCCCGTCCCCTAACCCTAACCCTAGCCCAAACCCTAATCCTAACCCTTCCCCGAAGCCTTACCCTAACCCGTCCCCTAATCGTAACCCGTACGCTAACACTAACCCGTGCGGTCACACGTACACTCACCCTAAACTGTTGTCGTACCCTCACCTGGACCCTAAACCGTCCCCGTCCCCTAACCCTAACCCTAGCCCGAGCCCTAACCCTAACCCTTCCCCGAAGGCTTACCCTGACCCGTACCCTAATCCTAACCCGTACGCTAACACTAACCCGTGCCCTCACACGTACGCTCACCCTAAACCGTTGCCGAACCCTCACCTGGACCCTAAACGGTCCCCGTCCCCTAACCCTAACCCTAGCCCGAACCCTAACCCTAACCCTTCCCCGAAGCCTTACCCTCACCCGTCTCCTAATCCTAACCCGTACGCTAACACTAACCCGTGCGGTCACACGTACACTCACCCTAAACTGTTGTCGTACCCTCACCTGGACCCTAAACCGTCCCCGTCCCCTAACCGTAACCCTAGCCCGAGCTCTAACCCTAACCCTTCCCCGAAGCCTTACCCTCACCCGTCCCCTAATCCTAACCCGTACGTTAACACTAACCCCTGCCCTCACACGTACGCTCACCCTAAACTGTTGCCGTACCCTCAACTGGACCCTAAACCGTCCCCGTCCCCTAACCCTAACCCTAGCCCAAACCCTAACACTAACCCTTCCCCGAAGCCTTACCCTCACCCGTCCCCTAATCCTAAACTGTACGCTAACACTAACCCGTGCCCTCACACGTACGCTCACCCTAAACCGTTGCCGTACCCTCACCTGGACCCTAAACCGTCCACGTCCCCTAACCCTAACCCTAGCCCGAACCCTAACCCTAACCCTTCCCAGAAGCCTTACCCTCACCCGTCCCCTAATCGTAACCCGTACGCTAACACTAACCTGTGCCCTCACACGTACGCTCACACAAAACCGTTGTTGTACCCTCACCTGGACCCTAAACCGTCCCCGTCCCCTAACCCTAACCCTAGCCCGAACTCTAACCCTAACCCCTCCCGAAGTCTTACCCTCACCCATCCCATAATCCTAATCTGTACGCTAACACTAACCCGTGCACTCACACTTAAGCTCACCTTAAACCGTTGCCGTACCCTCACCTAGACCCTAAACCGTCCCCGTCCCTTAACCCCAACCCCAGCCCGAACCCTAACAATAACCCTTCCCCAGAGCCTTACCCTCACCCGTCCCCTAATTCTAAACCGTACACTAACACTAACCCGTGCACTCACACGTACGCTCACCCTAAACCGTTGTCGTACCCTCACTTGTACCGTAAACCATCCCCATTACCTAACCCTAACCCTAGCCCGAGCCCTGACCCTAACCCTTCCCCGAAGCCTTACCCTCACCTGTCTCCTAATCCTAACCCGTATGCTAACACTAACCCGTGCCCTCACATGTACGCTCACCCTAAACCGTTGCCGTACCCTCACCTGGACCCTAAACCGTCCCCGTCCCCTAACCCTAACCCTAGCCCGAACCCTAACCCTAACCCTTCCCCGAAGCCTTACCATCAACCGTCTCCTAATCCTAACCCGTAGGCTAACACTAACCCGTGCCCTCACACGTACGCTCACCCTAAACTGTTGACGTACCCTCACCTGTACCATAAACCGTCCCCATCCCCTAACCCTAACCCTAACCCTAACCCTTCCCTGAAGCCTTACCCTCACCTGTCCCCTATTCCTAATCCGTACGCTAACACTAACCCGTGCCCTCACACGTACGCTCACTCTAAACTGTTGACGTACCGTCACCTGTACCATAAACCGTCCCCATCCCCTAACCCTAACCCTAGCCCGAACCCTAACCCTAACCCTTCCCCGAAGCCTTACCCTCACCCGTCCCCTATTCCTAACCCGTACGCTAACACTAACCCGTGCCCTCACACGTACGCTCACCCTAAACCGTTGCCTTTCCCTCACCTGGACCCTAAACCGTCCCCGTCCCCTAACCTTAACCCTAGCCCGAACGCTAACCCTAACCCTTCCCTGAAGCCTTACCCTCATCCGTCCCCTAATCCTAAACTGTACGCTAAAACTAACCCGTGCCCTCACACGTACGCTCACCCTAAACCGTTGTCGTACCCTCACCTGGATCCTAAACCGTCCCCGTCCCCTAACCCTAACCCTAGCCCGAGCCCTAACCCTAACCCATCCCCGAAGGCTTACCCTCACCCGTACCCTAATCGTAACCCGTACGCTAACACTAACCCGTGCCCTCACACGTACGCTCACCCTAAACCGTTGCCGTACCCTCACCTGGACCCTAAACGGTCCCCGTCCCCTAACCCTAACCCTAGCCCGAACCCTAACCCTAACCCTTCCCCGAAGCCTTACCCTCACCCGTACCCTAATCCTAACCCGTACGCTAACACTAACCCGTGCCCTCACACGTACACTCACCCTAAACCGTTGTCGTACCCTCACCTGGACCCTAAACCGTCCCCGTCCCCTAAACCTAACCCTAGCCCGAGCTCTAACCCTAACCCTTCCCCGAAGCCTACCCTCACCTGTCCCCTAATCCTAAACCGTACGCTAACACTAACCCGTGCCCTCACACGTACGCTCACCCTAAACTGTTGCCGTACCCTCAACTGGACCCTAAACCGTCCCCGTCCCCTAACCCTAACCCTAGCCCGAACCCTAACACTAACCCTTCCCCGAAGCCTTACCCTCACCCGTCCCCTAATCCTAACCCGTACGCTAACACTAACCCATGCTCTCACACGAACGCTCACCCTAAACCGTTGTCGTACCCTCACCTGGACCCTAAACCGTCCCCGTCCCCTAACCCTAACCCTAGCCCAAACCCTAATCCTAACCCTTCCCCGAAGCCTTACCCTAACCCGTCCCCTAATCGTAACCCGTACGCTAACACTAACCCGTGCCCTCCCACGTACGCTCACCCTAAACCGTTGTTGTACCCTCACCTGGACCCTAAACCGTCCCCGTCCCCTAACCCTAACCCTAGCCCGAACCCTAATCCTAACCCTTCCCAGAAGCCTTACCCTCACCCGTCCCCTAATCCTAACCCGTACGCTAAAACTAACCCGTGCCCTCACCCGTACGCTCACCCTAAACCGTTGTCGTACCCTCACCTGGACCCTAAACCGTCCCCGTCCCCTAAACCTAACCCTAGCGTGAACGCTAACACTAACCCTTTCCCAAAGCCTTACTCTTACCCGTCCTCTAATACTAACCCGTACGCTAACACTAATCCGTGCCCTCACACGTACGCTCACCCTAAACCGTTGTTGTACCCTCACCTGGACCCTAAACCGCCCTCGTCCCCTAACCCTATACCTAGCCCGAACCCTAACCCTAACCCTTCCATGAAGCCTTACCCTCACCCATCCCCTAATCCTAACCCGTACGCTAACACTAACCCGTGCCCTCACACGTACGCTCACCCTAAACTGTTGCCGTACCCTCACCTGGACCCTAAACCGTCCCCGTCCCCTAACCCTAACCCTAGCCCGAACCCTAACACTAACCCTTCCCCGAAGCCTTACCCTCACCCGTCCCCTAATCCTAACCCGTACGCTAACACTAACCCATGCTCTCACACGTACGCTCACCCTAAACCGTTGCCGTACCCTCACCTGGACCCTAAACCGTCCCCGTCCCCTAACCCTAACCCTAGCCCGAACCCTAATCCTAACCCTTCCCCGAAGCCTTACCCTCACCCGTCCCCTAATCCTAACCCGTACGCTAACACTAACCCGTGCCCTCACACGTACGCTCACCCTAAACCGTTGCCGTACCCTCACCTGGACCCTAAACCGTCCACGTCCCCTAACCCTAACCCTAGCCCGAATCCTAACCCTAACCCTTCCCAGAAGCCTTACCCTCACCCGTCCCCTATTCCTAACCCGTACGCTAACACTAACCTGTGCCCTCACACGTACGCTCACCCAAAACCGTTGTCGTATCCTCACCTGGACCCTAAACCGTCCCCGTCCCCTAACCCTAACCCTAGCCCGAGCTCTAACCCTAACCCTTCCCCGAGCCTTACCCTCACCCGTCTCATAATGGTAACACGTACGTTAACACTAACCCGTGCCCTCACACGTACGCTAACCCTAAACTGTTGCCGTACCCTCACCTGGACCGTAAACCGTCCCCGTCCCCTAACCCTAACCCTAGCCCGAACCCTAACACTAACCCTTCCCCGAAGCCTTACCCTCACCTGTCCCCTAATACTAACCCGTACGCTAACACTAACCCGTGCCCTCACACGTACGGTCACCCTAAACCGTTGTCGTACCCTCACCTGGACCCTAAACCATCCCCGTCCCCTAACCCTAACCCTAGCCCGAGCTCTAACCCTAAACCTTCCCCGAAGCCTTACCCTCACCCGTCCCCTAATCCTAACCCGTACGCTAACACTAACCCGTGCCCTCACACGTACGCTCACCCTAAACTGTTGCCGTACCCTCACCTGGACCCTAAACCGTCCCCGTCCCCTAACCCTAACCCTAGCCCGAACCCTAACACTAACCCTTCCCCGAAGCCTTACCCTCACCCGTCCCCTAATCCTAACCCGTACGCTAACACTAACCCATGCTCTCACACGTACGCTCACCCTAAACCGTTGCCGTACCCTCACCTGGACCCTAAACCGTCCCCGTCCCCTAACCCTAACCCTAGCCCGAACCCTAATCCTAACCCTTCCCCGAAGCCTTACCCTCACCCGTCCCCTAATCCTAACCCGTACGCTAACACTAACCCGTGCCCTCACACGTACGCTCACCCTAAACTGTTGCCGTACCCTCACCTGTACCATAAACCGTCCCCATCCCCTAACCCTAACCCTTGCCCGAACCCTAACCCTAACGCTTCCCCGAAGCCTTACCCTCACCCGTCCCCTATTCCTAACCCGTACGCTAACACTAACCTGTGCCCTCACACGTACGCTCACCCTAAACCGTTGCCTTTCCCTCACCTGGACCCTAAACGGTCCCCGTCCCCTAGCCCGAACGCTAACCCTAACCCTTCCCCTTAGCCTTACCCTCACCCGTCCCCTAATCCTAAACTGTACGCTAACACTAACCCGTGCCCTCACACGTACGCTCACCCTAAACCGTTGTCGTACCCTCACCTGGACCCTAAACCGTCCCCGTCCCCTAACCCTAAGCCTAGCCCGAACCCTAACCCTAACCCTTCCCCGAAGCCTTACCCTCACCCGTCTCCTAATCCTAACCCGTACGCTAACACTAACCCGGGCACTCACACGTACGCTCACCCTAAACCGTTGTCGTACCCTCACCTGGACCCTAAAACTTCCCCGTCCCCTAACCCTAACCCTAGCCCGAGCTCTAACCCTAACCCTTCCACGAAGCCTTACCCTCACCCGTCCCCTAATCCTAACCCGTACGCTAACACTAACCCGTGACCTCACACGTACGCTCACCCTAAACTGTTGCTGTACCCTCACCTGGACCCTAAATCGTCCCCATCCCCTAACCCTAACCCTAGCCCGAACCCTAACACTAACCCTTCCCCGAAGCCTTACCCTCACCCGTCCCCTAATCCTAACCCTTACGCTAACACTAACCAATGCTCTCACACGTACGCTCACCCTAAATCGTTGCCGTACCCTCACCTGGACCCTAAACTGTCCCCGTACCCTAACCCTAACCCTAGCCCGAACCCTAATCCTAACCCTTCCCCGAAGCCTTACCCTCACCCGTCACCTAATCCTAACCCGTACGCTAACACTAACCCGTGCCCTCACACGTACGCTCACCCTAAACCGTTGCCGTACCCTCACCTGGACCCTAAACCGTCCACGTCCCCTAACCCTAACCCTAGCCCGAACCCTAACCCTAACCCTTCCCAGAAGCCTTACCCTCACCTGTCCCCTAATCGTAACCCGTACGCTAACACTAACCTGTGCCCTCACACGTACGCTCACCCAAAACCGTTGTTGTACCCTCACCTGGACCCTAAACTGTCCCCGTCCCCTAACCCTAATCCTAGCCCGAACTCTAACCCTAACCCCTCCCCGAAGCCTTACCCTCACCCATCCCATAATCCTAATCTGTACGCTAACACTAACCCGTGCACTCACACTTACGCTCACCCTAAACCGTTGCCGTACCCTCACCTAGACCCTTACCCGTCACCGTCCCCTAACCCCAACCCCAGCCCGAACCATAACAATAACCCTTCCGCAGAGCCTTACCCTCACCCGTCCCCTAATCCTAAACCGTACGCTAACACTAACCCGTGCACTCACACGTACGCTCACCCTAAACCGTTGTCGTACCCTCACTTGTACCGTAAACCATCTCCGTTACCTAACCCTAACCCTAGCCCGAGCCCTGACCCTAACACTTACTCGAAGCCTTACCCTCACCTGTCCCCTAATCCTAACCCGTATGCTAACACTAACCCGTGCCCTCACATGTACGCTCACCCTAAACCGTTGCCGTACCCTCACCTGGACCCTAAACCGTCCCCGCCCCCTAACCCTAACCCTAGCCCGAACCCTAACCCTAACCCTTCCCCGAAGCCTTACCCTCAACCGTCTCCTAATCCTAACCCGTAGGCTAACAGTAACCCGTGCCCTCACACGTACGCTCACCCTAAACTGTTGACGTACCGTCACCTGTACCATAAACCGTCCCCATCCCCTAACCCTAACCGTAGCCCGAACCCTAACCCTAACCCTTCCCCGAAGCCTTACCTTCACCCGTCCCCTATTCCTAACCCGTACGCTAACACTAACCCGTGCCCTCCCACGTACGCTCACCCTAAACCGTTGTTGTACCCTCACCTGGACCCTAAACCGTCCCCGTCCCCTAACCCTAACCCTAGCCCGAACCCTAATCCTAACACTTCCCCGAAGCCTTACCCTCACCCGTCCCCTAATCCTAACCCGTACGCTAACACTAACCCGTGCCCTCACACATACGCTCACCCTAAACCGTTGTCGTACCCTCACCTGGACCCTAAACCGTCCCCGTCCCCTAAACCTAACCCTAGCGCGAACGCTAACACTAACCCTTTCCCGAAGCCTTACTCTTACCCGTCCTCTAATACTAACACGTACGCTAACACTAATCCGTGCCCTCACACGTACGCTCACCCTAAACCGTTGTTGTACCCTCACCTGGACCCTAAACCACCCCCGTCCCCTAACCCTAACCCTAGCCCGAACCCTAACCCTAACCCTTCCCCGAAGCCTTAACCTCACCCGTCCCCTATTCCTAACCCGTACGCTAACACTAACCCGTGCCCTCACACGTACACTCACCCTAAACTGTTGACGTACCGTCACCTGTACCATAAACCGTCCCCATCCCCTAACCCTAACCCTAGCCCGAACCCTAACCCTCACTCTTCCCCGAAGCCTTACCCTCACCCGTCCCCTATTCCTAACCCGTACGCTAACACTAACCCGTGCCCTCACACGTACGCTCACCCTAAACTGTTGACGTACCGGCACCTGTACCATAAACCGTCCCCATCCCCTAACCCTAACCCTAGCCCGAACCCTAACCCTAACCCTTCCCCGAAGCCTTACCCTCACCCGTCCCCTATTCCTAACCCGTACGCTAACACTAACCCGTGCCCTCACACGTACGCTCACCCTAAACCGTTTTCTTTCCCTCACCTGGGCCCTAAACCGTCCCCGTCCCCTAACCCTAACCCTAGCCCGAACGCTAACCCTAACCCTTCCCCTTAGCCTTACCCTCACCCTTCCCCTATTCCTAACCCGTACGCTAACACTAACCCGTGCCCTCACACGTACGCTCACCCTAAACCGTTGCCGTACACTTACCTGGACCCTAAACGGTCCCCGTCCCCTAACCCTAACCCTAGCCCGAACCCTAACCCTAAACCTTCCCCGAAGCCTTACCCTCACCCGTCTCCTAATCCTAACCCGTACGCTAACACTAACCCGTGCCCTCACACGTACACTCACCCTAAACCGTTGTCGTACCCTCACCTGGACCCTAAACCGTCCCCGTCCCCTAACCGTAACCCTAGCCCGAGCTCTAACCCTAACCCTTCCCCGAAGCCTTACCCTCACCCGTCCCCTAATCCTAATCCGTACGCTAACACTAACCCGTGCCCTCACACGTACGCTCATCCTAAACTGTTGCCATACCCTCAACTGGACCCTAAACCGTCCCAGTCCCCTAACCCTAACCCTAGCCCGAACCCTAACACTAACCCTTCCCCAAAGCCTTACCCTCACCCGTCCCCTAATCCTAAACTGTACGCTAACACTAACCCGTGCCCTCACACGTACGCTCACCCTAAACCGTTGCCGTACCCTCACCTGGACCCTAAACCGTCCCCGTCCCCTAACCCTAACCCTAGCCCGAGCCCTAACCCTAACCCTTCCCCGAAGGCTTACCCTCACCCGTACCCTAATCCTAACCCGTACGCTAACAGTAACCCGTGCCCTCACACGTACGCTCACCCTAAACTGTTGCCGTACCCTCACCTGGACCCTAAACCGTCCCCGTCCCCTAACCCTAACCCTAGCCCGAGCTCTAACCCTAACCCTTCTCCGAAGCCTTACCCTCACCTGTCCCCTAATCCTAACCCGTACGCTAACACTAACCCGTGCCCTCACACGTACGCTCACCCTAAACTGTTGGGGTACACTCAACTGGACACTAAACCGTCCCCGTCCCCTAACCCTAACCCTAGCCCGAACCCTAACACTAACCCTTCCCCGAAGCCTTACCCTCACCCGTCCCCTAATCCTAACCCGTACGCTAACACTAACCCATGCTCTCACACGTACGCTCACCCTAAACCGTTGCCGTACCCTCACCTGGACCCTAAACCGTCCCCGTCCCCTAACCCTAACCCTAGCCGAAACCCTAATCCTAACCCTTCCCCGAAGCCTTACCCTCACCCGTCCCCTAATCCTAACCCGTACGCTAACACTAACCCGTGCCCTCCCACGTACGCTCACCCTAAACCGTTGTTGTACCCTCACCTGGACCCTAAACCGTCCCCGTCCCCTAACCCTAACCCTAGCCCGAACCCTAATCCTAACACTTCCCCGAAGCCTTACCCTCACCCGTCCCCTAATCCTAACCCGTACGCTAATACTAACCCGTGCCCTCACACATACGCTCACCCTAAACCGTTGTCGTACCCTCACCTGGACCCTAAACCGTCCCCGTCCCCTAAACCTAACCCTAGCGCGAACGCTAACACTAACCCTTTCCCGAAGCCTTACTCTTACCCGTCCTCTAATACTAACACGTACGCTAACACTAATCCGTGCCCTCACACGTACGCTCACCCTAAACCGTTGTTGTACCCTCACCTGGACCCTAAACCACCCCCGTCCCCTAACCCTAACCCTAGCCCGAACCCTAACCCTAACCCTTCCCCGAAGCCTTAACCTCACCCGTCCCCTATTCCTAACCCGTACGCTAACACTAACCCGTGCCCTCACACGTACACTCACCCTAAACTGTTGACGTACCGTCACCTGTACCATAAACCGTCCCCATCCCCTAACCCTAACCCTAGCCCGAACCCTAACCCTAACCCTTCCCCGAAGCCTTACCCTCACCCGTCCCCTATTCCTAACCCGTACGCTAACACTAACCCGTGCCCTCACACGTACGCTCACCCTAAACCGTTGCCGTACCCTCACCTGGACCCTAAACGGTCCCCGTCCCCTAACCCTAACCCTAGCCCGAGCCCTAACCCTAACCCTTCCCCGAAGGCTTACCCTCACCCGTACCCTAATCCTAACCCGTACGCTAACACTAACCCGTGCCCTCACACGTACGCTCACCCTAAACTGTTGCCATACCCTCAACTGGACCCTAAACCGTCCCCGTCCCCTAACCCTAACCCTAGTCCGAACCCTAACACTAACCCTTCCCCGAAGCCTTACCCTCACCTGTCCCCTAATCCTAAACTGTACGCTAACACTAACCCGTGCCCTCACACGTACGCTCACCCTAAACCGTTGCCGTACCCTCACCTGGACCCTAAACCGTCCACGTCCCCTAACCCTAACCCTATCCCGAACCCTAACCCTAACCCTTCCCAGAAGCCTTACCCTCACCCGTCCCCTAATCCTAACCCGAACTCTAACACTAACCTGTGCCCTCACACGTACGCTGACCCAAAACCGTTGTTGTACCCTCACCTGGACCCTAAACCGTCCCCGTCCCCTAACCGTAACCCTAGCCCGAACTCTAACCCTAACCCCTCCCCGAAGCCTTACCCTCACCCATCCCATAATCCTAATCTGTACGCTAACACTAACCCGTGCACTCACACTTACGCTCACCCTAAACCGTTGCGGTACCCTCACCTAGACCCTAAGCCGTCCTTGTCCCCTAACCCTAACCCCAGCCCGAACCCTAACAATAACCCTTCCCCAGAGCCTTACCCTCACCCGTCCCCTAATCCTAAACCGAACGCTAACACTAACCCGTTCACTCACACGTACGCTCACCCTAAACCGTTGTCGTACCCTCACTTGTACCGTAAACCATCCCCGTTACCTAAACCTAACCCTAGCCCGAGCCCTGACCCTAACCCTTCCCCGAAGCCTTACCCTCACCTGTCCCCTAATCCTAACCCGTATGCTAACACTAACCCGTGCCCTCACATGTACGCTCACCCTAAACCGTTGCCGTACCCTCACCTGGACCCTAAACCGTCCCCGTCCCCTAACCCTAACCCTAGCCCGAACCCTAACCCTAACCCTTCCCCGAAGCCTTACCCTCAACCGTCTCCTAATCCTAACCCGTAGGCTAACACTAACCCGTGCCCTCACACGTACGCTCAGCCTAAACTGTTGACGTACCGTCACCTGTACCATAAACCGTCCCCATCCCCTAACCCTAACCCTAGCCCGAACCCTAACCCTAACCCTTCCCCGAAGCCTTACCCTCACCCGTCCCCTATTCCTAACCCGTACGCTAACACTAACCCGTCCCCTCACACGTACGCTCACCCTAAACTGTTGACGTACCGTCACCTGTACCATACACCGTCCCCATTCCCTAACCCTAACCCTAGCCCGAACCCTAACCCTAACCCTTCCCCGAAGCCTTACCCTCACCCGTCCCCTATTCCTAACCCGTACGCTAACACTAACCCGTGCCCTCACACGTACGCTCACCCTAAACCGTTGCCTTTCCCTCACCTGGACCCTAAACCGTCCCCGTCCCCTAACCCTAACCCTAGCCCGAATGCTAACCCTAACCCTTCCCCGAAGCCTTACCCTCATCCGTCCCCTAATCCTAAACTGTACGCTAACACTAACCTGTGCCCTCACACGTACGCTCACCGTAAACCGTTGTCGTACCCTCACCTGGACCCTAAACCGTCCCCGTCCCCTAACCCTAACCCTAGCCCGAGCCCTAACCCTAACCCTTCCCCGAAGGCTTACCCTCACCCGTCCCCTAATCCTAACCCGTACGCTAACACTAACCCGTGCCCTCACACGTACGCTCACCCTAAACTGTTGACGTACCCTCACCTGTACCATAAACCGTCCCCATCCCCTAACCCTAACCCTAGCCCGAACCCTAACCCTAACCCTTCCCCGAAGCCTTACTCTCACCCGTCCCCTATTCCTAACCCGTACGCTAACACTAACCCGTGCCCTCACACCTACGCTCACCCTAAACCGTTGCCGTACCCTCACCTGGACCCTAAACGGTCCCCGTCCCCTAACCCTAACCCTAGCCCGAACCCTAACAATAACCCTTCCCCGAAGCCTTACCCTCACCCGTCTCCTAATCCTAACCCGTAGGCTAACACTAACCCGTGCCCTCACACGTACAATCACCCTGAACCGTTGTCGTACCCTCACCTGGACCCTAAACCGTCCCCGTCCCCTAACCCTAACCCTAGCCCGAGCTCTAACCCTAACCCTTCCCCGAAGCCTTACCCTCACCCGTCCCCTAATCCTAACCCGTACGCTAACACTAACCCGTGCCCTCACACGTACGCTCACCCTACACTGTTGCCGTACCCTCAACTGGACCCTAAACCGTCCCCGTCCCCTAACCCTAACCCTAGCCCGAACCCTAACACTAACCCTTCCCCGAAGCCTTACCCTCACCCGTCCCCTAATCCTAACCCGTACGCTAACACTAACCCGTGCCCTCACACGTACGCTCACCCTAAACCGTTGCCTTTCCCTCACCTGGACCCTAAACGGTCCACGTCCCCTAACCCTAACCCTAGCCCGAACGCTAACCCTAACCCTTCCCCTTAGCCTTACCGTCACCCGTCCCCTAATCCTAAACTGTACGCTAACACTAACCCGTGCCCTCACACGTACGCTCACCCTAAAGTGTTGCCGTACCCTCACCTGGACCCTGAACCGTCCCCGTCCCCTAACCCTAACCCTAGCCCGAACCCTAACACTAACCCTTCCCCGAAGCCTTACCCTCACCCGTCCCCTAATACTAACCCGTACGCTAACACTAACCCGTGCCCTCACACGTACGCTCACCCTAAACCGTTGTCGTACCCTCACCTGGACCCTAAACCGTCCCCGTCCCCTAACCCTAACCCTAGCCCGAGCTCTAACCCTAACCCTTCTCCGAAGCCTTACCCTCACCTGTCCCCTAATCCTAACCCGTACGCTAACACTAACCCGTGCCCTCACACGTACGCTCACCCTAAACTGTTGCCGTACCCTCAACTGGACACTAAACCGTCCCCGTCCCCTAACCCTAACCCTAGCCCGAACCCTAACACTAACCCTTCCCCGAAGCCTTACCCTCACCCGTCCCCTAATCCTAACCCGTACGCTAACACTAACCCATGCTCTCACACGTACGCTCACCCTAAACCGTTGCCGTACCCTCACCTGGACCCTAAACCGTCCCCGTCCCCTAACCCTAACCCTAGCCCAAACCCTAATCCTAACCCTTCCCCGAAGCCTTACCCTCACCCGTCCCCTAATCCTAACCCGTACGCTAACACTAACCCGTGCCCTCCCACGTACGCTCACCCTAAACCGTTGTTGTACCCTCACCTGGACCCTAAACCGTCCCCGTCCCCTAACCCTAACCCTAGCCCGAACCCTAATCCTAACACTTCCCCGAAGCCTTACCCTCACCCGTCCCCTAATCCTAACCCGTACGCTAACACTAACCCGTGCCCTCACACATACGCTCACCCTAAACCGTTGTCGTACCCTCACCTGGACCCTAAACCGTCCCCGTCCCCTAAACCTAACCCTAGCGCGAACGCTAACACTAACCCTTTCCCGAAGCCTTACTCTTACCCGTCCTCTAATACTAACACGTACGCTAACACTAATCCGTGCCCTCACACGTACGCTCACCCTAAACCGTTGTTGTACCCTCACCTGGACCCTAAACCACCCCCGTCCCCTAACCCTAACCCTTGCCCGAACCCTAACCCTAACGCTTCCCCGAAGCCTTACCCTCACCTGTCCCCTATTCCTAACCCGTACACTAACACTAACCCGTGCCCTCACACGTACGCTCACCCTAAACCGTTGCCTATCCCTCACCTGGACCCTAAACGGTCCCCGTCCCCTAGCCCGAACGCTAACCCTAACCCCTCACCAAAGCCTTACCCTCACCCATCCCATAATCCTAATCTGTACGCTAACACTAACCCGTGCCCTCACACGTACGCTCACCCTAAACCGTTGTCGTACCCTCACCTGGACGCTAAACCGTCCCCGTACCCTAAACCTAACCCTAGCGCGAACGCTAACACTAACCCTTTCCGGAAGCCTTACTCTTACCCGTCCCCTAATACTAACCCGTACGCTAACACTAACCCGTGCCCTCACACGTACACTCACCCTAAACCGTTGTCGTACCCTCACCTGGACCCTAAACCGTCCCCGTCCCCTAACCCTAACCCTAGCCCGAGCTCTAACCCTAACCCTTCCCCGAAGCCTTACCCTCACCCGTCCCCTAATCCTAACCCGTACGCTAACACTAACCCGTGCCCTCACACGTACGCTCACCCTAAACAGTTGCCGTACCCTCACCTGTACCCTAAACCGTCCCCGTCCCCTAACCCTAACCCTAGCCCGAACCCTAACACTAACCCTTCCCCGAAGCCTTACCCTCACCCGTCCCCTAATCCTAACCCGTACGCTAACACTAACCCATGCTCTCACACGTACACTCACCCTAAACCGTTGCCGTACCCTCACCTGGACCCTAAACCGTCCCCGTCCCCTAACCCTAACCCTAGCCCAAACCCTAATCCTAACCCTTCCCCGAAGCCTTACCCTCACCCGTCCCCTAATCCTAACCCGTACGCTAACACTAACCCGTGCCCTCACACGTACGCTCACCCTAAACCGTTGTTGTACCCTCACCTGGACCCTAAACCGTCCCCGTCCCCTAACCCTAACCCTAGCCCGAACCCTAATCCTAACCCTTCCCCGAAGCCTTACCCTAACCCGTCCCCTAATCCTAACCCGTACGCTAACACTAACCCGTGCACTCACACGTACGCTCAACCTGAACCGTTACCGTACCCTCACTGGACCCTAAACCGTCCACGTCCCCTAACCCTAACCCTAGCCCGAACCCTAACCCTAACCCTTCCCCGAAGCCTTACCCTCACCCGTCTCATAATCCTAACCCGTAGGCTAACACTAACCCGTGCCCTCACACGTACGCTCACCCTAAACCGTTGCCGTACCCTCACCTGGACCCTAAACCGTCTCCGTCCCCTAACCCTAACCCTAGCCCGAACCCTAATCCTAACCCTTCCCCGAAACCTTACCCTCACCCGTCCCCTAATCCTAACCCTTACGCTAACACTTACCCGTGCCCTCACACGTACGCTCACCCTAAACCGTTGCCGTATCCTCACCTGGACCCTAAACCGTCCACGTCCCCTAACCCTAACCCTAGCCCGAACCCTAACCCTAACCCTTCCCAGAAGCCTTACCCTCACCCGTCCCCTAATCCTAACCCATACGCTAACAGTAACCTGTGCCCTCACACGTACGCTCACCCAAAACCGTTGTTGTACCCTCACCTGGACCCTAAACCGTCCCCGTCCCCTAACCCTAACCCTAGCCCGAACTCTAACCCTAACCCCTCCCCGAAGCCTTACCCTCACCCATCCCATAATCCTAATCTGTACGCTAACACTAACCCGTGCACTCACACGTACGCTCACCCTAAACCGTTGCCGTACCCTCACCTAGACCCTAAACCGTCCCCGTCCCCTAACCCCAACCCCAGCCCGAACCCTAACAATAACCCTTCCCCAGAGCCTTACCCTCACCCGTCCCCTAATCCTAAACCGTACGCTAACACTAACCCGTGCACTCACACGTACGCTCACCCTAAACCGTTGTCGTACCCTCACTTGTACCGAAAACCATCCCCGTTACCTAACCCTAACCCTAGCCCGAGCCCTGACCCTAACCCTTCCCCGAAGCCTTACCCTCACCTGTCCCCTAATCCTAACCCGTATGCTAACACTAACCCGTGCCCTCGCATGTACGCTCACCCTAAACCGTTGCCGTACCCTCACCTGGACCCTAAACCGTCCCCGTCCCCTAACCCTAACCCTAGCCCGAAGACTAACCCTAACCCTTCCCCGAAGCCTTACCCTCAACCGTCTCCTAATCCTAACCCGTAGGCTAACAATAACCCGTGCCCTCACACGTACGCTCACCCTAAACCGTTGCCGTACCCTCACCTGGACCCTAAACCGTCCCCGTCCCCTAACCCTAACCCTAGCCCGAACCCTAACCCTAACCCTTCCCCGAAGCCTTACCCTCACCCGTCCCCTAATCCTAACTCGTACGCTAACACTAACCCGTGCCCTCACACGTACGCTCACTCTAAACCGTTGTCGTACCCTCACCTGGACCCTAAACCGTCCACGTACCCTAACCCTAACCCTACCCCGAACCCTAACCCTAACCCTTCCCAGAAGCCTTACTCTCACCCGTCCCCTAATCCTAACCCGTACGCTAACACTAACCCGTGCCCTCACATGTACGCTCACCTTAAACCATTGTCGTACCCTCACCTGGACCCTAAACCGTCCCCGTCCCCTAACCCTAACTCTAGCCCGAACCCTAACGCTAACCCTTCCCAGAAGCCTTACCCTCACCCGTCCCCTAATCCTAACCCGTACGCTAACACTAACCCGTGCCCTCACACGTACGCTCACCCTAAACCGTTCTCTTACCCTCACCTGGAC